>NC_091001.1:76477464-76788401 GCF_041146395.1 Eulemur rufifrons | reverse complement strand
CACATTCCTAAGCTCAAAAAGTTCAAGTTGAAGGGAGACAATATGAACATTTTAGAATTCTATAGAATAGGACAAGATTTCATATATTTAAAAGGAAAATAATTGTCTTTTGTGTGTCAGTGGACTGCTATTGTTAATTTATAAGTGAAGTATTCTATTGTCATGACACTATTCTGGGTGATTTCATCCTATGTTGTGTATAAAGAAGTGGATTGCAGAAGAGGGAAGAAGAAACTCTTAAAGGAATTTACCAAGAGTACCTGGAGGAAGAATGTGATCTTCCACTGGGCCCAAGGAATGCCAGTTTTATTAGTTCTACAAAGAAACTGACAAGTAGAAATTGAAATTTAGTGAGAAGGATTCAGGCTTTTAAACAGGATGAAAATTCTGCTTTTGGTTGTGGAAAGGAGCTAGAGTGATACAGAAGGGCATCCAAGAGAGTAATGTCCATTGGGAGAAACTAGCTCTAGACTTTGTTTTAAATGCAAGGTGAAGGAGCAAGCTTTAACTAATTGTTGAGTTAGACTCTTTGGCCTTATCAATCAACTAGCAAAGATGCTACAGTGTAAGTCAACTGATCAGAAGGACTTTTGTTCAGAGATTCTGAGGTCTGCAGCCATGGATGTATACAGTAGCAATGATTTAAAGTAGGTCTTTAGGCTAGTGTGGGACCTATGAATCGCAGAGAATACTCATAAAGGCCAGACAGAAAGTTATCTAGTCTTTTGACCAACCAGGACTGGATCTGAGGTTGATTCTGAAGAGGAGATTCTGCAAGGCCCAGAAGAGCCATGGAGTGAAAACGTGGACAGTTTAGAGTTTGCGGACGCAACCCAGAGGGTTGATTCACCATGCCTGCAAAAGAGGACAGCTGTAATTTATCTCAGGCCAAAGTCTGAGAAGATTATCCTGGCTTTCAGTATAGGCGGAGTGGAGATTGGCTCAATCACTTACCAGAACTAAAAGAATGAGTTAAGAAGGAGGTTATAAGAAAGCCCAATAACGATACTTACGAATGAAGTACAGGAATGAAAATCTTACAATGATCAGAAACCCTTATCACAGTACACAGTAGGCACTCAATATCATCTTGTCAAATTAATTTGGTGTTACTCTGTTACTTCCCCGTAATATAGTCTTCTCATAATATTAGGGAACCAAATGAGAAATAATAAATAATTAAATATTGATGATCTCTGAATATCTATCAAGAATTTTATAGAGATTCTGTTTAGTTGTGAGCTGTCATGGGATGTGAGAGGGGAAATTTACATCAGTAGATACTAGAAAAATGAAAAGGCTGCCCTTCTTCAAAAGTATAAGGAAACAAGGAGGAAACCTTTCTCCTGAGCATCATCATTTATTTTTTTTGATGTTTATTAAATGCACATAGCATGCCAGGTCTAAAATAGCCTATGGCCAGGAAGCTTCTCCTCCGAGACTGGCATCATGTCTCCCTAGATCGTGATTTATCATCAATGTCCAACACGGATGGAAAAGTTCAGCTGCATAGGCATCCATCTGCAGTTCCCCACAGGCAGACCAGTTCTGATCCAGGCAGGATGGGAAGAGATTAGGGAGTGGAAAGACATACTGTGGATTTGTCATCTCTGGATCTTTATTCTAATGGAAAGTCATAGCTTTTATTGGTACTATCCCAAAGGCCAGACTAACTCATAGATAACCTTCCCTTAGGAAGCCTTCTTGAGCTGCCTCAGGTTTAACATGCTTTCCCTCTTACTCTGAATCCTTCTGCTACTTATAACCAGAGTGTTTAGCTTGCTCATTTGCATTTCCTTGCCTTTTTTTTTTTTCAGAATCGTTTCCATTGCCATATATGTTCTTGGTGCTAAGCAATCTGAGAATGGGTAATATTCATTTCCCTTTTTATCAAATTCTTTCTGGGTCAATCAGGGTGTGCAATAAATGAATGTGAATTGGAATTTTCCTAAAACTTTGAATCTCAAGTTAGGTTTTCCTAGTACACTGTTGTGAGGCTTTCAGTAGCGTATAACTAGGATGGAATGTGGCCTGGTCTGATCATTCAGTGCTGAACTGTCCTAGGAGATACTCAGGAAGGTACTTGGAACCCAGGTATCAGGCTGCCTATTTGTTTCCCATTCTAATTCACCACTACCAGCTAGCACAGGGTACATAATGACAGAGGGAAGAACATAAAAGGGAACAGCTGCTACCACTGAGAAGCAATCCCCAAATGGTCTGAGGATTCCTAGGCTCAAAATAATTTGGATTTTTAAATACCTCATTTTTAAAGTTTTATTTTTAATTGACACATAATAATTATACATATTTATGGGGTACAATGTGATGTTTCAATACATGTATATATTGTGTAGCGATCAAAAGATATTTTAAGTATCTTTTTCAGTTGTGCATTGGCCACACCTTCCACAATAACTTTCTTTTTCTCTCTCAGAGAGAAAAAACCTGACAAAAGAAAATTGGGTTGCGAGTGGGAAGAAAATGGGTTCTGGTATGCCACGAAAATAATTAATACTATATATTGGACAGATCTTTTACAGCGCTTCTTTCCTTAACTGTAAAACTCAAAGACTTGAGCAGAATGGTTTCTTAGGATTTTTTCAGCCCTACTAGTTCATGTTGCTAGGAATCCAGCTAATCAAATCTACTCCTGACAGTTTCTCACCACTGGGGAAAGTACTACAAAAAAGACTGGTTGAGAAATGGCAGCTAATCTTCCATCTTTCTAAGAGCTTTGCTGTAAAAGCCAATTCAACTGGAGCTGACTTCTACATGTTGTACTTGCCTGGATAACTGACCTTTGTCAGATTTTGAAGATAAGAAAGGAAAGGGGGAGGGACCTTCTCTCCATCCAACTTTTACTACAGGTAAAGTGATAGGTCAGCATTAAATGACCCCTTGGCTATTTCTGCCTTTTACCTCAGAGTATGGATTTTCCTAAGTGAGATAAACCTTGAAAAAGAAATTAGCTAGAAAATGCTTTTCTACCTATTGACACAGAGTAAAATTATGGTGGCTTAAAAGTAAAACCAGATCCTCTCCATAATGTATTGTTCAGAGCCGAGTTTAAGTTGCTGGTTGTCTCCTTTACTACTGAATTCTTCAGGTCTGTGGGTAGCTCATCCTTCACAAGAAAAAAACAAAAAACAAACAAACAAACAAACAACCCCCCCCCAAAAAAAAAACCTCCAAAAAACAAACAAAAAAAAAACCTTGACTTCAGACCTGGAAACGCCACTAATGTTTGCTTATCTATCCTGCCAACATGTCTGTCCATGGCTTGCACACTTACTTCCGTTTTTCTGCATTACCTTTTATTTTTTTTTTTATTTTTTTGAGACAGAGTCTTGCTCTGTTGCCCGGGCTAGAGTGAGTGCCGTGGCGTCAGCCTAGCTCACAGCAACCTCAAACTCCTGGGCTCAAGCAATCCTTCTGCCTCAGCCTCCCGAGTAGCTGGGACTACAGGCATGCGCCACCATGCCCGGCTAATTTTTTCTATATATATTTTAGTTGGCCAGATAATTTCTTTCTATTTTTAGTAGAGACGGGGTCTCGCTCTTGCTCAGGCTGGTCTCGAACTCCTGACCTCGAGCTATCCACCCGCCTCGGCCTCCCAGAGTGCTAGGATTACAGGTGTGAGCCACTGCGCCCGGCCTGCAATACCTTTTAAAAAATATTACTATTACTTTTAGAGCCACACACAACCCTGTCTTGCATCTCTGACTTTTTCTCCACCTACACATACTGGCCTGTTTCCTTTGATTCCTCCAGGTCCGTCCCAGCTGCTCCTTAGAATCACTCACCCACTCAACTCTTGGCAACTTCTACATGGCTGTCCCTTAATCTTGGAACAGCCTTTTAATCAGTGTGTTTTGAGCCACCTCCTAACTTCAAAAAGAAAGAAAATTCCTCAAACTCCATCTGTTTAGAGAAACCATCTAGTTTCAATGATCAGTCTCCTTACCATTTTGAGAACTCTCCTAACACTTTGAAATGAAATGTAAATACTAATTCTTTCTTCACACACAAATTAGCAAACACTTTAGAGTTTAATCCAAACACCCTCAAGGTACATTTAGAACAAAAATCTTCAATTTTCCCCAATTTTCCCATTTTAAAAATGGGATTGTTTTTATGCTGAACCTCAAGAAATGAATCTCCATTGTAGTCTGTGATCATTGCATGCGGAAAGGAACATTTGCATTGCTTTGGGCAGTTTAGAGCCTAGACACTGTTCTTGCAAACACAGTTAACAATTTACTTCCCTCCACAGTATTAAATCTTCTCATGTCAGAGCCCAATAAATCAAATATTCTGTAGACGACAGCATAGTTAACTTACTCAAATGACTTCCTTAATTCAGTACGACCAGAAAACATTTGAAAGCAGCAAATCCCGGAAGTCTTAGTGACTTCTACACTAAGCTAATCAAACTCCTGTATTCATTCTACCCGGGAATGTTGGTGGCTTGCGGCTTACACCTCAAACCAACACTGTCAGCAGGTAAACCAGGAGTGGCACCATGCCATTTTTATATTTCTTTTTTTGAACTGCACATTACCACCACTTTGATTTCTATCACAGCTGATTCCCTTTCTAGGAAACTTTCCAAGCTCTTTCTCACACTGCATGAATTGCCTTTTTTCCACCTGCCTCACTTAGAATACCAACAACTAACATTATCATATATTTCCCGTACTGGTCAACAATTTTATCAATGGCTTTGATAAAAATAATAGAAGGCATGCCACTTAAATTTATAAAATGACCTCCAAATGGGAAATTAATCTTAAGATAATTAAATTTCAGAAATTTCCCTAAAATACAAAATAATTTATTATTAAAATTCTGTAAGCAAAACTTTCTCAGAATATGTATTAAATAGGTGGCATAAAATATATCAAAATAAAATAGTGACTATATTTTATCACTAAGATTAATAACTAAATGTAAATGTATACCTATTTATAAATATAGGAGTATCTATAAATCTATAGGTATACAAATGTCTATAGACAAATCTGTATATAAAATCTTTCTGTATTTTCCAATTTCTATTTAATCATGATACAGTATTTTGATAACAAAAAAAGTTTTCAAAAAATCACTCATGATTGAAATGCATAAAGATACGAATCATGCAGAACCAATCATTGTAAGCAAAATATCATTTGACAGAGATAAATTTAAAATTTTCTGCACTTAAGATTTAAAATATAAAACCTATAATGCAAAATATTGGTGATTGGGCTTTATAGGCTTACAGCTGAAAAAGACCTGAGATATTTTAATTAACGGTGATCACAACATAAGCTAATCATGAGATTTGGCTGCCATAAAAGCCAATGGCTCATAAGAGATTATTTCAACTAGTGAGTCTTATAGAAGAGAGAGTTGTGCTATTGTTCTTCTCCAGTTAAGGCAGGATGGAAGAGAACAAGTCATGGTGAGATTACAGATTAATAAAACTAGTATAAGCAAGTATATACAACAGTTAAAGAACCCCCAAATTGCGGCATTCTAGCAGAATGTGGGGGCAGATTGGCAGGGAGTTACTAACTGGCCCCTGCACTGGATGGCTACTGGAGCTGGTTCTTATGCTCCCTTGCAACTTCAACTATTTATGGTTTCAAGTTGTACTGGAAATAGGAATGACAGTTACTGTGTCCTGCAGAGTCAGATATATATTCCCCAATGATGAGGTGGGATCAGTGTAGTGGGAAGAATACTAGGCCAGGCAGGAGAAATACTAGATTTTAGTGCTGGCTTTGAGCAAGGTGCTTAGACCACAGTTGAACTCCAGTTTGTTCATCTGCTTCTATTTAGTGCTATGCCACCCAAGGGCTGGGCAAGGAGCTGGATGCTTTATATGAACAATTATATCTATTCCTCACACAATACCACATGAGAGCTATCATTATCTTCAGTTTATAGTTGACAAAACTGAGGCTCAATGATCTAGTGGATAATACCTAAAGTTCTTCCCGGAGTTAGCATTTTTTTATTTATTATAAAAGGGACAGTTAGAACCAACTCAGGTTGCCAAACCAATCAGATAAAGTCTGACTCATCCATTAATTCCTCATATTTTTCATGTAATACACCTTTTATCCATGAATATGCAGCTTGTCTGGTATTGTGAGCAAAACAATAGACTTTATGTGAGGAGTAAAAAGCAGACAAGTGCAGAAATGGGGCAAGTTTCCTTTATTCATAGCTAAAGCAATCTGCTTGATATTCCTCACATATTTTAAAACATTCCATTTGTAACAATTACAATGGATTTGGGGGTACGGTAAGTAACTTAATAAGAGATAATAAAACTATTTTATCTGAAAAAAGAAAACCCACTTCTAATTAATTGGTACCAACTGAAATTTTTTTCTTTCACTGTTCCCAGTGTCCTCAGGCCCCTACCACTTAGAAGACCTAATAGAAGTCTGTTTCATTACATCTTCTTAACAACATAGGAACCTGCTGTCCTTTAAAAACATATATATATATTTTTTAACCTTTGGATTTTCTATTTACTCATACCTAAATAGAGACCTTCTGCTAAAGTAGGAGAAATGAATGCCAAGTTTAGCTCAATTCAGTTAGTTGTGCTGAAGGCTAAAATTACAGGAGCAGCATGAAAAAATAATTGACAACTGAAGTGCATGGTCCTATGAAGCCTCTCTTCGGGGAATCCGTGATTGCTCTTAATGGCATTTTCAAAAAAAAAACTGGCCTGTTAATTTTCAAGATATTTTTAAACACTCGATTACTTTTAAAACAATCATCACCATTATGAACTCCCAGGAGGTTCTGAATTAAGAAATGAATACCTTTATTTCACAACATTTTACAAAACACCACTGTAGACAATAAATATCAAATCCACTAGGGGCCTGGGTAATGCAACACAAGTCCTGAAAAAGTGAAGCCTAAAGATGATTAGATAATTAATCACAATTAAATTTCTCAATCGATCTTAAAGGAGCTAAAGACAAGAGCAGTTCATAGCTTTATTTTTTACTTGAAGCCTTTTGCTGCTTCAATCCCCTACAGACATGCTTAGTAAACTATTTTGGAGAAGAACCAACCATGACAGGTGGAAAGAATACATTTTTTTTTGGACATGATCTTCAATTACAACATTCATAATACAATGAAGTAAAAAGCACTGATTATGAATAAAGAATGTACTATAATAGAATTATTATTTCAGTTGCACAGGACTGATGTCAATGTACTCATACTTCCACGGAGCACATACAAATTCTACACGTTACTTTTTACTGCCCTGTATACAAACCAGAGTTTGGCTTTCCTGTATCCTGACAGTCAAAATATCTTCCAAAATGCCGTCCATTAGGGAGTTGGCAGCAACTCTGAAATTTGGCTTATGAAATAAGGGCATTCTCTAAGGAGTGTCCTTGCTTTGGAATTATAATTTTATGTTCCTTCAATTTGATTCAATTATATTGAAAGTCAGGATATTTGTCAAAACCTATCCTGATGGTCTGGAAATGGTAGGACATTCTTCCTTTATAATTTTTTAAAGATACCTTTCAATCATTATTCTTTCATTAATTTCATTAATTTGACACCCTTTTATTGAATGTTTCCCACTCACTAAAGGTTCTCTGATACACTTCATGCAACCAGGAAAAAAAAAAATTGCTATTTTGAGATGTTTGTAGTCTGGTTAATTATGTGGTTATCACATTAAACAAAATGAAACACATCTCTGTGGCTTTAAGAGTATGCCTCCGAGCAGTACAAAGCCTGACCAACTTAACAAGGAGGGCATGCTTCAAGTTAAGTTATTTGGTGTCATGAGGCAAAAGATAAGGTCTATTGAATTCAGAATGAACTGACGTGACACCTGGTGATACACAGACAGATTTAGGCATTTTTATAAGTAGACATGCATCCAATGTCAGTGGTCTTCACTAATTATAGTCCTAAAATATGGAACAAAATATGGATACCATTGAACCCAATGGCAATGCTTATGTGGTTACCGTTAGAGATAGTAAGCAAGAAAATAAGTTCTGAGACAAGGTCCACCAGAGTACAAACTTATTTATCATCATAACCAAAAGATGCATATTTCCTGGTATCAATAACATATGAACATATCTAAGTACATCTCTTGACCAGATACAAATGTACAAATTCCTAATACTGACTCTTTCTCTTCCCCCTCTTCCCCTGTCTATTTCCAATTAGTTGTTCAAATCTCAGCTTCAATGGCACCTTTCAGAGATTGTTCCTCTGAGTTCCCAAACTAGATCAAGTTTTCTTATAGCTCTCTTCACTTTCTTTGCAGTGTCTCCAACAATTTTAAATTGAGAAACTGCTAATTTGTTGCCAATATCTATCTTCCACTTTTAAATGTAATTGAATTAAGCAGGTGACTTGTCTGCCTTCTTTGCTAATGTAATATGAGCTTAGGAGAGTAATTGGAACTTAGTAGATGCTCCAAGAATACTGCTGAAAAAGTTGTTGAAATAATCCAAATTATAGGGAAGCCTTCTTGAAAAGATTAAATTGACAAATTAAACTTTCAGATCCTTATATCAAAATTATTGTTTGAATTATTCAATTAAATTTCTAACTCTTAGGACTAGTTGACATTTATACTCTTTTTTTGTTCTTAAATAGTAGTGTTGGACTGTATGGAATACCAAATTATGTTATAAGTATGTATGTTTTCCTTATAAATGGTCAAAGTAAGACAGATAAGATACATGGGTTTTCCTGTATTTATTGTAGAAATCCCTTGGAAATTATAAGTTATGTGTTTAGCTTTTTAAAAAGGATTTCACCTAAAGGACAATGAGGTGCTTAGGAAATATGAGAACTTTTCATAAGGATGATTAAGTTCTAGCCTTTCCTCCTATTCTTTGTTTAATTTCATTCATAAAAGGGGCAGGTCCCTTTATACATTCTTCTGTTAACTTTTAAAATCTATTCGATCACTGATAATTTAAGAGAATATCTCTTTGTGAATTTAGGAACCTTTTTTCCTTAAGAGAAACTGGTTTATACAATCTAGTTTGGCTCACACACTGTTTTAATTAAAAAATGTAATGCTATACTTACTGTCTTAGTAGTACAGAAGTTGGTGACACAAGTCTTTGGTAAGTGTTATGATCTGAATGTGTCCCACAAAGTTCACATGTTGGAACTTAATCCTCAGTGCAGCTGTATTGAGAGGTAGGACCTCTAAGAGTTGATTAGGTCATGGGACTCTGCCCTCATGAATGGTTTAATGCCACTATCATGGGAGTGGCTGGTTATAAAAATGAGTTTGGTCCCCTCTTGCTCTGTCTTACTCTCTTGCCCTTCCACTTTTTTGCCATGGGATGATGCTGCAAGAAGGCCCTTGTCAGATGCCAGCCCCTTGATTTTTGGATTTCCCAGCATCCAGATTGGTAAGAAATAAATCCCTGTTCTTTATAAATTATACAATCTGTGGTTTTCTGTTACAGCAGGACAAACAGACTAGGACTATAATTCATATTCGTATTCAACAACCCAGAAAGCCAGGGATTTTAAGGATAAGCCAATGAAACACAAGTTGATGTCAGTTATTCTAACATACTATGGACTGATTTCTTAGACTGTGGAAATGTATCACCTTTAGCTTCCAGACCAATTTTCATGAATTTGGCCCTCCTAGTAGAGGTCAGAGGGCTAAAACAAAATTAAAAGGCCTAGGGGTTCAAGCAGGGAAGGAGAAAATGAAGAAGGTGACTCAGACATATTAGGGAGGTTCACAAGTTTGCAGAAAGAAGAAAGCATGAAGAGTTAACAGAAAGATGCAAGTACTTAAGACTGAGATATAGTCCTGGAATGTAGGAGAAGGTCCTTGGGTTGACTGAGCATTAATATGAAGTGGGAAGGAGAACCGAACAAAATAAAAGACTATAGGATAAAATTTTATTAAAATAGCAACATCATAAGTTAATGAGCTTGGTTATAATTAAACCTAATGATATGGCTTAAAAACAATCTACTTTTCTTGGGAAGAAAATCCTTATGTTTCAAATTTATATTTTATTTAAGATACAATAATAGCATCTATCTTTATGAGAGATTCTATCATTTATTTGAAAAATCTAATACATGGCATTAAAGATTTGGAAACATGGGGACAATGTAGGTCTTTGTTAGGATGGAACTTTCTGGAAAGAGTTCCCATTCTAGTTTATTTACGTTCCAATGTACTAACAAGACAAGCTGGCTTCTAGCAAATGGATCAATGAGTCTTAATCCCAGATCTGAGACTCTCTACTAATTGCTAAGCTTCTAATTTACATAGAAGAATAAGAATTAAAATGGTCAGACAACAACAAATAGTTTAGAGATGAATGAGAAACAATTGAATGCAATCTCCTCAACTATGTCTTTTCTCTGTTTACAGGCAGTTTCTTTACAATTCAGAGAGGTATATACAGAGGGACTACCTCATTTAATAATACATTTTTTCTGATAATAAAAGATCTTATGAGCAATTGACTTTTTTTCACTTGTAAACATCTCTGCAGATTAATTTTTGCTGCTACTTAATGAGGCAGATTATGAAACCTACTTATCAATTTATCAAAGTTGCCATCTATGATAATCACTGAGGTGTCTCTTTCTTGAATTACTATCTGTTCATCACTGACAAAGCCAATCATGCAATTCTAAAATGACTTGATCACAAGGTGTATATACTAACTAGTGATAAATTATCAAACCAAACCTATTTAATAATACCAGAAGTAGCAAAAAATATCCTACAGGACAAATTAAACTGCAAGTACCTTCTCAGTAAGTTTTTGATTAATATATTATTGTTTTACTATCTTTCCAATTCTCACAGCTACCCTCATTGTCATTATCGTGCTAAATAAAGGGTTGACTTAAGTTTCAGATTATGTACAGAATACCACCATAGGATGTATTTTACTATACTAGTGTTTTGACATCCCTGATTCTGAAATACTGTCAGATGTTAAGATTGTGGAAGAGGAATGGAAATGCAAATGCATCTAAGTCATGAGAAGGTAAGTTAGATTGCAATGGATAAGGTAAAAAAAAAGAGAGATGATTTTTTAAAGACATCTAAATATGAAATATTATAAATCAGTGCTGATTTTTGAGATACATTCTCAGACCAGAATAATTTTAAATTAGTGGGGAAAAAAGAGAATGAATATGAAGTAATGGAGGATAAAAAAGCAAGTTAATAGTGGGAGTCATATTCTTTCATCAGCTGTAGTTGGTGCTTGGTAAATGCATGTTCTGCACATGAAAAAGCATGTGAAAACAAACAAAAAAGCAGTAGAGACAAGGCTTCAAATAGCCCGAAGGCTAGATCAGGCCTGCAAACTGGATGGTTTGGCAAAAGCAGTATATGAAAAGCAAAATGAACAATGTTTAAAAATCAACAGAATTTACTTAAAATCTCCATTTCCTTAAAAGTTGGAAAACATGGCAACATTCCTAGGAAGGAAGAAAAAGGGGAGAACTACAGTAGATAAATCATGGGCAAACAAATACACTCGAGACATTTTCAAATCAATAGGTGGCATCTCAAGAAAGAAGCCATTCTGTTGACTGCATGTTATCATTTTCTAGGTTTTGTAATTTGAGGGCTCTTCTACCAAGATAAATAAAATATCTACATACTGAATAATTTTCTCCTTTGAAACACTTTATTTCTTTGACTTCCAAGACTGTACACATTACTTCTGTTTTTCATACCGTACTTCCATTTATTCTCAGAAATCAGTAACTTTTTAAGACAGACTTGTATTTCCAATGATACCTGGTCTGTTCAGTCATTTAATTTATCTACTTGCCGGAAATTGAGCTTTGTGACACTTCAAATAGAAGTTCAATTAAAGATTCCAAGGAGAAAGATTAGAGGATAGTGCCCTGTTTTCAAAACAGACAAAACAGGAGTTTGCCTGTTAAGTTAAGGGAGTAAAGTAATCTTGGTTGTGGAAAACAGACAGAGAGAATTTATAAAAAAATAAGAAAGGTGGGTAAAATTAGGCTATTTCAAAGTAAATCTTTTCTTCTTTTGGATTTTGTAAAAATTTGAGATAAAGAGCATCTTGTTCCTCGCTTTTATCATAACAACTTTATTTTTCCTAGTATTTTTATGTTCTGAAGTTTGTTACATGGAGGTGTTCCTTTAGTAGGAATAGACAGATTTGAAAAATGGGCTTAATCTACTATTTCTTCATGACTTTCTCTCTATGTGAGACTCTGACAAAATTACTGCTCACTTGCTGCTGACACACACAATTCCCAGGGAAAGAAGAAAATAAGGGAGAGAATTATGCGAGACAAATCACAAGCAGTAAATAAACCCAAGACATTTTCAAATCAACAGGTGTCATCTCAAGAGAGAGGCCACTTTGTTGTCTGCATGTTGCCATTTCCTAGGTTTTGTAATTGAGGATTGTTTCTCCAGCACTATAAATAAAGTATTTGACACAGTAGATTATTCTCTCCTTTGAAATACTTCATTTCCTCGGCTTCTAGAATGTCACATGCTAGTTCTATTTTTCCTAGCTTGCTGACCATTTATTCTCAGTCTCCTTTGTTAGATTCTGTTCTTTTGTGACCTCCAAAAGTCATAATACTCAGCTTTCATACTTCTTCTCCCTCTAAATTCTCTTTCTGGGTAATTTCATCTGGTCCTATGACTTTAATCAGCCTGTATATGATGGTGCTTAAGTTTGTATCTCCAGCCTCAACTCTACCTGGAAATCCTGACTCTTCTATCCACCTGTCTGCTTGACCTCCACTTGGATGTCAACTAGGCACGTCAAAACCAAACTATTGATTTTATGCTACAAAACCAAAATTAAAAAACAGTAAATCACCCACTTTTCCACCCCAAGCCCCCAAAAAGCAAAAAAAAAAAAGCTCTTGAGTTTTTATTCTTAACCCAGGCTTCCACTAGAAAGACCACCATTCTTACAATTGAAAGGGTAAAAATTAAAGAATATATTAAAATCCACTTTCTTCTATTTGCCACCTTTACAATGTCTGCAAGTGCTGTCTGTTCTGCCTCTAAAGTGGATCTGGAATTTGACCACTTTTTGGCCTGAACCTCACAACCACCTAAGTCTAAGCCACCACCTTCTCTTGTGTGGACTCTGGCTAGAGCATCCTAATGTTATTTTTTTCCTCACCTATGTCTAGAGTATCCTTACCAGTAGATTATTAAAGGGTTATTGAATTACTAAAATTTAGTTTTCATAAACTAAAATTAGTACTTAATAGAGTTTACTGAGAATTCTAATGTAATATCCTAATGAGAAAGCTGGCTGCTACCCAACACCTGGGAGTAAAGCAAATAGCATCCTGTGCAAAAGCACATGCTCATAGCCAGAAGTGCCAAAATTTGGAGGGAGATGCTTTTTTATCAAAGCACCTTGAGCACTGACAGCAGTGGAAGTGGTTTTAAAGTACTATTTTTCTGGCTTTAAATAATGAATTTCTGTTTATTTAAACTCCATTATTGTCAATTTAATTTCTTAAAGGCTCGTTGCTTAACCCTACTATGTGCAATGATGCATATTTGAATCAGAACTATTTGTGACCTATAATTATATTATGGATAGGCATTAAGACATCTACACATAGCAAACAAATATGAATCATCCACATTCCCCTTACAAACCAAATGCATACATATACCTCACTCTGCTTGAATTTTTTTTGGTAGTAATGTTTCATTTTTATCAAGAATTTGAGGGTTTTGTTAGTTTGGTTTTAATGAGTTAGGGGGAATTTTGGTCAAAAACTGACTGGTAACTTCTGTTTGCTGTTCACAACTCTATTCTTGTTTGGCTCTGGTGCTTCCTACCCTAGCGTGCAAGTGAGGCACAATCACAAGATAGGGCAGAGACAGATAAGTGCAAGCAGAGAGGGAGAAAGGGACAGATAAACTCTCAGATGAAGCATCTGAATACGGACCATGGTGCTCAAACATTCCAGAGCAGCAGGCATTAAAATTCAGAAACTGTAAGATACTTTCACAACCCAAACGGCAAAACCCTATCTGCAATGCTTTTCATATTTTCCAGAGCAGGTATCTGAACAATTTTACATAAAGGAGGATTTAGTCTCCTTAAGATTCCAACTTCAGGTCACAGTTGTTAAGGGTTGGTGGATTCTTGTAAGCTCCAGGTAAGCCCTAGAGAGAAGAAGGGAATAAGATGAATCTTGGCTCTCTTTGAGGAGCAGCAGGTTCCACTCCTGACCCTGCCTGGAAATGGCCACAGGCCTTCAGGAGATCCCGTGCCAGGGCCCTACTCCACACCTGATGAGTGTGGCAGCTCTCTCGGATCAAACCACAGGGCCTACTCTACCGTCTGTCTATTCTGGACCTGTGAAAGACACTGTGGAGAAGGTTTTCTTGATGTATTTTATAGTTAATATCTAAAACAACATGAAAAAATGAGCCAGAGAGGATAAACTATGAGAGTGACAATCACGATGCTGTTCTCTGCCCCGTCTCGTCTGCTTTAAGATAGAAGCACCTAACGCTGATTTATCAGCCTTCACTAAAGTGAAGAGACCACTCTTCTAAGGTTCTGTAGTTGTGAGGAAGTATAATCAAAGAATGACCACAAGGACAATAGACATTTATTAAGTGCTTGGTTTGCATACATTGGCTCATTTAATACTAACAGCAGCCGTGAGCATTACGTACTATTTTTACATGTTTCATATGAGGACATCAAAGATTATCAAGAGAGTCACCAGCCATTTCTGGACCAGGACACAAGCTCCTAATGTTTCTCTACTCTGCAGATCTGAACTTTCCAACATTTTTTGATTTATGAATTTATCTAGAAAGGCTTTCATTCAGAGTTGCTTTCTGGCTACTCTCAGTAAAAAGAGTAGGCTCAAAGGAAATCATCTGTGTTCAGAATGGTGGAAGTAAAAGAGTTTCAGTTGTTATCTTTAAAAACTTCATTACTTGTTTTACTGGTGCTAGTTATTAACCTGATTCCATAGTCCTCTATAGTAAGAGAAATATTTATGTGTACAAAGTCGTTGAAAAATTCCACTCTAATTGCAATCAATTAATTGACTGAAAAATAAAGCAAAATTGCAAAGCAAAACAAAACCCTGTGATGTTCTAAAAAACCAGTTTTCACACACTCAAAACAAGACATCATAATGCTACAAATAATGTGAGGATATTATGCATTGTTTAACATAGGAAGAGAAAAATGTCAGAAAAATTCATTATCATCATCTTTAGTTTAAACATTGCTTTACACACAAGTAAGCTTTGGTGGCTGCATATTAAGAGGCTCTGACATTTCTCAGGTCCATAGACTCTTACGCTGTTTTTCTCCTGTTGAGTGGGATTGATTTATTGGCCGAGTTTCCCCAATAACTCCCAGCGCATGTAGAACTGTTTAGCAAATCTGCATTATTTTGAGTCTCCACTAAGGTCACCCTTTTTATAGATTCAAACAGCATGGAGTTTTTAAATTTCTCCCTCTGCTAAAGCTTACTGGCTATTGTACTCATTATCTTAGCGTTCTTATTATTTTCTCTTGAGAAAGTACATCTGGTGAAGTCAGGTAACAAAAGAGAGTATACTATTTGAATGCAATGTTTTTCAAGCATTGGAATGCTACTTAAAAAAGAGAAAAAAATACAGCCAACAGGTTTACTATGTTAGACAATGAGGAAAAAGCACAGTAAATTGTGGAAAACATATGTGTGTGTGTGCATCTCATGTAGAGACCACAGGAGACCTCAGACACACATATGTATGTTTGTGGAAATGTCAATAATTTGTTATAGTAGATAAAACTGAAAAGGAGCTTTTGGTAATTAATATACAGTCACCGTCCCTGTATAGAGAAGTCCAAGAGACATTTCCATTCACAGGCATATGGTCATGGGAATAGCGGCCACTGTCCCGGCTGGTTCAGAAATGAAATAGTTCCCTAAACAGGCAGCCTCCCCATGTGTTTTCTATTATCATTTCTAGAGTTCCACTGTATCTAGCTTGGTAGTGTAAAAGTGGAATGTGATTCAATTATCAGCCTAATCGTGGGCTGAGAGACACCCCGAGTTTCACCCAGCCATTTTTTTCTATCGATGGTGGAGGGTGAGAGAGTAGGTGTACAAGTACATACACGAAATAAACTTTCTTTTCTACTCAGTTGGAATAAATTATAACGTGTCTGGACAAATACGTGCATGAGTATTTTCAGGACGGATTTGAGGTCATAATGGATTCTAAAAAGTAAAACCCAAGCAGAGAAGCTTGATTATTCTACTTGCTCTGTTTTTGTTTTTCATCTAGATTTTAAAGGGGTGAGTTTTTAGAGGGCCTTCGTCATTTTTTAAAATGTGAATTCAAGAAAAGAGAAAAAGGATACTCGTAAATCTTGCATAAAGCCAGGTTGACACAGGATAAGGTCTGGAAGGAAATATTTCCAATGATTAAGCATAGTTGTATCTCATGTGAGAATAGGTTATTTGCATCTTATTTTACTTTTCCTTTCTTGATCAGTATTTTTAAATTTTTCTGGTAATGTTTTCCAGTGATGTTAGAAAAGAACACATTTTCTCTATTCCTGTGTTCATGAGGAAGGATTTTATTTTATTTTTTTTTTTCCCAATCTCTCTCTATGCCTTTGATTACTACACTTGGGAAAAATAATTGGGCATGTTTCACTCAGTTCCATGATCTTCCCCTTGAGAGAGCTTCCAGAAGGAGGCATAGGTCCCTTTGCTCCTTCAAGGGCTCTACTCCACGGGTGCCCCTTGCCGGGGCCCCTAGGCTTGCCTAACCCAGGGGTGCAGTCAGTAGGCTCATGCAGCTCTCACGACTAGGTTGTGTTGTTCAAATTGGTCTTTGTTCAGGTATTCCTGAAAAACCTTGTCCAGTATTCTATAAAAACTTACAGTACTCCAAATCTACCCCACTAGATAACTAGAGCACTGGCAAAAATGATAAAAAAAAAATTCTAAGAAAAATATTCATGCTAAAAGACATTTAATTCTTAGGAAATAAATATAGTAAGAATGGGTCTTTAGTAAAACATAAAAGGTAGATGTTGCATGATAGATAGGTGTATAGGAAAGAATTGAAGCTATGGAGGTTAGGACGCATGAGCGAAATGTGCAAACGTCAGGGAGAATAGTATAATCAATACTTGAAAAACAGAGCTAGTGGTCTAACTACACCTAAGATGGAAGGAACATGGGTTGGATGAATGACCGTACTTGGCTCCTCCACAGATTGTTGCCTTTACCTATGTACATACTTTGTATGCAACTCCTGTTACTTGCTGGTGTAAAATATTAACATGCCAGAAAAAAAAATCACAAATGAAGGAAGCAATGTGACTTTTCTTTACACCAACATATTTCCTATATTCTATCATGTATAAGCTTTTCTATGTTACGGAATTGAGACATAGCACAACAGACTAAACCAAAGATAATAGCTGTTTATTCATTTACCCCCTGCCCCTCTTTTTAATACTCAAGTTGTTTATAACTCCAGAAGGAAAAAAGGGTGCTATTTGGGAGAGGGAGTTCTCAGAAACCCCATTGTTTCTATAAGCATAATAAAATGGAGACATATTTTAATATACTTAGATTTCTGGTTGTAATGAACATGACAAAGAAAAACTGCTTAACTTAAATAAGGCTGGAGGGTATCAATGACTGGACAAAATAAAAATTTCATTAGTGAAACCACGAGGACACTAGACCAGAAAGTCTCCAGATAAAAGGGCATTAAAAGCTTCCATTGGACTCATAGGATTGGAATACACTAACAACCTTGTCAGTGTGGACAAATAAAGTTCTGATTAAAACCTATAAATGTATCAAGAAAGCACATGTTAGAATTCTAAATGCTGAAACTTAACAAAAGCGTGTTTTGGGAAAACAGGAGTGCTTTGTAAATTAAGAAGTGCATATTTTATAAGATTTGATAGAAGCTGAAGATATGCATATATATAAGAAGTGTATAGATGATAGGTCTGCATCTGGCTTTCAAAGGGAATTTTGCGATGCCACACTTGGGTTGATGCCCTGCAAGGCATCCCTGTGCATGCGCAGTGCTGGGTAATCACCTCCAAGGGAAATTCCAGGGCAGAGTCTTGTGAACCGCACCGAGAGGTGCTTGCTCTAAGACTAAAACATTGCGGTTCTTTTCCAACTCTCAGAAAAGTGAATTAACCAATGTAGTATCTCACAGTTCAGTTTTCTTCCATGATTTTTTTCAGGTACCTTTGACTCTGTTATCACCTTGTCCTCACATTTGATATGAAGCATTTTTCTTAGCCTTTCAGGTCCCTCTTTCACACTGAATCTGGGAAGATGCCTACATTAATGAGTTTTTTGCTGCTAAAATGAAAATAAAATTTTTAAATCTATGTTTTTTAGATGGAAAGGCCTGCTAGTAAACGTATTCTTAATGTATGTTTTTGAATCAGATCCCTATATTGCTAGAGGTTTGAAAAATCACTGCCAAGGAATAATAGTAACTGGAGATGAAGTTCTGGCCTCTGTCTGAAAAAAGACAAGTCTCCTTCGGCAAATGGTCTGACAACTAGGGACTTGGCTTCTTCATTGGTAAGACAGGTGAGGGAGAGGGTTTAAGTGGCAACTATAAAACAAAAATATCCAAGAATTCTTCCAGCTCAAAAAGTTTGATGATTTCATACCCTTCCACAGCATGATTCATGGTACCCTGGTGGGTCACAGGACACTTTACTAGATAGAAGGCAGCTGGGCCCCTTTGTGACTGTCTTTAATTGGTTATATCTAGCAGCAAACAAAAGGCAAGGCATAGGGGAGGATGGCACAATTTAGCCCCTACTGAGACCATCTTGGGGTGGGCAAGCTTCCTCCAGAGCCTATGGTTGGCAGTTTATTTCCTTACAAATCAAAAAAATATCATTTAAAAACAACTTAAAACACAATCAGAGTGATTTTCCTAACATCCCCTTTTGATATTTCAACACCTTGTTGTATTCAAAGCTGGAGATAATCATGCAAACCAGCCAGCCTTTTCACTTCCTGCAGACCTAGTTCAACTTGTTTACTCCTAGGGAGGTGACTCTCTTTCCCTACTGGCCTGAGGGAGGGGGCAGAAGAATCCCAGTAGAGCGAACTGAAGGTTTGATACAAGAAAAACAAGAAGCTTCTCAACCTCGGACATTCCTCGAACAGCAGCCTTTTATTCTGATTGAATCTGTGGAAAATAATAACCCAGAGGAACTCAGACCAGCATAGCTTGTCTTCTTTTATCTATTCCACTGTTTAGAAATAAAATTAATCTGTATCAAAAGACAATGAAGTATGACAGGCATTTGCTCTAGGTATCAAGGGATCAAAGCCTTCATGTCTTTACTTTTTTCCCCACTAAATTAATACACCCATTAATTAGAAAGAAGTATGGATACAAGAGAAACTATTTTTATGGTAGATGTATTAGCTATATCAGCCATAATTTCCTCTATAGCTTTTTTTTACATTAAACAATGTAAAAACCATTTTTACAAATGATAAAGTATGGTGACCTGTTTCCAGTGATGAGTATCAGCTGCCAATCTAATAAATGTGAGTAAGGGCCTTGTGAAAAGAGAGTAGAAAAAAACTGAATAGAATGTGGAGGAAAAACAAAACAAAAAAAACCCTTGAAATCATAAGCAGCCAGCAAAGCTGAATTTCCTATGCCATAGTGCCCCCTGCTGGGGGATCGTGGAATTGGTGCCTTGAGAGCGAGTCAGAAGGGGAGACATCACGTTTTGAACAATAAGAGTCAAGAAAACAAAAGGAATATGTGCATATTGTTTTTGTCTATTTCTTTTTACATAACCATGATTGGAAGTGGAGGAGTAGGAAAAGAATCCCAGAGCTTATTAGAAGAACTAGGATTAGTTCTGGCTCCTACACAATGATCTGGCTAAAGATCTTTCCTTAAGCCTCAACTTCTCCTCTGTAAATTGCAATTAGTAATAATATAAATGATTATGATCAATTCATTGTAGAGGGCTGTTGCAAAATTTTTTTTTTTTAAAAAAATAATAAGAAGAGATTGCACACAAGAAAGAGTACTTCAGATCAGCAGTCCCCAACCTTGTTGGCACCAGGGACCGTTTTCATGGAAGACGATTTTTCTATGGACTGGGGGCGGGGGGATGGTTTTGGGATGATTCAAGCGCATTACATTTATTGTGCAAACTTCTCTGCTAATGATAATCTGTATTTGCAGCCGCTCCTCAGCACCAGCATCACTGCCTCAGCTCCACCTCAGATCATCAGGCATAAGATTCTCATAGGGAGCCATAACCTAGATCTCTCCCATGCGCAGTTTACAGTAGGGTTCGTGCGCCTATGAGAATCTAATGCCACTGCTGATCTGACAGGAGGGGGAGCTCAGGTGGTGATGAGAGTGATGGGGAGCTTCTGTAAATACAGAGGAACATTCCCTGGCTCACCCATTGCTCACCTCCTGCTGTGCGGCCCAGTTCCTAACAGGTCACAGACTTGTACTGCTCCACGGCACAGGGGCTTGAGGACCGCAACTTTAAATGATACAGGAATTTGCAAAATACATATGGATGTATGGAGTAGGGTGGGGCGGAGGCACTTCCATTAAAAATTAAACTAACTTCTGTTATAATCATCAGAAAGTACTCCAGGCTGGACACCCCAGGAACAGTTGCTGAGCTGTCAGACTTTCAAATTCCTGTAACATCACCTGGTTTCCAATGATTTACTTGGATATCTTTGAACTATATCTATTATTCAAATTCTTCATATTACACAGAATTTAGTGTATACTTGAAGAGGCCTCTATTGGTTGGTGAACAGACAGATGGTGACAGGGGTAAGTGAAATCCAGGCACTCCTTGGTTACTTCATCATCATTAATGCCTGGGTCTTCAGCCTCTCCCTAGTCTTCAGACCCGCAGCATCTGCATCCCCTGAGAGCTTGTCAGAAATGAGAAAGCTTAGATTTCATCCCAGACCTGCCAAGTCAGAATATGCATTTAAAAAATATCCCAGGTAATTCTTACACTCATTCACATTTAAGAAACTCAACTCTTGTACATTTGGGCTGCAAAATCTCTCTGACTGTACATCAATTAATATCTGGTATGCATAGACATAGCATTTTTGAGTTGGCCTCATTTTAACAGCACATTGACAACTACTTGGAGAAATGAAATTGGAAAGGGAAACTATGGCTTTAAGGAAAATTAATTATTATGATCCTTAAAAGAAACTATACTAAGGTTACTCTTCTAAACATAATGGTGTTATACTACTTAACATTTTTTATAGTTTTTAGTACTAATTTTAAGATAACATCATGTATTGGTATTAATACATGCATATTTTATCAATATGTTGGCCCTTAGTTCCTGTGTCGATAGAATTTTAAAATGCAAATTATTTAATAAGAAATTTTAGAAAATAGACTTGAGTCTAACCAGACTTTTGAAAAATCTAATAAAGCAGTAGCTTCCATTAAAAACTCAATCTACCAAATCTTTTGCCTGTCAATGTCCTCTGAACATAAGGTACTCTTCTTCCTTGTTGGAACTGGACTGTTGTATTAGCAACAAATATGGTCAGAGTTCTTCTCTAGACACAATTTTAAGCAAATCAAATTTGGAAGGTAAGTGGACAGGTATAAGAAGGAAATCCATTTTATTTTTACTTAACTCTTTATCCCCTACCATGATAAGTCATTCCCACCTCCCAGCCTCTGCTCTGCCTTTTTCCTTTCAGAGTGTTCTGTTCTGTTTAGTTTTATCATAGCTGTGCTCTATATAATAGGTTAAAAGACCTTAATACCAGTGCTTCACCTAAGATAGTTCCTTTCTAACCAGCCCTCGCTATAACATTATTCATTCTTCTCCTATTATTTAGTGCCCTGGTTATAGGTGAGGGAAGTCATCTAATTAAACCAGTGCACACCAAGGTGCATGAACTCTTAACAGTATTCTTTAACCTCCCCATTGGGGATCCACTGAGTTTTTAGGAAAGGAACTCATACACCTAAGTGAAAAGCTCATTAGTGGAACTTCACGCCGTTTAAGATGTGAAGAATTTTAGGTTAGAAGTGGGAGATATTTCAGGACCTAGGTACCTTCCTGGGTTCATTGATGCCCCTCCAATCTTCTTTAGCTTATCTTCTACCTAAAATGTAGGCTCTAGCTGTACAGGTAACATCTGTGGGGTTATTTCCTTGTGAGACAGTAGAAATTGCTAAAAATGTGGATTTCAGAATTTTTAGAAGTTCATTTTTTTTTATCTTTCCTTTGAAAGCGTTAAAAAATAAAATGTTTCCAGTCACTAGAGTTGGATGTTGAGGATAGGCAAAAGGCCTGAAGAATGGTTCTTAAAAGTGTAAGAATATTGACTCCCTGCTCTATTGGTGGAAGGATTTTTAGTAGAAGAGGAGCTTTAACTTTAGAGAGTCTTAGGGGTTCTAATCTGTTCACTTCATTAAACAGAGCTCAACACAGGCTCAGGGAAGCACCTCTCTTAGGCTCTTCATATTGACACACTCTTCTCTTGCCAAAAGCTTGGTTTACAAAACAAATCAAGAATACACCCTTGACAAATGTTCTGGTCCAGAATAACCACCTCTTCTCTCAACAACTTATACTATGCCAAAGAAAGGAGCTTTCAAAACAAGACAAGGTGCATGTGATATTGTCTATCCCTGCATCCTTCACAAATCTTGAAAGTAAATACTGTATCTGGACTGAACTACAGGATATACCATGTTTCTTATAGCTCCGGTTTAAAGTAAGATCTTGGAGATCTTTCCACTACACATTCATAGATATTCTTCAAGACAGAAAAGTTTCATTGTTGCTGTTCAGTGGAGCTGCAAACTCAACACGTGTGCCTATCAAACACAGCAAATAAAAATTCTTTCAAGATGGGAATTAGGACAAAATAGAAAATAAAATGCTATGGCAAACAATGGTGACTCTTCAGCTCAAATGCTATATTTGGCATAGAAACTGACGAGCTCCAAGAGATGAGAAAGAATAAAGATGCTTTAAGGGCAATGCAAACTTTCAGAGACACTGGGATTTGCTTAGCATATAGAAAACAAGGAAAATAAAAGAAAATCAAAACTTCTTTCCATTGTATCAAAGTGATCAGCACAGTGGTCAGAACCCAATTTGGGGACTAAGACGAGTATGATTTTCAAAAGATTTTCAATTTTTACATTTCCTGTATATATTTTTTTTCTTCAGTACCTTTCCTACTTTTTCTTCTACCTCATCATGGTACAGTAGGGAAGGAAACTAAATTGGGAATCATAGTTTTGGCCCATGTTGACTGCTAATTCATATGACCGAAACTCAGTGCTTTAACTTCCCAAGGAATTAATCATATTTGTATGAGAGAAACATTGAACTCTACGTAAATAATAATTATAAGAAAAATGATAATAGCTAACTCTTAAAATATTTTCCATTTCTCTATCACTTTTCAAGGTGTTAACTCATTTAATCTTCACAAAACCCCTGTGTGATAGGTAATGTTATTACCATTTTTTTACAGATGAGGAAATTAAGACACAGACTGGGCAATCATTTGCCCAAAATCATGCAGCTGGTAAATGGTTGAGTCAGGATATAAATTCAGGCAGTTGAGCTCCAGCGTCTATGATTTTTCATGTTAATTCTTCTCCTCCGATACATTCTCAATCTGTAATTTTGATTCTACATCATGTTTTTCCAATGTTTTCTACTTTCTTTACAATCGTGATACCTCTAGAATTTGTCTTTAAATAATGGTTTCCTCATCTATTGAGAGGAGAGATGACGGGAAAACCACCATAAAACAAGACAGAAGTTTCAAGTGAAGACATTGTCATAAATATGACCTATCAAATAAAGAAAAAACATAGAAGAAAAAGTTAATCCTTTAAAGAAAAACATACTTTTAAAGTCTGTCTAGACTTTTTGTGAAAGAGCAAAGGAAATTCTGAATAAAAAGGAGTTTTGATTATCTTTTCCATAATGTTGTTCTTTTCCTTGTTGGGCATTTTGGTGACAGCACCCATACTCCATCTACCTTTCATGATCTCTACTTTTCTGTGAAAAACTCTATGTTTGCATTAACTTTGTTGTTTAACTCTGCAGTCAGGAGGATCCTTCCCAGCTATATCTAGGCAAATGTAGGTAGAACATGAGTAGAAAGGCAGGAAAGGAAGTTATATTCATTATAAACTAATGGTATACCAGCTATTAGGTATGCTCATATGCATAATTAATAACATTGGGTTTAGCATTTCCATTTAATAGAGAGAGAGAGAGAGGAGAGGAGAGAAGAGAAGAGAGAAAAGAGAGAGAGAGTTAGCACAATATCTTTCCTTTGGTTCTTGTATGATGACTGATTTTATTCCAAGTACCTTTGAAACAGCTAAAAGAAATAGTTTATCTGGAGGGCTGGCACACCGGCCAGACTAAAAGTCCAAGCCTCAAATGCAATTTACTCTATGCAGTACACCTTTTCCATAGTGAATCTATAAAGTTCAATTTGTGCATTGATTGATCATCTTGGGAAACGGGAGGACATCAACTCGCAGACTGAGAACTTGAAAAGCCCTACTCCAGTACTTATACCCATCACTTTTAAGGCCAAGGGAATGAAAACAGAGCTCAATTTCTGCAGACACCATGATAAGCCTATAAATATTAACTATATATCCCCTAAAAAATTATTATAATGTTTATTTTTTTTAATTATTAAACTCCTATGGCCTCAATATTCTACTCTGCCAAATGCTGGGAACATCTAAATTGTTTCTATAACCTCCCCCATCTCTATAAAGTTAAAAGATTTACCTTTAAAACCATGTGGAACATTTTCTTTCCTTGATCTAAGACATTTTTAAAGGTTTTATAAACTAGTATCCTTTGAATATTTCTGTCATCAATCTGCCACTTTCTGTTCAAAAATGTATAATGACTTCTCATAGGAAATGATACTATTATCCTCTCTGCATATCTTAAATAAACTATCTGCCCTTCAAGACACAAATGAAATTCTATCCCAGCTCACTGTCTTCAGCTTCATTGACATTGTCCCTCTCTTAAAGACTGCTATGATTTGAATATTTGTTCCCTCTAAAACTCATGTTGAAATTTAACCCTCAATATAGCAGTATTGAGAGGTAGGGTCTTTAAGAGGTGATTGGGTCAAGAGGCCTTTCCCTTCATGAGTGGACTAAACCATTCATGGCTTTATGAATTCATGGATTAATGAGTTGTCACGGGAGTGGGGCTGTGGCTGTATAAGAAGAGGAAGAGGGACCTGAGCTAGCACACTCAGCCTCCTGGCCATGTGATGCCCTGCTCCACCTCCAGCCTCTGCAGAGAGTCCCCATCAACAAGAAGGCCCTCCCAAGATGTGGCCTCTCAACCTTGGACTTATCAGCCTCAATAACTGTAAGAAATAAATTCCTTTTCTTTATAAATTGCCCAGTTCAGTATTATGTTATAAACAACAAAAAACAGACAAATACAAAGACCATAGCCTTTATTGTCTGTATAAGGCTTGTGCTTCATCATATTCACACATATTATTCTGCCATTCTTTTGTGTTTGTCTTTCCCATGCAATTAAATTATATGCCGAATAAAGACAGGGTACTCAGTAAATACTTGTTGTTCTTCACATATCCATTCAGTAAATGTTTTCAGTGAATACTATCTACATGGTAGTCTGGGAAATGAAAGAATAAATAAGATGTAATCCCAGTCCTTCAAGACCTTACCATCTATTATAGAATGGTAAAGCCTCACAAGAATGATGGCATAAATTGGGGTAAAATATTTCCAAGGGTCACTGTGAAGAATACAAATCAGAGACCACAATAGATTAACTCAAGAATTCCCAAGCAGTAATGAGAGTCCAGTTGAGGTTGTGCCTGGCACAAGATCATGCTAATAAAGAACATTTATTGAGTGCTTTCTATGAGCACAAAAAGGGTTAGTCCTCACCACAACTCCAGGCACATTTTCTGTCTTCATTTTACCAGTGAGGGAATTGTGGCTGAGGAGACCAGTGTTCCCCAGGGATGTGTGGCACAGGTGTGTGAGCCAGGGTGTGGTGGAGCATTCTGGCTCTCAGCCAGCCTTCAGCACTCTGCACCATTTCCTTCTGCTCAGTCAGTGCTTTGCAAGTGTTTGTTGAAAGAAGGAGATTATGCAATACACATTAACAGAGAAAATATATCTCCAATGGAATCCAACACCCAAGGTTCCCCAAATTTGGTACTAACATAGATCTTATGTGTGTTTGTTAGAAAATAATTTGCCTCTCTCCATGCCCAACAGCCAGAGCTGAAGCGTAGGAATGCTTTATGTCCCTAACTGGGAGTAGAAATCACTACAACTTGAGAAAGTTGGATGAATATCTCTCTCTCTCTCTCTCTCTCTCTCTCATATTTAAATAGTCTAAATCTGACTGTACCATTTGAGAACATCAAACATAGAATGAGGAAACTAAATTGAAACTGCTGACACAAAAATTGATAGCAGGGAAAAAAATTTTTGACATGTGGCAGCTTTTTGGAGTGACATTCTAGTTTATCTTTTTTGGGGGGAGGGAGGGTTGTTTATGGATGAGCCCAAGTCTGGTGCATGCCACAGCCAAAAGGCAGCTTTCTCCCTTGATTTTTCCTCTATATAATCTCCATGTGGTCCCCAAATGCTTAACCCTCTCTGCCAAATGCTGTAAAATCTGTCTTTTGATCTCACAGATGGAAAAGACTTATTAGCTCATGAAACTCACCCCCCTCAGGAGAGAAGTAACTCACCAAATATCATTCATCCCAATATTAAAATTTTAAGGCCTTTTAAATTTCCTGATCAAAACTGTCCATCCTCCTTTACTCATTCAACATCCTAAGCCCATTACAAGAAACTGTGTTTCTGCTTGGCTCCCAGTGGTCTTGGGACTAAGCCTTTCCTACAAGCAAAGTGTTTCTCTTGCTGTGCTCTTAGGCAGTGCCACAAGTAGGAGGAAGTGTGCATTTGCATCTCTTGATTATAACTAGGCTTCTCATTTCAAAACCAACAGCAGTAAAGAGATAAACTTAAGCTCCCTCTTCTTCCATTGGGACAGCATCATCTGGACCAGTTTAAACATTCCAAACAGTAGACAACTGTACTTGAGCTGTTAAAGAACACTGGACTTGGAATAGGAAACACACTTGTTTATTTTAGCTCGGCTACCATCAACTCACTTGGTATTCCAGATTTTACTGTCCTATATGATGACATTTTGAGTTCACTCCAATAGTCACGTGTATGAGAATGGAGGGGTCAACATACGTTGACAAATTATGTGTCAGCATAAGAAAATGATTAAATTTGCTATTAGGTGGAAATATATGTTACCTGACACATATGATTAGGCAATTCTTTATAAGTGGACAAATCTTTTTTAACTGATTTTATTGTGTTAATCTTTAGCTCAAAATATTTATTGTCCCTACATTAGTTACAAGATCGAGTTCAAAGCTCTCAGTTTTAATTCCAAGTCTTTCCCCAATCTGGCTTCAAATGTCTGCCCGACCTCATCTTGACATTCCCTACATGAATTGTCTACTCCTGCCACATTAAGTCTCTCTGTCCTATGTTCTCCCTGTCAGTGCCTGACCCGACAGCCCACTTCTCTCTATATCCCTCTGCCCCCACACCCAGGCAAGGATGCAGAAGCTTAACAATTCTATTCTCTGATTTAACAAGCAATTATTAAGACTTTTGCCAGGCAATTAGGATAGAATGAAGGAAAAGCCCGAATAGCTCTCTAAATTCATCTCTTTCTTGCCAAAACCTAATGGAACTTCAAGATCTGGCTAGAATTCACTTGTTCCTCAAAGTTTTCATGGCCTTCTGGTCTGTAGTGCACCCCTCCTCTTCTGAATTCCTATAGTTTTTAATTTCTAAAATACATATGTGATATTTTGCCATATCTTACCATCTATTATGAGTTATTTTTGTACCTATTTGCCTCTCAGAAGTATGCAGGATGCCAATTGCACTTGTGCAATGCATGTTCTCATGTGTATAAAACACTCTTATTGTCTATTGTAAATTCCCAACTAAACTCCTGGAGGCAGAACCTATTCACACACTCATTCTCCTCCCACAAAAGTCAGCACCACACTTAGTATGTACTCAGTAAAATGAATGAATAAATAAAAGAATATTAGGGTGAAATTTTAACCACTGTCCTTTGCTTAGACTACCACACTAACTCACAATTGTTTTACGAAGGAACAATGAAAATGAGATAATGATGAGAAAATTGATTAAGACAGGCCTACTGAACATGCCAAAGAAAGATGCAAAGTCTTGGCACACTCTACGAAGCTACTGAGATAGGCCTCACCCACTTTGAAGAGAGACCAGAGAGCACCTTACTTGCATTATCATTCTGCTCTTGGCCTCTGAATCAAAAGAGAAGAGGGCAAGCAAGTTCCTGGCTTAAATAAATTATTTAGAATATTGATTTAACTGCCTGAACTGTGTTAAGTTTTATCTGAATTAAAAGACAACCATTTGCATGTTTCCTTTAATGGAATCTGTGAATTCAGACATGAATCTGGAATTTTTTAAAAAAGAAGCTTAGAAAGACATACCTCCCCCCCCACTTAAAAGTACATACTCAAAAAATACATATTCATAGGCATGTGTATTTATAAAGTGTTGCATGCCAGGGCAACTACTGGTGACTATAAAAAGAAATATTTACTTTGTAGCCATCAGTTTTTTAATTTATAAATAGGGGAAAATCTAGTTTTTAAGTTAGCTAATGTAATAGAGTTTTGTGGGTTTTTTGGGGGTTCACTATTAATAAAATCTAGTTTACTATTTTTAGATACATGTCATAAAATATTTGCTTGTATTTGCTAAGGGTATTTTTTAAAATGTTTTTAATTTAGCATACCATGGAGGTACAAATGTTTAAGTTACATATATTGCCTTTGTCCCACCCAAGTCAGAGCTTCAAGAGTGTCCATTCCCCAGACAGTGTGCACTACATCTATTAGGTGTGAATATACCCAGCCCCTCCTCCTCCCTTCCACCTGCCCGACACCTGATGAATGTTACTACTATATGTGCACATAAGTGTTGATCGGTTAGTACCAATTTGATGGTGAGTACATATGGTGCTTGTTTTTCCATTCTTATGATACTTCACTTCCAAGAATGGGCTCCAGATGTATCCAGGATAATACAAGAGGTGCTAGATCACCATTGCTTTTTGTGGCTGAGTAGAGCTCCATGGTACACATATGCCACATTTTATCAATCCACTCGTGTATTGATGGGCACCTGGGTTGTTTTCACATCTTTACAATTGTGAATTGTGCTGCTATAAACATTCTAGTGCAGATGTTTTTTTTTATAGAATGTCTCTTGTTCCTTTGGGTAGATGCCCAACCATGGGATTGTTGGATCAAATGGTAGTTCTACTTTTAGCTCTTTGAGATATATTCATATCTCACCAGCACAGGATGGTTGTTCCTATCTCTCCTCATGCAAGTCAACATTTATTGTTTGGGGACTTTTTGATAAAAGCCATTCTCACTGGAGTTAAGTGATATCTCATTGTGGTTTTGATTTGCACTTCCCTGATGATTAGAGATGTTAAGCATTTTTTCACTGGCCATTAGTCTGTCTTTTGTAAACTTTCTGTTCATGTCCTTTGCCCACTTTTTAATGGGGTTGTTTTGATTTTTTTCTTGCTGATTTTCCTGAGTTCTATATAGATTCTAGTTATCAGCCCTTTATTGGACATGTAGTATGCGAATATTTTCTCCCATTGTCTAGGTTGTCTGTTTGCTCCCATGATAGTGTCCTTGGCTGTGCAGAAGCTTTTTAATTTGATCAGGTCCCATTTATTTATTTTTGTTGTTTCTGTGATTGCCTTTGGAGTCTTCTTCATAAATTCTTTCCCTAGGCCAACATCTATAAGAGTTTTTCCAACATTTTCTTCTAGAATTCTTACAGTTTCATGCCTTAGGTTTAAGTCGGTTATCTTACTTCAATATTATAAAAAATTAAAACAATCATATAATAATAAAAGAACATAATATGATATTTCTAAAACAACAAATAATCAGTATACAGATGTGTAACATACATAGCTTTTTTTCTCTTTGTATATTTCTTTGAACGAAAATTTTTAGAAAACGAAACGAGGCATACAATTTTTAAAAATTCTTGAGTATTTTTTATCTTTTGTCAGGAAAAAATTTTAAGGATTTAGACAGTGCTTTCCCTCTTCATTTATACTATTAATCATAATTGCCCTAAAAGTATAGCAAGTCCTTCAGAAAATTATTAAATGGTTTCCTTAAAGAAAAATTCAATACTAGTGCTATTTCAGAAGGAGAGCATTTTAAAGTTATTTGGCCTTGAAAATTGCATGTTGAATTTTTATCATTATTATTTTTAAATGCATCAACTCTTTAATATTGAATATTTATAACAATAGATATATCAATAAAATGTAAAATTTGTTAAGATAGCCTATGTTGGACTCAAGAAAAATTGATATGAAACCTAATTAATTTCAAAACCAAATCATATACATACAAATATATACATGTATATCAGAAATGATTTATAATAAAAATGTTTATTAAGCCTATTTCAATAGATTCCCTTAATCTTTCCCACTACTCCCAACCACTTCATAACTGCAGGTGGAGCAGGCATATTAAACATAGTTCTTCATGAAGCAGTAAAAGACAATGGCACAAAACATGAAGTGACAGACAACAAAGATTTTGTAGAAACAGGGAGTAGGCAATGAGTTTTAATATTACTTAAAATTGAACAAAGACAATTATTACTAACTGAAGGTCTTTGTATAAAATCAGAATAATACGAAAGTTCACATTAAATAAATTAAATTACAGTTACAGTTATTTTTAGCTCCATAGATTAATCCCTTTTCCCTTTCATAGAACTCATTTCTATTAACTTTAACAACCAGAATCCAGAGGTTACAGTATAAGGTGTGTTTTTTCATGGCGCAAATAGAATTTAATCATTGTTTTTTCACTTCGCTTGATTGACAAACTGCATTATGGATTGGTGGAAATAAGTTGTTTCATAATGTGATGACGGGAAGCTGTGATAAAGATGCCATTTGCTCCAACATGTCCAGCATGCACTGCGGAGGTTGTGAGAATGCTTTGATGAAGTGTGGAAAATGATACGAATTGATTCTTCAGATCCATAGCATGTTAGGCTATGGTCTAACTAGAGGTATGTGAAATATTAAACATAGAAATGTCATCTGCTATTTACATTTTAATGTTTTTTTAATTCTAATAAAATCAGCTAGTGTGTAAAAACACATAAGCTTCTCTAACTACAATTAGCTACATATCATCATAATACTGAGTCCCAGACCAATATTTTATCACCTACAGTTACATTGCACAGTTTGCATTAATTCAAGAGGATCTCATGACATAGTCCCTCACAATGTTATATACTTAATTACACTAAAAAATAAAGAAAAATAGACCAAAATCTGTAGGGGTTTGTTAGTCTCATCATTATGAATGACTTTCAAATTCTGTATCCCTATTTTTAGGACTAATTGTTAATTATCTAACAATATGAAAAATAAAACTTAGAATATATACTATTGATTAGAAATAAACAAGTTTATTTAGTGTGAATCATATGGACATGTTACAAACGATTTTCCTTGGGTAATTTATCAAGTGGTTTGATTGCCAAAAACTGCTCTGATTTCCTTTAAGTCAGATTTTTTGGGGAAAGTGGAGCCAACTAATGTGTGTATGTTTTTGGGAGGGGGGTAAGTATATGTATGTGTACATTAAATTTAGAATAGGATCACTTCAATACCCCAAATGACAATGTAAACAACAAATTCAAAGCTATAGCTAATGTAGACCCTAATTTTATTTTCCTTATTATTTATTTATTTATTTATTTTTTAGAGACACAGTGTCTCACTCTATCACCCAGGCTGGAGTGCAGTGACACAAACATCTGTAACCTGGAACTCCTGGACTCAAAACATCCCCTTGCTTCAGCCCCTTCAGTAGCTAGGACTACAGGCATGCACCACCATGCTTGTTTAATTTTTTAAATTTATTTTTTATTTACTTATGTATTTATTTTTGACACAGGGTCTCGTTGTGTCACCCTGGCTAGAGTACAGTTGTATAATCATAGATCACTGCAACTTCAAACTCCTAGGTTCAAGCAAGCCTCCTTCCTCGGCCTCCCGAGTAACTGGGACTATAGGTGTGCACCACCATGCCCAGCTAATTTTTCTATTTTTTGTAGAGATGGGGTCTTGCTCTTGCTCAGGCTGGTCTCAAACTCCTGACCTCAAGCAATCCTTCTGCCTTGTCTTCCCAAAGTGCTAGGATTACAGGCCTGAGCCACCACACCCGACCTATCTTTCATTTTTATGTAGAGACAGGGTCTTTCTCTGTAACCCAGGTTAGTCTTAAATTCCTGGCCTCAATCAATGTTCCTGCTGTAGCCTCCCAAAGTGTTGGGATTACAGGCATGTAATCTGGGCCTGGCCAACTCTTAAAAAAAAAAAAAAAGAAAAAAAAATTGAAGGTATTTATGTATCTATATATTTATCTCCATTTCTGTATCTACCTGTGTATGTCTTTGTCTCCTTCTATTTCTTTTACAGACCAAGAATATTGGCAAAACAGAGAAAATGAAAAGTAATAAGGAAAGTATAATACAAAAATATTGTCTGAAATATTTGTTTCTGAAATTAGAATAAAGCAAAAATATAATAAATATAGAATCAAAAGGCTAAAGATGGGACAAATGTGAGTCAAAAATCTGTAGGCCAATCATAAGTAAAGTTCACTTGGACATTCAACAAGAGTTCATGGCAGTCTCTATGGCATAAACTATATGGCAGACCTTTCTTAGCCACTGGTAACACCACAGTGAACAATGCAGTCAACAACACCTGCCTTCAAAGAGCTTATATTGTAATGGATGGAGGTAGACAACAAACAGAATAAATAAGACAGATGGAACTCTACACTATGGAGAAAAATAAACCAGTAAAGAGATAGAATGAAAGTGGTAGAAGTGAATTTTAATTTTAATAGGTCAGGAAAGGCATCACTGAAAAAATGAAATGTATCAAGCAGGGAGACAGGAGGAAGACAGGGACATGAAAAGTTGAGGAGAACTGGATGCACAAAGAAAGCTACAAAACACTAATATGATCACTGGCCTCTACACCTACTTAAATAAATTTTGAGTTCCCTCTTTTGGTCTCAGGTAACCTCCCCAAATATCCCTTTTCAGTTCTGATTCCCTATTTCACTCACTATAGAGTTAGTGATTTTTATTTTCCTTTTCTTCTCTTTTTTTTTTTTTTTTTTTTTTTTCTTTTTTCAAGGAGACAGGCAGTATTTTCCTTTTCTTTAAGGACAAAGATGGAAACAATACATTATAACTTTTTACTATTGATTAAGAACATGTGTATATCTTTCTCAGAAATACATTTTCCATTAGTACAATGAGTGGAAACTGTAATGCTTACAAAGACTCATTTTGAAATCTTAATCTAAACAGTATCAACAGCTTGCTTTTTGCTGTTATGTCTAAAATGCAGAAGGGATCTGCTTATTGAACCCACCTTGAATGAGGAATGAGATGACTGAATTTCATTTCTGCCTCCAGTCATGTTTCATAAAAGGCCCCAAACCCTTTTCCCTTACAAGCAGATGCCCAGTTGTTGGCAATTCCCTCTGCATCTGCCTGCCTCTTCATACCACCACGAAAGAGAAGGAAAAAAAAAAATAAAGAAAAAGCTGTGTGCTCATGATCTGGATGAACATTTGAAAAGAGAAGTTTTGCAAAGGGAAAACTGAATTGGATGTGGAAAAACCTGAATGTCATGTAGTATTTTATTAAGATGAGAATAAAAGGGGCAGCAGAATAACTTTTTGACTTCTCATTGTGTCTCTTGTTTTCCTAAAACTTCACCATTAATGTTAAAAGATTGTAAAGTTGTCCTGGCCCAGAGAAGGACGTCCTCCGTGATTTTTCCACTGAGTTAAAACCCTGGTGTTCTGCTTGCTCCTAGGCAATGCTATTCTGTCTTATCCTGGAAACTGGCATTGTGCTTGGTAGTAGGGATTCTCGTCATGCTTTAGAAGACAAACTCCATGCTCACACACAGTCTGATAGTTCGACAAACAACCTAACTATCACAACTCCAAATAAGTGTAAAAATCCTGTGAGAGCATGTAGGAATGGCACGTAACTGTTAGGTGGGGAAGGGGAAGGGAAGGCTTTCTTGAGGCAGCAGCAACTGAATTGTGGCCTGGGAAAATGAGTACAGGTTAAAGAAATGAAGAAGAAATGTGTTGAAAAATTAACATGTGTCAAGTCCCAAAGAGTGCACATCCAAGGAAGTAAAAGAAGTGCAGGTGTGTAGAGAAGTGTGGACTGCAAAGAGGGGATGAGGTATGAATGGGGTTGGGGAGATCAAAGGGCTAAATGACCACCTGTGGTCAAGTAAAGAAGGAACTTCCAGCAGGTAAGGTCAGGTCGGGGACAGGGTACTGGAAAGTTTTAAACAGGAAAATGAAATGACCAAATAGGCATTTGAAAAGGATTACCAGCTGACCCAGCTGTCTATCTGAGAGGTCACCACGGTGAGGACCTGAGCCAGAGTAGAAGCTGGGGAAGAAAAAAAAAGGTTTGTCTGTTTTTTCCTATTGTATCTAGTGTTATTTTGGAGATGAAACCAGTGACTAATGCAAAGCAGGGAGGGGAGAGGGTTTCTGTCTTGGACCACTGAGTGTCTGCCTCTTTTTATATCTTTAAAGCAAGCAGGAATCTCCACTGAGCCCTAGATAGGCAATTTGGAACTATACCTGCCCAAGAAGTTTCACCAAGAATGAATTTGGTTCAGACTCCTCTCAACACATGGACTTCTGCAATACATAGCTGTTTTATTTTAGAAGGTGCAATTCATAAATGTGTGTTATACATCTATCAATTGTCAAACCTGCAAAAAAAAGTATTTCTTTGAGTGACGGGCACTGAGAAAGGGAGCTGTGCTTTGCATTTGGCAGGTAATTGGTATACAGCTGATACTTTCACTAGTGTCTTTCCAGGAAGCCCAGTGTGCATTTTGATTAGCTCAATCATCATTTAAAAATTCTTTTCTCTTTGATTTTGAAATTGTCACTAAAAATGACTTTTAAGAAAAGTATATACTTGTACAGGTAAACTTTCTTTGTAATTGAACAAATTCATCCAATGGTCAAGAGAAATTAATAATATTTTTACACCATTACCAACTTTTACACTGTGGCATAGAAATTATTCTCAAGCACAGGGAAGAATCCATATATTTTTAAATATCTAGGATACTAAAATCACAAAAAATCAAAATATATGTGACAATTCATTAATCTACTCTGACCACATCTATTAACATGTTTAAAGGCATAAATCATTTATAAAATTTTTATCATATTTAACTGAAAAAATCTTTTGATTCTTCTTTGAAAATTTCCAAACCAATTCCATAAGTAAAGACAAAATACACAAGGAAGGGGCCATTATTTGCCCCAAGACTGTGATCAAGTGAAGGAAACTGATGATCTCTGAATCACACTTAGAAATCAGATGTCCCCATTTGATCAGTTAATTCCTTCAGGTTTTAAACATAGATATAAAATCATCACACTCTGAAGGCAGTGAACTTGAGCCTTAAATAACAATATATCTGAAAGAGAGTCAAGTAAGCAAATATATCTTTTGGAAGGTATATTAATACTTGGTAATGGGTTTGGGGCCTCAGTTATCTATTCTTAGACATAGCACGTGGACATTTTGGCTGCTTGGCTAAAGTTTCCCACCCAGTAACTTATCCTTGCATCAACTGTACCCTGACCTGCAGTCTCATTAGGTTCACCCCAATGAGATTATCGTATGCTAATAATGCAAATGTCTTTATTATCTAAGTAATGACTATTGACTGTGGTATACTGCTGAAATCTTGAGTATTTCATCACATTTTTATCCAATTTTCATTATTTCTCAATGTGAAAGAAAAGGAATGAAGGAAGGAGGAAGGAAGGAAGGAAGGAAGGAAGGAAGGGAGGGAGAGACAGAAATGAAGGAAAGAAAAAGAAAAAGAAAAGAAAAGGAAGAGAAAGGAAGGAAGAGGGAATAAAGGAAGGAAATAAAGAAAGAAAATAAAGAAAGAAAGGCATTTTACTGGTTTTGGTATCAAGGTGATACCGGCTTCATAGAATGAGTTGGAGAGGATTCTCTCCTTCTTCCTATTATGGAATAATTTCTGCAGTATGGGTACCAACTCTTCTTTGTAGGCCTAATAAAATTTGGCTGTAAATCCATCTGGTCCAGGATTTTTTGTTGTTGTTGTTGGAAGATTTTTTTATTGTTGCTTCAATCTCATTGCTTGTTATTGGTCTGTTCAGGAATTCTATTTGTTACTGATTGAGTCTTGGAAGTTTGTGTGATTCCGGGAATTTCTCCATTTCCTCTAAGTTTTCAAGTTTATGTGCACAGCAATTTTTAGAGTATTCACAGATGATATTTTGTTTTTCTGTGGTATTGGTTGTAATATCTTCTTTTTCATTTCTTATTGAGCTATTAGGGTCCTTTTTCTTCTATTCCTGGTTAATCTATCAATTTTGCTTATCTTTTTAAAGAACAAACTTTTTATTTTGTTGATCTTCTGCATTACTTTCTTATTTTCTATTTCATTTAGTTCTGCTCTGACCTTAGTTATTTCTTTTTTTCTGCTGGCTCTGGGTTCAATTTGCTCTTCCTTTCCTAGTTCCTTGAGATGTGTCATTAAATTGTTAATTTGTGATCTTTCTGTCTTTTTGTTGTAGGCATTTAATGCTATAAATTTTCCCCTTAGGATTGCTTTTCCTGAATCCCACAGATTTTGATAGCTTGTGTCCCCTCTGTCATTCAGTTTGAGGAATCTTTTGATTTCTGTCTTAATCTCATCAGTGATCCGATAATCATTTAGCAGGAGGTTGTAAATTTCCATGACTTTGTGTAAAATTGGGTGTTTCTTTTGGTGTTGATTTCTAGTTTTATTCCACTGAGATCTGAGAAGATACATGGTATGAACTGATTTTTTTTTAGTTTGTTGAGTCAAGATTTGTGGTCTAAAATATGATTAATCTTGGAGAATATTCCATGTGCTATGAGAAGAACATATAATCAGTAGTTTGGGGGTAAATGTTCTGTAAATGTCTGTTAGGCCCAGAGAGAAACGAATGCTTCTACACTGTTGGTGGGACTGCAAATTAGCACAACCTCTATGGAAAACAGTATGAAGATACCTCAAATAACTAATAGTAGACCTATCATTTCATCCAGCAATCCCACTACTGGGTATTTACCCAAAGGAGAGAAGACATTCTATCCAAAAGACACCTGCACTTTAATGTTTATTGCCACACAATTCACAATTGAAAAGATGTGGAATCAACCCAAGTGCTCTTCAATTCAGGAGTGGATTAACAAAATGTGATGTATGTGTATATATATACCATGTAATACTACTCAGCCATTAAGGAGGATGACTTAATGCCTTTTGCAACAATTTAGATGGAACTGGTTCCAATTATCCTAAGTGAAGTATCTAAAGAATGGAAAAACAAACACCACATATACTCACTATGAAACTGGAACTCACTGATAAGCACATATGTGCATAGAAGGGGGTAAAACATAACAGAAATCAAGCAGGGGGATAAGGAGAGAAGGGATGGGTGAAAACCTACCTAAAGAGTAAAATGAACACAATCTGGGTGATGCACACACTTATAGCCATGACTCAAGTATTATAAAAGTGATCCATGTAGCCAAAAATATTTGTACCCCCGCAATACTTTGAAATTATAAAAAAAGAAAGAAAGCCATTTAAAAAACTTGCACGATACAATAGTTTGAATAAGTTGTAGAATGCTTAAATCTTATTCTTTATAATGTATGAAGGTTAGGACAAAAATCCTCGACCATGAAAATAGAAAACATATATTTGTATTTCTTCCTATTATATGCATGTATGAGAAATACTTAGTGAATTTCATCATTAAGTTGACACATTTCTTTTCGAAGCCTTAGCTTTACTTGGTACCAATAACACTGAAATAGTCCTGCCTTGTATCCCAGTTAATGCTCCTGAATTGCACCAAGCAGATCTGCAGACACTAGAAAAACAGGGCACATGCGTATTGTGAATCTATGCTAAAGGGAGTGAAACAGCAGAGATAAAGAGGATTTGAGGAAGGAACAAAAGAGACCAAACATAGCTGAGAATTCTTCTCCTTCTACAAAAATAACAGCTAGAAGGAGGAATGGAACAGGTCAAGTAAATTAATATGGAGAAAGGAACACAGGTATAGAAGTTATCCATGAAAAGAAAAACAAAAACAAAGACAAAAAAAAAAAAAACAAGCAAACAAAAATCAAGAGTGATTTATGTTGCAAGTAAAAGTTATTATTGAGTTTTTGGTGCTATTATTGGAGTATCTGCATCTCCCTGGCATTGGCCAATTGAGAAACAAATGTGGACAAGCCAACTGTCTCCCTGATACTTAGCTTCATTTATTTTCTGTGTTCAGTTGACCATTTGTGGTATTTTACTTTAGAGTACCTCACAGAGCAGGTTTTCTAGCACTGTGTGATAAAGTACATCTCATGAAACCCACATACCTTTTTGGTTGCCCATGATTTCCTTGTTCACATACTGATTAATCAAGGATAAGGCCTGGAAAGAATACTGAACCATCTAACCTTGGTCTCTATTTTGCTATTAATCGTTACTATGGCAATCATAATTTACCATCCAAAAAGGGACACTTAAGATAGTGAAAGGTGGTGATACTAATAATTAACAGCAGTACAGCAAGAATAAATTTGGATTCCTCCAAGCAAACAGATACATCCTGTCACCCAGTCACCCAAGTGAAAATAGATTTTGGGGGGCGGGGCGGGGGCATTGTTCTGTCCCTCTGGTCTATCAGATTCTTATTCAGATATTTAGTAACAGATGCAACAGATTTCTTGTCTCTTGCTAGGTGGAGAAAGAGACATTAATGTGATTTATGTCAAATGCAGAAAAGTCCATCCTTTTTTTCTGAGTGTTCACAATGCTAAAAATTTTTTACACTAAAATTGTAATATGGTGTATTTCTACAAAGTTCAACATTGTGTCTGTTGTAGGAAAAGCGATTAATTGTGGTTTTCCACTTTGCACGCTAAAATAGCAATTTTCAATTTCAAAACTGTTGTACTTTTTGGTTAGGGTATAATTTACATCCATTCTCCCCTCCCCCTTCACTTTCTAAATGGAGCTACATTAAAATACAAATACGTGCAATATTAGATAAGTGGGAAAGTCAAGTCTTTCTTTTGAATATTAAGCAAAGAATACATCTTAGGAACACCATAAATCATGCTTGTCAGAATATTCAAAAGAATCATTCTGTATAGTTACCTTGTCTATTATTTAGAAAGCACAGACATGAAACAATATAATTCAGTTGGGCTGCGTGTATCTAATTTGCATATGGCTGTCTCTTTTTAATCTGAGTTTTCACAAGATGAATATAATTAGCAAGCTTCAATTTATCTTTAAAACCACTGAACTATGTTGATTACCTACAGAATGACATCACCCATGTGCACTAGCATATTTGGACTTCCAAACAGATCAATTTAATGGATTTTGTGCCTAAACAAGTGCATATTACAAGTTAAAACATGACAAACTAGGCATGCATTCAAGATGCATAATTCATAGTGAAGATATCATGTTGCTTTATCTTATTTTCCAATTTTTTCTCCTAATGAAACCATGAATGATTTGGGGTAGTCAGCTTATAGGTCTGTAACCATTGGTTAAAAAAAATAAATAAACCCTTTATTAGCACTGGATGGACATATTCTCTGTACTTCTCCACTTTGAGCCCCTCATCTAGCTTTCCTTCATATATGCTCTCAGGTTAAGAATCCTTCACACAATGAATTATCCCTGACCTATATGCTCAAAGGAGCCTATTTGGAAGAGGATGCTTGACTCTAAATGAATGATAATGAAAAACATTGTGTTTGACTTGTCAGCTATAAAATAAAATATATAATTTATAAGACAATACAATATTTAGTAATATCCAACTTTTAAAAAAAATTGTACACATTCAAATGTGTGATTCTGGGATTTTAGAGACTCTAATTGCACATAGTATAACATGATAATTGACATAATTTTCTCTAAAACACCAGCTTGTGTCCCCATGAATTCTAGCTATAGCCTAGAGTTAAAACAAAGAATAACATTTTAATAAGGAAAAATGTATTACCACCGAGCTGATTATTTTCTCAGAGAAAGGCAAACCATGAAAATAAACAAAAATAAAATTGGTCTGCATAAAAACTGGTATTATTAGACATATTTTAGTAATTACAGAAACAGGTATCTTAAATTTAAACTGGAAATTTCAAGCCTGAAACTTCACAATCAACTGCTTGTCAACTGAAGTTACCGTTTAGTCTGACTGATAGAATTTTATTTCTAGTGTTGGCTTTATGATGATGTACTCTAGATTTGTACTGAAAGAATACAAACATAGTAGAACATTTTGCAACTGCTAACCAATCTAGATCAATTACTTATCTGAGTGCAGATGAAGATTTGATTTGTGATGTGCTGTTTCTCAGAGAATTGTTGGTTTAACCATAGCAAAACCAGAACCACAAATATAATGAGTAACATAATAAAATCTGGGAGACAGGTCAGCTCACAGAAGAAATATACAAGGTGGTTACATGGAAAGATCTTTAGACATGAAATACAGGCAAAAATTCCCAGACTTCCTGACCACTCTCTGCTCTATATGAAAGTACACTTTAGACTGTACACTGATGCCATATTGTTTTTTCTCAAATATCACTTTTAACTCACCATTTTCTTATGAAAAAATGTGTGCTTCACTAGTCAACCAATAAAACCTAAAGCCTTAAATTCAAATCTCATCACCAGCTGACATAAACTAAAATTTCCAGTTCGTTATCCCAGATATCTGCTTTGAATCTTTGACAAGTCAGAGTTATTTACTCATTCCTTGGTGGAACATATTTCTTTTCTGTCTATCTTTGCTCAAGCCCATTCTCCTTCCTGGAATTTCATCTTCCCTTCTATCATCAAACCAGTGGTTCTTTCGTGTGATTCATCTTACTCCCGTAACTATTGATAGAAGCCCTTAAAAGCAGAGATATATCTACAGTCCCCCAGCATGAAAATATACTTGTGCGTATAACATGAGTTCTCAAATACTTGGGATGGATTGGATCCCTTCCTATCAAATATCTCCCTTTTTTCGTTGCTGTTATACATGCTCCACCTTGCCTGACTTTTTCTCAGCAATAAGTGCTGATTCTGTCTGCCAGATTACTCTTTAGTGCTGCCTAGCTCTGTGTCTTAAACGGACTGACTTTCCCTATCTTTAGCAAATGCAAAGAATTCAGCCTAAGAATAAAAACTACTAGAAAAGAAAAAAGAGGGAGCATCGTACCAGTTCCATTGCTCTGGAAAAGAAATAAAGAAACAGGATGTGGAAATTTTTCTCACCATTAATTCATCAGAAATCTTCCTTGGGCCCCTATGATGTCTATTAGGAGCTGAAGATACAGCAGTGAGTGAGGCAGAGTCCCTGCCCTTGGAAAACTTACATTCCTATGTCAGAGGTGGTAGTGGTGATGCAGAGACATACAAAAAAGCATCAAATAGTGACATCATTCAATGTTATTAAGGAAAAGAAGGAAAATAATTTGAAAGAGATGTCCAGAAGCCAGAAAAGAGCTCTCCGTAGAGGTGACATTTAGGTAGAGATCCAGATGGGAGGGAGCCAATCACACGAGAAGCTGGATAGCACCGTTGTCGGGCATAAGGGACAGCATGTGCACAGGCCATGAGGTGAGATCTTAGTTACTCACTTCCAAAACAGGAAATTGACAGTGGAGAAAGAACAGCATGCAGATAGGCTGGAGTCAAAACCTGCCAGGCCTCTGGGCCATAATAAGAAGTGTGGTTTTTATTAAAATGCAGTGGGCTACCAGTGCAAGGTTATAAGCAAAGGAGCAGCAAGATTCTTTACCTTCCAACAAAAAGAACAGAAATTTGGTATGAGAAACAAAATAGGAATTTAAGAGGGGAAATGCTAACAGAGTCAGTGGGAATGTACTTGTGACTGGACCTTGAACCTCTGACATTTATGAGAGCTGGGAGTCATTCTGCTCATCTCCCGGTGGGCTGGCTGATGACTGGAGGTTAGAGCATAAAAGACAAGGGAGAATAAGGGCCTGTATAACAATCGCTTTCCTACAATAAATGGCAGGGCCTTAGCTAGGCCAGCTCATACATACTGAAGAATGTTTTCTTCATACACAACAGCAATACAAGCACTACTTGATTTAATTAATCAAATGGCTTCTACTAGCACTTTATATGCTCAGTTCTAGGCTAAGCTTTTTGGAGAATTCAAGATTACTGTGCCCATGTCTAATATAAGACGAGGATTCATATTTGCACTAAAAACCTGGCTCATTGGCTTATATCAAAGGCTTCCCTTCTTTGCTCTGATTCTAGTTTTCTGCCCTTATATAAACAGGCTATGAACAGATTAATACTGGTATAGATCAGTTATTTCTTACTGCATAATATATTTATGTTTAAAAAAAATAAGAAGCATCCCTCTTACTAATTCATAGATGTTGTTAATTCTACTTTTTAGTAACAAGTGGAAAACTTCTCATTGATGTAAAAGCTTTAGAACAAGAGACTGGACCTAAGTAATCATGAATGTCTTGCTGAGAAAAAGGCTGTGATTTATACCACCACTTCAGGCCATATCATACTTTTTGCTAGAAAAATTAAAAAATGCCAACCTTGGTGATGATCATGTAGCTGCCTCCTGAGCTCTCTTGTCATCACAATGACTAGCTTTAAAATATTCTGTCAAGATCCTAAGATGCAACACTAAAATACTATTGTTTGTATTATTTTGCCAGTAGTTGCTCATCACAACTGGGGAGGTAAGAATTTATACTGGAACAAACTCCTTTTTGCTGCCTTTCAATCAATGTCTTGTCTGGGAGTACAAGCCTTCATTTAACCTACATGTTGGGATAGCTGAGAAGTTTCACACCCTATGACTTGTTTAAATTATTAACATCCATTCCACCTAGCAATCTTCCTGTCTTACAGCTATTATCCGGCTGCTGGCTTTATAACTTGAAAGTGATTGTTTGAGTTAATGGCCATCCCAATGTTTTTGGAAGGCTAATTTAGAGGCAGGTAAGGGCAGAGATCAGAGAGGTAGAAAAAGCAGTTGGTATTAAAGGCCAAAATGAGTCCATACTTACGTACAGCTTGATCTTTGTAAATTAAGATTCAATATATAATGTTGAACACGAAATACTTTCTGCTGTAGGCTTGGTTCAGATTTATTTTCCTTTGTTAAATACCCCGTTTGGCTCCCTATGATATATTTAACACCTCTTTCTTCTTGTGAGTTTGATCTAAAGATTTCCAAAGAATCATGATGCCTCTGAGATGAAGAGGTATGCCATCACAGGTTACCCCTGACAGGGCCACTGCTGCTGCCTGCCACACCTGCTCATCTTTTCAAGAAGCTCTGTTTTCTCCTAGAGGTCCTTGAACCTCGCTTTACTGGTATTCTTCAAAAAAAAAAAAAAAAAAAACCAGAAAATATAGGTTACAAAAGAGGAGATGCACTGGGCATGCCAAATTGTGGACATCCTTATCACCTTCCGACCTTTGCATTTATCAACGATACTTTTGCAGAGACATTATAAAATCCTTCCAGTAGGTAACTATTTGTACCTACAGTTTTTGTGGTGCCTGAAATGAAATGATATTATAAGAATATGAGTCATGTGCTTTCTGATAAATTGATCCTGCCTTTTTTCTATTTTCTAAACTATTATGTAGAATTTCCAAATTTCACTTTTCTTAGTAGAGAAGCTTACACTACTAACTCTGGGATAAAGCTGCCAGTGGTAAAGCTTAAAGGACTGTGAATGTCACCAACTGTGTTTTTTACTTACTGTAACTACAACGGACTGTATAGGTGAATGATCTAATTCTTCCAATCAAATCAAACAGTATTGGTGACTTTTATTAATTAAAACAATTTGTATCCTAATATCCATCTTCAGAGGAAGACAAAATTTTTTGGTTTCATTTAATGCAAAAAAAATCATCCTAACTTATGATATACTTTATAAGTGGATTTTAAAAAGCATATGTACTTTGCACAAATTCTACAGCAACAGTGTTGTATCTTGCTTTCCACATTCACACCTCCCAGTACACAATGACATGTATTTGAGAATGGAAGTAAATTTAAGAAGCATAACTGAGTTCTACCAGGATGATTTCCACATCTAATGTACCAATTCTTTAGAGATAGGTCTTATAAAATTTCATTTTCCATGAGGAATGCAGTTATTTTTGTTGAATTTGGCCCTCAAAAGTTTCACTACAAAGTCAGTCCCTGACCCATACCAAAGGACAGAATATAGCCACTCAAACCTCAATATGTGCTTATATTATGACACATTTCAAATGGAGTCCATTTCCCATGCCACCACCATAATTGACAAAATAACATTCTCTCTGCTCCACCCAATACTTCTTTAAATTCAGTCTTTCTTTCAAGATTTGAAAGTTTAGAATTGCGTTGCACAGTGACAGTATTTGATATATATAAAGGAAATGAAAGAGATATTTGGATATAGGGTCAAAATATGAAGACAATATGTTTACTGCCAAATTTGCTATGTCTTGGCTCCCCTATTCTTTAGTATAAGAGGAATATTGATATTACAGTGATATTTCACCAACTAATAGGGTGGATTCCAAATTATAAGGTATCCTGCCTGATATACTAAATCATTAACATCATCCAAAACTATTTTAATAACAACAAAATAAACTTTAATAATAGTACAGTGCTCTCAGGAAGTTATAGAATGATATCCAAATTAGAGGCCATTATCTTATAAATATATAAAGTTGTACATTCTAACTGACGTAAGGTGATATTTCATTATGGTTTTAATTTGCATTTCCATGATCATTAGTGATATTGAGCATTTTTTCATATGTTTATTGGACATTTGTCTTTCTTCTTTTGAGAAGCTTCTGTTCTTGTCTTTTGCCCACTTCTTCATAGGGTTTTTTTTTTTTCCTTGCTGATTTTTTGAGTTCTTTGTAAATTCTGGATATTAGCCCTCTATTAGATGTATAGCTTGCAAATATTTTCTCCAATTCTGTAGATTGTCTATTTGCTCTGTTGCTTATTTCCTTAGCTGTGCAGAGGAAATTAGTTTAATCAAATTAGTTTAATCAAATCTCATGTCTTAATTTTTGTTGTTGCCATGATTGCCAGTAGAGTCTTAATCATAAATCCATTGCCTACCCCCATAACTATGAGAGTTTTTCCTACATTTTCCTCTAGAATTCTTATGGTTTCATGCCTTGGATTTAAGTATTTTATCCACCTTGAATTAATTTTTGTGATTATTGAGAGGTAGGGTTCCTGTTTCATTCTTTTGCATGTGGCTATCCAATTTTCCCTGCATCATGTATTGAATAGGGCTTCTTTTTCCAAGAGTATGTTGTTGTCTTCTTTGTCAACGATCAATTGGTTATAGGTAGATGGTTTTATATCTGGGTTCTCTATTCTGTTCCATTGATCTATGTCTCTGTTTTTGTGCCAATACCATGCTGTTTTGGTTAGTATAATCTTGTAGTATTGTTTGTAGTCTGGTACTGTGATGCCTCCAGATTTGTTCTTTTTGCTTAAGATTGCTTTGGCTATCCAGGCTCTTTTCTGGTTCCAAATGAAACATAGAATTATTTTTTCTAGATCTGTAAAGTATGGCATTAGTAATTTGATAGATGATGGCATGGACACAGAAAGAAAGGAGGTTTTATACACTGATGGTGGGACTGCAAATTAGTACAACCTCTGTGGAAAACAGTATTGAGATTCCTCAGAGAACTAAAAGTAGAATTACCATTCGATCCAGCAATCCCACTATTGGGTATCTACCCAAAGGAAAAGAAGACTTTCCATCAAAAAGATGCTTGCACTTGAATGTTTATTGAATCCCAATTCACAGTTGCAAAGATGTGGAATCAACCTAAGTGCTCTTCAATTCATGAGTGGATTAATAAAATGTGCTATATATATACACCATTGAGTACTACTGAGCCATAAAAAAAGGCGAATTTATACCTTTTGCTATAATCTGGATGGAATTAGAGACCATTCTCCTAAGTGAAGTATATCAAGAATGGAAAAACAAACACCACATGTATTCACTGTTAAATTGGAACTAACAGATGAGCACACTTGTGCACAGAGGGAAGTAAAACTCAGTGGAAATCAACCAGGGGGAAGTGGGGAGGAGAAGAGGGGCAAAAACCTACCTAATGGGTATAATGAACACTATTTGGGTGATGGGCACACCTGTATCCAGGACTCAGGCATTACAGAAGCAATCCATATAACCTAAAACATTTGTACTCTATTAATATTTTGAAATTAAAAAAAGTTGTAAAATAGTAACTAAGTTAGTGAGTATATCTTTAGTATGAATTGTCAATATGTAATTATATAATAGTCTAATTTGTGGGGAAGAAGTCATGCTATGGATAGTCTGGAAAAAAAAAAAATCCACAGCATTCTGACAACTAATCAGTACTTTTCACCTTTCCTGTCATATCTGGAAACTACAGATATGTTCCAATTTTTGATTCTGATCATGTAGTCAGAGTATGTGTGACCCCTTAGGTTGGTTTCCATAGAAGATTCATGTAACTAGAGGTTTCCATTTAGGGAAATGTCAACAGAGTGTGTGACGTTGGTGTTTTGATTGCTACCTTCCTTTTTCCCTAATAAGTTGTGCTAATACAGCAAAAATCAAATGGAAGATCATATAGTTCCCCAGCAAATTCAGAATGATAAAAATATCCAATCCGAATCAATTTGACAAAAGTTCAGCTGCTACCTGCCCTTGCTTCAGTGAGTAACAATACCTTCCTTTGGTTCTGTTGACACAATCATAAGACCTAAGGGCAATATCTTCAAATACATCTTTTTAAAATCCATGTCTTATCCATTCCCATTTTCTTTACATTTTTTCTTCTGCCATGCCATGAGAAAAATACCTGTCTTCATAGAGATACCTTAGATTTAAAATGAGAAATTTAGAATATCAAGCTTGAAAAATGTATACAAGGACAAATAATCTTTTTGTAGGAGAAGATTCTGGAATGAGTACTCTAAGGTCTGACTCATTGTTTCACTTTCCCCTTCTTTCTAGGCAAACTTCAGATGCTTGCTTTTCCTGAAAAAAGCAACCTCAAATTCTTTAGAGGATGGATCTTCATTTAAGAGAAGCTAGGGAGAGACGAAAAACAAAGGCACAGGTAAATTTAGCCAAGAACGAAATCAGGTACACGTTTTCATTGAGAAAATCATTGAAAACATGGTTTGTTTTTTTTTTTTTTTTTTTTTTGAGACAGAGTCTCACTCTGTTGCCCAGGATAGAGTGAGTGCCGTGGCATCTGCCTAGCTCACAGCAACCTCAAACTCCTGAGCTCAAGCGATCCTCCTGTCTCAGCCTCCCGAGTAGCTGGGACTACAGGCATGCACCACCATGCCCGGCTAATTTTTTCTATATATATTTTTAGCTGTCCATATAATTTCTTTCTATTTTTAGTAGAGATGGGGTCTCGCTCTTGCTCAGGCTGGTCTCGAACTCCTGAGCTCAAACGATCCGCCCACCTCGGCCTCCCAGAGTGCTAGGATTACAGGCGTGAGCCACCGCGCCCGGCTCGAAAACATGGTTTTTAATTTAAGAATTTTTGTAAATACATTGAAATGACTCCCATTTTGTAGACTGCCTTCAGCCATAAGGTAGTTAGATATTTATGTAAATCTGTCTTTCCTAGAAGACACTCCTTATGACTGTTGTGTATAAAGTGCCCAGATTGCTGTCTTGGTATATGGTTATAAGGGCAATGCTTCCAACTGTGGAGCAGGGATGAAGATTGGCTTTGCTGCCAGTGTGATCTGGATTCAAGTCCCCGAAAAACTTATATTCTAAGCTCCAGGCCTTTAGAAAGACAACCACAAATAATGATAAACCTTGAGTTAACCTTGCTAAGAGATTTACATTCATCTTCCCATTAAATGTGCACAAAAAAATCCAATGTGAAAGGTACTCTGAGTAAACCCATTTGAATAGAAGAGGAGAAAAAGGTTCAGCATAATTAAGTAACCTGCCTAACATCACACAGCTTTTAAGTATCTCATTTATATGTTTATGAACAGAGTATATTGCTTATCTGAATAATATGCAACTACATATAAGTAAATAAATACGTATGCCTTAAATACAACTTATGTCTACATTCTTTGATGTTTGTCTTATTCATTTAATTTTTCTGTGAAAGAACAACAGTTGCACTATATTTCCTTTTCAGAAATAATTTTAAAGTTTCCTATTTCCTATTATATTTAGAGTTAAAAGTAATAAAATTTATAGGACCATTTTTACAATTCTTCAATTCTTTAACCCAACAGGTTGTCAGAGTGTATAGAGTTTCTTCAAAATACAGGAATCATCTTTATTTACCAAAAAAAGATAATTCTCTTGAAAATTTAATGTTTAAGAAAATAAAATAGATTCAAGAGAAATAAATTAATAACTTGCACAATATCTTTCTAGGGATAATAATGATTTTTTTAAAAGAGCAAATTATGTTTCATAAAAGGGCCCAGATTTTGTATGTATTTCCTAATGAATAATTGAGGCAACTGAGCACCAGCTGGTACCACCCTAGTTTCTGAGATCATGGGTTGTGTCCCCTTGATATAACTTCTACTGTGGGCATAATGCAATAAGAAGAGAGAAGCATAGTGATCAGATGAAGGGCTACAGAATTAAAAACTGATCAAAATACCTGCTGCATTTGCTATTGCTTAAGCACTTCAATTATATACCTATTATTAAAAATTACATTGATTTACATATTAATGTTCTGCATTTCAGCATGTGCCCTTTATGTTCACACACAACAGAATACACTCTGTCACACACATTTAACCTACATGACTCAGCCATTAAACTAAAATTTGAGAGTGGGAGAAAAAAGAAACAGAATGAATACAATGTTCGCATTGTTCTCCTCAATGCCTGGGATTTTTAAATCCTTAACTGTCATTCAATTGAACTCTATTTTTGTGAGTTTGCCTATCAGTCATGATGGAGAGCTTAACCTAGGGTAAGCCATGGATTTGTCTTCAAATTATTTTTTAAAAGGGTCTCTGGTTCCTGGGGTGGAGAACTATGCACAAATTTTTAATATCAGTCTATAGTTTCAACTTGAATCTCAGTGACTTCTGGGCAGGTACAAAGTGATGGAAAGCCATTCTGCTCAGTATAGCAGCACTGTCCAATAGAACTTTTGTGATGATGGAAGTGTTTTTTATCTGAGCAGTACAACATGACTGTGGCTAATGCGACTCAGTAACTGGCTTTGAATTTTTATTTAATTTAAATTAATTTAAATTTAAATAGCTACATGTAGCCACAGTGGTGTCTTGGCACACTTTATGCACTTATAGCTACAGTACTTAACAGCAGAGCCCTATATTACACCCCAGATTTCTAGGTGACTGTGAAAGAGAAAATACTGGAGCAATTACCTGTTTCTTCATAGACCTGCGTGTGAATTCCCAGTCTTACCTTATGTTTCTGGGTTTGTTTTTTGAATACTGCTGAGAACATCTCAAAATCTCTGAGACTGCATCAATGACTACAAGTCAGGGCATCTAACTCCTGACAGGATCCTTACTGACATTTGGACACCTTTTGATCCTTCTCATGTGACACTCCTGCCCTGGCCACAGCCACTCTCCTAAATCATCTCCACATTCAAGGCTCCTTACTCCTACTCATTCTCCCTCATGCTCAGAAAACACTAATACCTCATTCACAAAGGCGCTCAAGGACATATGAGATCATTTCTGTCAGGACTCACATCACTACCACTAGTATCAATTTCTGCCTATTCTTCCATCTCCTACTCTTCCTGGCAACAAAGATGCCCACACTTTTCAAAAGCTGTCCCCAACTTGATATCTCATGTACCCCTTTCCACCTCATCCGCTCTCTTCTACTTTTCTCTTTTTGCATCTTCAAGTTTCATCTACTCACTGACTCCTCCACTTACTACCAACAAACAACTCTTTCAGGTTCTCCCCACTAATCATACTTAACCCTGTCACCATTGCCATGGTGCCTATTCATTCCCCCTGACATTCTAGGTTCTACTTCAATTACTTCTCTAACCAGTGACCGACAATCACCTAATCAAAGATACTTTTATAATTCGTTCTTCCAGTAGCTCCTTAATTGCTCATTCTTATTTGGTATTCTCCATCATTCCATTCCCTGAAATCGGGCATTATTTAAGATTCAAGATAATCAATTTACAGCCCACAGCCCAAGTCTAGTCTGTCGACTGTTTTTGTATGGCAAAAGAGCTACAAATTTTTTTTTATATTTTAAAATATTTAACATTAAATATTCAAAAGTAGATTAATATTTCATGGCCTGTGAAAATATAAAATTTAAATTTCATTGTCCATAAAGTGTTATTATTAATAGAACACAAACCACAGTCATTCATTTGCATGTTATCCATGACTGCTTCCACACAACAAAGACAGAGTTGAATAGTTGCAACAGAGACTATATGACCTGCAAAGCTGAAAATATTTACTATATAGTCCTTTACAAAAAAATTGTTGACCTCCATATAAGATAGTTCTCAATTTTCTTTCTTTCTTGTTTTTTTTGGTAAACCTTCTTTCTCAATCATCATATTTGCTCCCCATCACTTTTATATAGTCAGGCAAGAATTAACAATTGTTGAATCCCATTACAGGTCAGGCAATATGCCAGGTATCTCATAGCCATCATTGTATGTAATGCTCACCACTAAATGAGTTCACTATACAGCTGTAAAATCAGCTTAAATAATTTAAATAACTCGCTGAAAGTATTGCCTGATGTTAGCTAGGAATTTGTGAAGCAGATGTTCCAGCTCATTGCAGGGAGTCAATAAATGTGCACCCGGGCTCACTTCCTAGTCCCCTTTGACTCAGTATCGTTTACTACATCCCAACTCTGACATGACACTTCCTTCTCCTAGAATGCTTTCTTGCTTTCCATTCCCTTTGTCATTAGTTTAGTTCAGAAAATAGCTGCCCCTTGCCTGAATTAGTACATGTTTTCCATTTTACTAACTTTATTATCTTCTGCTTCCATTTTCCCTGCATTTTATTTTCACTAATCTCTCCAAAGAAACACTAGCTAACCTAGCTCATTCACAGATCTTCTGCAAGGATCTGGCAAAATGCTTCTCAAGTTCTGATCTTGCCACTTCTCTGGTCAAAAGCCCCCCATGGATGTTCACTGCCTAAAGAATAACTTCTACATTTCTTTGCTTGTTATTTAAATATATTTATAATTTTGTGGATCCTAAAATGAATAAATCCAGTCTGGACTGCTCATTGTTCCTCTTCTTTCTTCTTCTTGGAATTACTTTCCCTTCATTTAAATATGATTACTTGAAACAAAAGTTTTGAGTTTTTATTCTTGTCTCCCTGAGCCACTTTTTTGTTCCTGTTATTTTTTGTATTAACTGTGTTGCATGAGGATTTTCAGTATATACGTCTAATCTCCATAACCCTACTGTAATCTCCTTGAAGGCATGGGATCATCTTCCCTTTGTACAAAATTACTCACAATGCCCAACCCTTAGTGTAGGAAGTCAGTTTTGTTAATTGTCAATGCAATAGCTGTACTCTCCCCTTCCTTCTGGCCAGCAGAGGCCCCATTTTGGTTTCCATAGTGAAGGTGGCCCCCTACCCTCATCCCCTTTCTTCACTTAGTCATGATTAATCTATAGTGGTTTAGGTAACTGGCCTACTGAAATGAAAATGGAACCTTCAGAGAAATTTTTCCTATCGAATTAATCGATCCTACTACAGTCTTATTTCTAGACTTTTTATTAAGGGATAATAAAATCCATTACTATGTAAGGGACATTTAGTTGGGTCCTCCATTTTTTGCAGTCTTCTAACTGACTCAGTTGTTAATAAATATTTACTGAAATTTAAATATATGAGTGAACATTTTAAAATACATACATTTATATTGGATGCACACTGATGTAGGAAACTTTTTGTTTATATATTTTCTCAGTCTTAACCACATTACAGCTGTCTAACATCTGCTTATTGACTGAATGCACTAATAAATGTTGGGTGAGGGATAAAGATAGGTCGCTAGCAAGAGGGGAAGAAGAATTCCTTTCAAATTTCTTCTCATGGTTTTATTAGCAGAAAAAATGTAATGAAACTGTGATCACTCAGAAATGAAACAAAGAAAAAGAGAAAGAGAGAGAGAGAGGGAAAAGAACATTTTGTATGCAAATGATGAATAGGTTGCAGTGGTCAGTTGCTTGACACTGAGGCAGCTTCAGAAATAAAAGCAGATGGTAGAGCTTTTGCTTTTTTTCTCTTGGCCACAAAACTCCTGCTAATTGAAGTAGCAACTGAACAAGCTGCTCTTTCACTCCCCCTGCGATATTTATGTTTCACTTAGGTTCTGACTTTCATATTAAATACTGCCACGCCTCCTGCTTACTGCTTGCTTTCGGCATCTAAGCCATCTCCTGCTTTTACTATGGTTGGACTTCTCTCTTCACATGACTTCTTTTTGAAAATGAACAAATGAATAAACTACCATCACCTCTAGAGTATCTGCCGAGACTGAGTAAGGTTTGAGTAAAACTGACATCTCCTGAATCAGAGATGGCATTCTTCTTGCAAGTTAGATGCCAGACTTGAGAGAAACAAAATGAAAATGGGAAGGTCATCTTTAAGGGTCTATTCTTAACTGTGAAATGATCCTTACAGCCAATTAGAACAGTTTTTTTTTCCTCTTAATTTCTTTGTTTGGTTCATGCATCTTGAACTATGGGAGGGAATTAACATTACCAACAGCAATTCCACTGTCTATCTTGGACTGCACTGTCTAGAACTTTCTCATAGCCATTCCCATAAGACTGTATTTTTTTTTTTCCTTCCTGCAGTTCAAACATGTGTTTCCAGAAATGGAAACAACATTAAAAGTGCTGAGAAATTTCCCAACCCAGCTTGCCCACATATTTATATCTGTGTCAGGATACGGTATTATATTTACCAAGATTAAATTATCTGCTGTCAAAACTCAATGAAAATTACGGTGTACCAAATCACCCTTTAGATATGTAAGCACCAATGTTTTTTTAAAATGCAAATAACATATTAAAATACTTACATTTACAGGGTTATATTGTACAAAATGGAAACAATCTGAAATACTGGGCATTCCGGAGATAGCCGAGTACAAAGTTGCTAAGTGTAGAAGAGAATGTTGTATGCAGAATACCTAATTCAGTAGAAATGGGCTCAAGTTCCACATCTGCCACTCACCATCACTTAGCAAGTTCTTATATAATCACTTAACAAGTCACCTGTAAAATGGGGATAGTGCTTGTTCTTTTTCCTTCATTTATGATGAACAAATAAAACATGTATGTGAAAACATTATGCAAACTATAAAATGATATATAAATAAATGCAAGAAACTTTGAATGTTGGCATCTTTCAATAATCAAGGACTTAAATTTATGCTCTCAGAATCTATTTTTCTTGCTAGAATCACAGAATTTTACAAGTATAAGGAAATTTGAAAATCATGTAGTCAAACTCATTTATTTTACAGATAAAAAACATAAACCCAGGAAATTTTAAAGACTTACCCAAGGTTAAAAATAAAAAAATTAAAAAAAAATTGAGAAAGAATTATAGATTAGAATTTAGTTTTCCTAACTCTTAGTTTATCATTCTTCCTACTAATCAGATCTACCATTATTAAATATAGAAGTGCTTAACAGAATTTACTGCTTTAAAAGTAATTTTATATTTTATATGGAATTTTTTAATCCTAAGGCATATTTTGAAACTAAAATCCCATTTTGCTTTTTTTATGTCCTGGATGGGTTACAGGGCAGATATGACGTTTGTTTGAAAGTGAGAATTTTCAGAACAGAGAGATGAGTAGCAGAGCCAGGCATGGAATCAACATTTTGTATTTAACCTGGCGTGTTCCTTCCACCTTTTCATTAATCCTCATCATATTTTGACTAGAAGGGATTCTGTTTCTTTTAATAGTGCTGCATAGTATATATTTCAAAAAGTAGGACAAAGTCAAATTAATTTTGCTGGGAGAGTCTTGTGATACCCTTTGCGATGTCTGGAGATACCCTAGGGGATCTCAAAACTAGGATGAAGAATGCTTATACTAGATTATTCCATCTCCCAAAGTAATTTGTCTCATAGTAACAATCATAATTACCTTCTCCAGTACCCAAACCCTAGCCTCTTCACCAGGCAAACTATTCACTGCAGGTAGAAAACCCATGGTAAAATCTTCTCCACAATGTGCTGCCAGAAACAGACTTTCATTCTCCACACCCATGCTGGGAAAAGCCCAAGCGGAGCCCAGCTTCCAAGCTCTTATATGAATATAAAAACCTATTTCATTTTCATCAAAATTACTTATTGTAGAAAAGCTTATTTAAGTGAAACATTCTTTGCTAATGACATGAGTAAACAGTGTAAATACATCCTAGACCTGCTCAAATCAGCATTTTTAAGTATTTGATATAACCACAAAGTCCCAAGCAACACTTTGGTGCCCACTTGCCCTGCTTACACCAATCCTTTCTCCCCTCTACTTGCACCTGCCACCACTAACTCGCAATAGCTTTCCCCAATGGTGATACTCGATCAGGGATGGATCTCACAAATAATTCTTCTAATGCAAGCCCCGGTGTCATTTGCACTTAAAACTTTATCTTTTATTATTCAATAAAAGGATTTGCTCTCTGTAAAAATAATTTCAGTGCCAGTGAACAAATTGCAGCAGGATCATATGCTTCTGTACTCAGTGTGTCTGTTTATGTCATGTGCTGAGGGTGTAGCTGAGGGGAGTAAGGAAGGAAGGAAAAGGTGAAGACAAAGTCTTGTCTTTGATCTGGAAGTTATTCTGGTAGGTTTCTAATAACTTTACATAATGGCACACGCAAGTCTAGATGCACATATTCCTTCTGAAGTGACAAAAAGGGAAAGTTTCCTAATTTTCTGATATCTTTGCTACCAAAGTTTTTATTTGGTCACCAGGAAGCCACGGATAAAGTCTGGATAAAATGCTTTGCATCTTCTGGATCGGAACCTGCCAAAATCCATTAATATTCATATGGGGACATTAATTCTGTAGGGAGCATCAAACTACATTCTGTTCCAATTAAACAGAAGAAAAATACTTCTGGGAACCAACAGTGCAACCAAGCAAGAGGATCCCATAACCTCAGTTGTCACATCACACTAGACTAACTGTGGCATCTTCTAAGATCTACAGCTAGAAACACCAAAAATAAATTTCCTGTACTTCCACCTGGGGCTCTATTTTCCTCCCACACAAGAAAAAGTTTCTCCTTCTTGACTTCCAAGTAGAATCAAAAGGTCTTCCTGGGGTATGACAAGAGGTGAACTAAGTGTAGAAGAGCCCTGGGATTTTGTGTCTCACTTTGCCTGATTCACTTGTGGATATACAGCCGCAGATGGAGAAAACTAGGAGTGGGATTTATTTTACATGATTCACACAGACAGCCAAAGCAAAATGTCAACCAATGAATCTTTGCTTCCAGACTGTCCAGGAATAGGCCCTGGGAAAACCTTCTGACTCTACCAGAAATGGGGAGAGTGGACTTTTTCTGAACTGACTCAAAAATCCTGACGGAAAATGGCAGGTTACTGATTAAGCACAGATGTCACTTTATTGTGTCAACTTGGAAATGATCATCACAATCTGGCAAGTGCAATTTTTCTCACATTATGAGTATATCTGAACAGGTGCTATGCTTTACTGAGATTATGTATTATTTTCATATTTTTAAAATTTTTTTGTTCAAATCATAGGAGGAAAAGGATTCTTAAATATATATTGAAAAAAAGACTGGCCTAGATAGAATGGAGAATAAAATGGTTAATAGGTGTTTTATTAACAATCAAAAAAAGAGTTTAATTCTTATCCCAGGGGCATTTTTGGTACATATGCTTTAAATTTCTACTAAACACAGAAGAGGGAAAAATAGTAGTAAGGACAAATCTAGAAAATATTTTCTAAAATAGATCTTCCAGTGGCTCCTTCTACAGCCACAATGCATTCTGTTGTCATTTGCACATTGCCCTATTTGGCAACAGACTTTGCTATTCCCATTGTCACTATGGAAAGCTGCCAGAGCTACTCAAAGCAGGCTGCCACTGGAGGGCTATGCCTATACATAAAATAATACTTCCCAGTCTGCAGGCGCCACTCTGGGTTCTGATGGCGAGCTTTAAAAAGCCATAATTTTGCCTGTAGGATTGGTGGCTCCCTTGTCCTGCCAAAAGATTGAGATCAGACATGGTGATAAAACCAACTCCATTATAAGGAGTTGCAGGTTGGAAACAAGCAACACAAAACAGTTCTAGCTATGCTACTAGGCAGTTTGATTAGTAGGTATTTCGTCTCTGAGTCTTATTGATTGTTCCCAAAAAGTTGTCACATATACTAAGTCTGGGGTGCCCAGCAATATGTTAAGTTCTGGAACATAAAGAAATAGAATACACTGTCATTGTTTCAAAAAGCTCTAAGACCAAACTTAGGGAAAACTATAGTCAACAAAATAAAGAATATAAAATCACAAGAGTGAATGTTAAATATATAATGTTATACTTACTGTAGAAGCTCTGACAGAGGCAGACCACCTGATATATACACTAATTTGAAAAGCTCGACTTTTAGTAAGTTCTAATAAGTGTAGCTATAATAATTATTATATTATTGTATAATGTATAAGAATAAATTATAAATATAATAATTTTATTACTGAAAAGTCATTTTTCATAGCAGACTTGCCATAATATTACAGATTGAAAGAATCACTATAAATTTGCAGATTAAAAATCTAAATTAGATACTTTATAAAAGGTCTCAGAACTAGTAAGTTAGCAGAGTTTGGATTTGAATCTGTGCCCGAAGATCCCAAAGCCCATGCTAGATCATCATGACTAGAGAGAAAAAGGATGGATTTATGTGGGAAATAGCACTTCAACTCATCCTCAAGAATTGTCAGGATTTGCTTGGTTGGAAGGAGATAGCAGGACTTTCAGGTGAGGATTGGCAGCAAGGCAGGGATTAGTATGGCACATAATGAGCATGAGAGGATAGAGTGACTAGAGACGGGGGAGGAGGAGTAAAGAGAGAGTCAGGTTCCAGTGACACACGGTCCAGAATCTCCAAAGTGATTTGTACAGGTGGATTTAAGTTTGGAGATGGGATGCTAAGAGTATGCACAACCACTTAAGGTTTCAAGCCTCACGGATCTAGTTTTCTGAAACCAAATCTGACTAGTTTTGTTTTCTTAGAAGATATGAGAGTACATCAAACTCATTGTATTCCTGTCCCTAAGGAGTGAAGACAGATAATAAATAAGATAAATCCTAAAATAGTTTGATAGATGTTGATTAAGTTTAAAGAAGACAGTAAGAATTTTGTATAAGGTGGCCAGGAAAGGGCTCATTGGGAAAGTGACAGTTGAAGGAAGGACTCCTTGTTCTTTAGTCTTCTTACCGCATTGCTGCCTTCCCCTCCCCCCGCAACGTGGTTTGGGATTATCACAAGCAATCCTCTCACACTTCCTCTATGAGTTATTTTTTTCCCTTTAGGCTCATATATTTTATTTATAAAAGCATATGCATGTAACTTTCAATTTATCTTGATCTTTAAGTTTATATGCTGCTTTTGTATCTTTTCAGACAAAATTCTTCATTTGCTTTTGATGTAAGAAGTTTAAAGTTCATCCATTCTGGCAAAGGAGAAAAATGAATCTATAACAGATTTAACTTGATTCCATTTTACTTTGAGTCCTCATCAAGGACACTCTCTCCAGTTTACTAGAATTTTTTTTACAGAAATATTCACATAAGTTTTAGGCAATTCAAACTCAAAGATCAACAAATTTCTAGATCTACCAACTCTTCTGGATTTTTTACTTGTTTTTCTATAGAATTCTTGAATTTTGTTTTCAGAACACCACAGGAGATTATTACATCACTTAAAGAATCTAGGAAATTTAAAGAACACCAATCCCTATGATTCAGACAAAGTAGTAGTTTATCTTAAATGCAGCCACCTGTCTTAATGGTCCTCCAATTAAAGATTAGCTATATAATTATATTATGTCATGGTAAATGGAATACTAGACCTTTTCTTTACTTGTCTGTTTTCATTTATTCTTCCCTATTTTTTCTAATTAGTTTATTTAAAAAGAAGAATTTAGGCATGAATGAACAAAGATATACTTATGTCTTTTATTTTTTTATTTTTTTTTTTTTTTGAGACAGAGTCTCACTCTGTTGCCCAGGCTAGAGTGAGTGCCATGGCGTCAGCCTAGCTCACAGCAACCTCAAACGCCTGAGCTCAAGCGATCCTACTGTCTCAGCCTCCCGAGTAGCTGGGACTACAGGCATGCACCACCATGCCCGGCTAATTTTTTCTATATATATTTTTAGCTGTCCATATAATTTCTTTCTATTTTTAGTAGAGATGGGGTCTCGCTCTTGCTCAGGCTGGTCTCGAACTCCTGAGCTCAAACGATCCGCCCACCTCGGCCTCCCAGAGTGCTAGGATTACAGGCGTGAGCCACCGCGCCCGGCCACTTATGTCTTTTAAAAATGAAAATTTATACAATCCTTCAATGATATGAAACATTTAACAAGGTTTATTTTAGTGTAACAGAAAAATTCACCAGATCATTTTAACTGGGGTAAGTGACATTTGTTCTTTCCAGTAGTAGGTGGGAAAGATAGAAAAACAGTATCTGTTTCACAAGAGTCTAATAGGAAAAGAATGAGGTTGTGCATTTTATCCAAGACTCCCACTCCATGGAAACAACAAATTGTCTGTACAACTTGTTCTGGACTTTTTTATTTTAAAAATCAATTATTTTAAATGTAGTTGTAAGTGGATGAAATAGGGAAGGTACCATAAAGACACAAAACAGCTTCATATTATTTTGGTTTTAGAATATAAAAATAATGAAAATTTTGTTGTGAATTTCTGAAAACTTATGTAAAAAATGATCATCCATCAGCATCAGATTTGGTAGTTTCCTGCCCATAAGGCAGACACACCTACTACTCAAGTCTGTGTTGTCAAAATACTTAGAAATAATCATGAGATGATATAATAAAACATCAGCTCTTTTCTAAGCACTGTTAAATGTTTACAGAGTTGGATCATATCCACTGGTAATTTCTTTTAGTTGAGTCTCTATAGAGACTCAGCTTTCAATGCAGTGGCTTAATGTTATATGTCTCCAGCACTATAGTGATACTAGTGACTTTTTAAGGTATGCTACGCTATAGCTATGAACACAATTTTCATGAACAAGGACTCAAGAACCAGACTTCCTAGGTTCAAATCTCAGCTCTGCCACTTAATAATGCTATGATCCTGGGCAAATGGCTTGACCTATGTGTGCCTTAGATTTATCATTTGTAAGGATAATACTTGCACTGTGCCTAGCAACAGTAGGTCCTACTTATTGCCTATCATTGTTATTTCTGAGGTCTATATGTCATAAATATTATAAGATGTGTGCTTTAAACAGTCACAATAAAAGAAGAATCAGATACCACACATATCCTTCATTTTCCTTTATTGAAACTTTTAAATTAAATGTATACCTATTGCTGAAGTTTCGAGTTGTACAGATTATCCAACCAGATAAACTGAGGCACCATTTACTAAAATGAGGAAGAATGAAGGAGAGAGAGGTATGGGGAAGTGTGGAGGGAGGTACTAAGGGTTAAGTTTAGAACACATTAAGGTTGAGATGCTTGTGAGATATCCAAGTGAAAATGTTAAATGCAATTTTGTTTGTGAAAATATGAATATGAGAAGTCTGGGCTGATGATAGAAATATCAGTGTCATTGGCATAACAATGGTATTTAAGGGTATGGGAATGGATGAGATTAGTTAGATAAGGGATATTAAATGAGGAAAATTCTAGGATCAAGTCTTGAGTAACTTCATTTAGGAGACAGGTAGAGCTTCAGAGTTTGTGAAGACACCTGGGAAGGGAAGTCACAGAGGAAGGAGGACAATTGGGTGTGTTTAGTGTCATAGGTGGACAATAGTTCTAGAAAGGGGACATCATCGAACATCTAACCCTGATGAGAGATTAAGATGATAACTGAAAAATATTTAATGGATATGACAAAATGAAGATTAGTAGTGCTCGTGCTTACAGGGAAGTTAGAATGAGTCTAATACAGAATGCGGGTGAATAATTGACTTTAGGTTGCGTTCATAATTAAAAACTTTCACAGAGTCTGTCTGTGAAGGAGAGCCAAGAAAAAGTGCATAAGGTGGATGTTAGGTCAGGAAAAATGATTTTTGCTTTGTTTGCTTTTAAGATTAATACAATCCAATAAATAATGTTGAAGATTCAATGGGGAAGTGGGAAATATTGGAAAGACTGAGTCCTTGAGTAGATAAGCAAGATAAGTCAGAATAAAATACTTCCAAAGTACAGTTTATAAGAAGAAGGAAGTGGAGATGGTGGGAGGGTGGGAGAGCCTTCTATTGGCTTTTAGCTTTGTCTTCATGTATGGCCTTCAGTTGTACAGAAAGTGTGCAGCAGGAAGTGGTCGTTTGTGGGGTTTTGTGAGCTATAGAACATTAGTTCTACAGCTGTCTGTCTGTTACTCTGAGTCTCAGTCACTGCCTGGTAACTAAGTGATGTCATGGTACAGAGCAGAAAGGGAATGGCACAGACAATTAGGGTTCCAGGGTCCTAGTTTGAGATGTGTCTCTAAACAATAAGTGATCTCGGCCTAGCATTTAAAAACCTGTAGAAAGAGAATGATAGAGATCATTTAGAATGACCCCAAAATAATTGATGTTGCTACTTATTATAGAACTTAAGGTCATCCAAAGTAAACTACTTCACATTCAAAATGGTTTCATATATACAGTATGTATTTGGGTTCATAGACTAAATATGCAACACTGACTAGGATTTAAATATGCCCTGTATAAAATTTGTTCTCAGTTATCTGTGGGGATGTTCTCTATTTCTCACAGTTTGTCATTTGGAAATTTAAAAATAATTTTATTACTTGAGTGTCTAATTACAAAAATGTACCTGGGGCATAAAATTTAGAATTAAAAGTAAAAGTCTATTTGAATTTTTTGGTACTATGGACGGAATGCTTTTGAGGAGAAAACAATACTGCTACCCACAACATGTTCATCAAGGATTTTCCACCTCCTCCTCCTTCATTGCTTTCGTGACTTTAAGTGTGCTTTATAAATTTCTGTCCAATGACAACACAATCAAAGTTGTGCAATGAATCTTCTCTTTCTTCTCTGATAAAAATCTTTAGTCTTAGCTAGCCAAAAGGGTAGTAAAAGACATTTGATTTTAGCCATGGGGTATCCATTTTCTGTCACAGGAAAAATAAATATACATAAAAGTAATAAGATCTCATAGAACACAGTGTGGGACAGAGATGTCTGACTTTAATTTTCTGAAATGCAACGGATGCAATTAACTCTCTGGTTGTGATTAGCATGTTAGGAGCTGAGTCCCTTCAGCAAATTACAGCACCCACAGCACCCATAACACTGTCATATGCTCAATATTATTTATCTGTCTTCTGATTTACAGCCCTGCAGACCAGTCCTGGGACTGGATCGGATTAATAGTAAATTGAGCCAACTTCAAGATGCAGCTCTGCCTCTAATTATGCGCCTGCCTTGTTGGACATTTTTAATGTAGGCATTTGCCAGGGCTTGGGTAAGGTACTTACCTAAGGAGCAATATTTAAGGGCATACCAAAAACTCAGTAATGAAGGTAAATATTTAATGCAGTATCTTAAAAATAAAAACTAATAATTTAAAAATAAAATGTATTCCTGATGAACAAAATATTGAAATTTTAAATAAAGATAGGATTAATAACAGTGTTGTCCTGAGTTATATTAGAGCCTGAAACAAAAGGAAAATTCAGTAATATTGATGCTGTCTTTATTTAAAATCTTGATATTTTGTGCATCAGAGGCTTTTGTTCATTATTTTGATTTTTAAATATTGCACTAAAATATAACTTATTTTGATTACTACGTTTTGGTGGCCCCTTAAATCTTATGCCCAGGTAAGTGTCTCACCCTAGTCTTAGCATTTTTAACACCAAAATAGTTGGCATACAGGAAGCGCTATGCCCATAGCTTGTTCCTATGGCCATGGTGGAAGCATAGTTTCCTTTCAGAAGCCAACCACGTTTTAACCCAACAAATCCTCTTCCTTTTATCAACCCAAGTGCCCATCAATTCATGAGTGGAATAATAAAATGTGGTATATGTATACCATGGAGTACTACTCAGTCATTAAAAAAAGTAATTAATACCTTTTGTAACAATCTGGATGGAACTGGATACCATTTTCCTAAGTGAAGTATTGCAAGAATGGAAAAACAAATACCACATGTACTCACTATTAGGAACTAACCAAAAGACACTCATGTGCACAATGGGAAATAAAACACAATGAAATCAAACAGCTGGGGAGGTGAGGAGAGGAGGAGGATGGGTGAAATCATACCTGATAGGTACAAAGTACACTCTGTGGGAGATGGGCACACTTACAACTTTGTCTCAAGCAGTACAAAAGCAATCCATGTAACCAAATCATTTGTACCCCCATAATATTCAGAAATTAAAAAAAATCATTTATATAAAACAAAAAGATAGAAAATAAAAAAAATCTGACTTATTCCAGAAACCTCATGTTATATTTATAATAACATTAATAAAGATAGATATTAAAATTTATAAGAAAGGGTTTATTCATATCCTATCCTAGAAAAATCTGTCAGCATGGATCTTAACACCTCAGATAATCAAAATATCCACTTCTTTAGGAGAGAGAAGAGTATTTGAAAAGGAAATAAATTCTGTATATTATATTCAAAATCAGGGAACAGCTGTAATGAAGGCAGCTGCAAAGAAGTCAAGTTTTTTCAACTGGTGCAAAGTCAGTGAATCTCTCTATGCATATATCTGACAAATGTATATAGATAATAGCTTTTGCCCACTTAGCTCTTAGATCATGAAAGGAATGAATCATTACAATCAAAGACACATAATTCATAAGGAGGCTATAGCCAACCTCAAAAGGCAAGTAAACAAAATTCTGAGCTCAGATACCTGAGATCCACTTCTATCCTCCTCTCATTTTGTGAACCACTCTCCTTCTCAGCAATACTATAAATTCCATGAAGGTAAAAACCAGTACTTCTTGTTTGCTCATCTTTGCATCCTCAGCATATTAGGACACATGTGAACTTTACCCCACACTCTCCACAAAAAGAGAATTACTTCAATGCAGGTGGATGGGTATAATTGTCAACGCTAAACAATGACATATAATATGGCAGGAAAAATTGGTTATATTAGTGTGAGAACCCCTGTGGCAATCTTTCTGCCTTGAAATTGGTAAGAGCAGACCTCCTCAAGAAAAGGCCACTCAGGGCTAGGGACATCCCTTACTTTTTGGCCATCCCTCCTCTCGACTGCTTCCCCAGAAGATAGGTCCTAGAAAACAGTATTGACATCCTCAACCTCCTAGCCTTTCAAATGAACATTAAAAAAACATATAAACATTAAGGCCTTGCCTAAGTTATCCCTTACTCATGAAGCCTATTAAATGTACATTTTATTATATCATACTAATCTTGATTATATACTATATTGTATTGCTCACTGAAGCATATATGTTAACTTTGTGTGAACTGAAAAAAAAAAAAACAGGTATGCCTTCATCAAGATCCACATTTTAGATCTCTAGGATAAGGCCTGCAACTGTCACGTAGCAAGCAGAATGGACAGCCACTCAAATGTCCATGCTAATAGGGCTGCATTCTTCTATTTTGACCCTGAACTAATTAAACTAAATGGAAATTCTGATATTGTTTCTGGTCCTACCACAAATTTAGAAAGCAACCCTGTCCTAGGAAAGGTCAACCTGAAATCAAATACAAATATATATCTCAAAAAAGAGTTCTGTTTATATCCAAGATTTCCTTTGTCTTTTTTTTTTTGTTTGTTTATTTGTTTTTAAAAACAAAACATCAGAAACATCACTTGTTCTCTATTGAAATTGCATTTAGCTAATACACACCTGTGTGGGTGCTGGGATATTGGTAGTGAGATTTAGAAAAGTCACCTATTGAGCGGGTGAGCAGGGGGAAATTACATAGCTACAGATATTTTGTAAATCCCCTAAATCCACTATCTATCCTGCTTATGGCTTTTTCAATTGAAATAAACATCTTGCCATAAATGAAACAGAGAACTTCACTAATTTCCATTCACCAATGATAGCATAAGCCCCCCATGGGTTAGTAAGCCTGAGAGATGTGTGAACAAACATGATAATAAGCAAGTAAAGTGTATCATAAAATATACTGTGTTCATTTATTGTGACAACTGGGGTGTAATTATACCAGGAAATGTACTGCACTTTAGTCAGTGAAAGTAATAAAATCTGAACACCAGGAGACCTTTCTCTACTCTGTGCTATTAAACTACTTTGGAGAAGAAGGTGTACAATCTAAAAATATAGGAGGAATGTTCACTTTTATAAATTAGCAAAGTGGGGGTTACTCAGATTCTCTTGTAGTCTAATAAATAAAACCTCTCTGTTCTTTCCTCATTAGTTGTGGATATAGCACCAAAGAACATTTTCCTCAATTCCTGGGTAATTATAATGGCTAAATTTGTGTGGATTACTTATGCTATTCATCTCCCTTTCTCACTTCAATTAAGGAAATGGGGAGTTGGAAACGACTTCATTGTATTGGAAATGCCTCTGCAAAGCTGCAAATAAAAAAAGCAGAAAAAAAAAAACCTTGTAGAAAGATAAGGAAACAAAGGGACCCTCAAGTGTTAATGGAGGTCACTCAGAAAAGTGAAAGGAATATGTAATTTCAGATTAGGAAACCCTGGGCTTCCCAGAGTGAACTGCTATTTGAGAAAGTGTAGTTAATTGAATTTTATGACACTTTTTATGAAAATTAAAATGCATATCTTTTACTACCCTAATAGTTTTATTGCTACTGTGAGATTTATGTGCAGTGATACACCAAAAACCATATGCAACAATTCACTAAAGAGCACCAGAGTGGATTACTACGGTTTCCTTTTGTGCTTTGGCAGTCGACAATCCAGATCATAATTATAGGATTGGAGCCACCTGCCAGCTCAATGAACAGAACCACGTGACTCCACAAAAAATAGAAGCAATTCTAACACTAAAGAAAAAAAAAAGGTGTTAAACCAAAGGATCCTTCAGGGTCAGCCTACGGAGAGCTGGGTATTTATTTTTTCCTTAGCACCAAATGACTGACTCTTACATTATTACTGGCCCAGAAAGAAGCAGGTTTGCCAAGCCCTTCCTGGTTAAACTTGCTAGAATATAGAATGAAATGCCTGCATTTCACATTGCTTGGGAGAGGGCTGGGGAATTCAGACCTTTTATGGTCTGATTCACAGTAAATCTTAGATTTTAGAGTGTATTCCTTCCAATGCATAAAAGCAAAAATTGGCCTCAGATGGATAAAACTATTGCCTTGGCATACATTTAGCCTGCTAAACAACTGGAAATTACCAAAAATCAATGTGACAAGGAAATGTTGACATCAAGACAATGAATCTATACATAATTTTTCAAATTAGGAATTCTAATTTACTGAACAAGTTAATCCACAAGAATGTAATATTTCTCTCTGAATTTCTCTAAAATTCACTTTCTAAAAGAAGGCTTCCCTCAGTTCCTTAAGTCCACTTAGTCACTCCTTCCTCTGCCCTCCTTATGTGTGCTTCTATTAGAGCAGTACCTCTTACACTTCTATGTGCATATGAATCATCTGGGTTCTTGTTAAATGCAAATTCAGAGTCAGTAGGTGTGTAGAGGAGGGAAGGTCTGTGAGTTTGCATTTCTCACAAGCATGCATGTACTGCTGGTCCTCCAACCACATTTTGAAAAGCAAGGTATTAAAGCACTTATTAAATTGTCCCATAGTGATCTGTGCACATCAATCATTTCCTCATGTCTATGAGCTCCTTGAAACCAAAGTCCATGGCAGCATCTCCATGGATACCAATTACAGAATGCCTACCAGTTTAGGGGTACACTGAGGATCTTAGCATTCACTACCTTGAATTCTCAAAACAATCCTGCAAGATCTGTAATCATGTCCTCATTTTACAGATGAAGAAACTGAGTCTCAGATAAGTTAAACAACTTGGCTATGGTCACCCAGGTACCATGTAGCAGTCAGAATGCAATTATGGATCTATTTGTCTCCAAAGTCTGTGTTCTTTCCTCTGTACCTGAAGCCTGCTCCGTTAACCAATTAAGGTCTACCGTACTCCCATCTCTTGCTTCCCCTTAACCAGCCCACTACTGTGCTTTTCCTCTCTTCTGAATGCACACATAGCAATGGTTTGCACCACACTGTTAGCACATAAATTGCTAGTTATCTTATTAACAATATGTTTATTTCATCCTACAAATGTTTACTGAGTAAATACTAAGCACCAGGCATGGCTAGGAGCACTCATGATAGGCCATGGAACAAAACACACAAAACTCCCTGATACCCTGGGTCTTGGGAATCATTTCCCCAACTAAAATGAAAACTTCTTTGGGATGGGGACCCAGTCATGTTCCTTCTGTATTTCTCATCATGTTCTGAACATAATAACTACTCAATTGATAACAGTCTGAAATTCAGATAATTTACCATGTAGATACATTCTTAATATACAGGAAAGTCCTGAGCACAAGGCCTTTCTCTTTTCTAACAAATGACCCTTGGAAGGTGAAAAGTTGGTGCCTTCCCACTGTTTCTCATTTTCCTCCAACAGTGTTTTAGGCCAGAAGCAGAGGTATTAAATTCATACACAGTGCAAGTATCAGCTGGAGAGATAAAATTCACTAAAATTAAATCATAGTAGTTCACAGCACAAAAAAAAATTATCTGTTCAGAAGTGTAGAAATTACAGGCAGAGTAGTGAACTTCATCAAAGGTTAGTCTCACTGGCAAAGATGATTTTTGCCCCCTTATACACAAAAACTATAGACTAGAAACCTGCTAACTAGGAAAAACCACCGGCTTATCATTTCACAGTTTTTTGTTCAACAACATTCCAAATTCTCACTATCTTCAATAGAGAATATATGAATTTTCCCGGAGTGTTCAGAATGTTCCATATTCTATTTCACAAAACAAAATCATTTTAAAGTCTACTTATTCACTGAAAGCATACAGAGCTTTTCTTTTTGAATTGCAGCCTGTGTAAAGTTTCATTAGGTGTGTTGGCCACATGTACCAGTATAGGATGCAGACATCAGTTGAGCAGTTTAAAAGGGAAAATAAGACTAAACTTGCTCTGTATCAGTTCTTCCTCATTTTTCAATTTCTTATATTAAAGAAATCTGCATATATTAATCCATCTTGTGTATATTCTAAAATATTTTAAAGAGAAGTGAAGAACGCACACGACTCCTCTCAACTTAGCTATTTTATTCAATGTTGAGAGACTTCATGATACAATCTGTGGATGGCAGATAATGAAATGTGAAATGAGTCCTAATTCTTTTTTTTTTTTTTTTTTTTTTGAGACAGAGTCTCGCTCTGTTGCCTGGGCTAGAGTGAGTGCCGTGGCATCAGCCTAGCTCACAGCAACCTCAAACTCCTGGGCTTAAGCAATCCTACTGCCTCAGCCTCCTGAGTAGCTGGGACTACAGGCATGCGCCACCATGCCCGGCTAATTTTTTCTATATATATTTTTAGTTGTCCATATAATTTCTTTCTATTTTTAGTAGAGACGGGGGTCTCGCTCTTGCTCAGGCTGGTCTCGAACTCCCGACCTCGAGCGATCCACCCGCCTCGGCCTCCCAGAGTGCTAGGATTACAGGCGTGAGCCACCACGCCCGGCCTCTAATTCTTATTAATATGAGAACATAAGCATACTCCTTCACTTTAGCTACAGCTTTCATAAAAGTGTGTCACAATTTTTATTATGCAAGGATTTATGAGAAGAAACAAAATACTAGCATGTAGTAGATGTTCAGTTGGTAGTTTTCCTGCTTATATTAACAATTATACATCCATAATTATAGTACTGCTTTTAAAATCACCAAAACTTACTGACAAAGGACGTTGTGTTTAGAAAAATATAAAGAAGAAAAAAAAGAAAAAAATCACCAAAACTATTTAAGTACCAATAATAATTACACCTAGCATTTAGCTAAGCAAGTAGGCAGGCATGATCCTTATACTGACAAATATTTTCAAGTTAAAACAAAGTTGATGTAAATAGATATCTGAAAGGAGCTATAAATAAATAGCTATACAAGCATGAAAGAAACAAATAGCTGAAGTCTTTGCCCTGAGTTTCAGGATTAATTCAAAGTTTCCTTTCTGAAAAGAAGAAGACATCCCATTAATCAGATTTCTTTTTCCAAGTTCTTTCTTTTTATAGGATTTGGCAGGAAAGGTCTTTGGCTAAAATATAGTTTAAGATTAGTGTGTGGTGTGACTGAGCTGTAGGCTGCATCCTAGAAGAGCCTTAAACATGAGTAAAAATAGGTCTGAGGGTTGAGGAAAAAGAAGAGAAAGAATATAGTGACAAGGAATTGCAGACCCTTAGCTCTACAGAACTTAAAGACATGGCAAAACAAATCCCTCAGTTTATAATGAGGAGCCTGAGGCCCACATAACCTAAGTGACTTGCTCAAGGTCTCACACTAGAATCCTAGCCAAAGAATCTTGGCATATGGATCTTACATGATTAAAAAAAATTAAGACAGTCTTACCAGATATGGGGTATTTGCTAATGAGATAGAAAATTGTGTCTGGGGAATTGCTAGTAAAATGAGATCACATTTATTCAGTACATGGTAAGCATATGTAAAGATGGGAAACTTTGCAGGCAATTAAAAAGAATGTCATGTGAAGAATAGGTATCTCATATGAGTGGCATTTTTGACAGTGGTTCAGTTGACTCAAGTTTCTTCTAGGTTAACCTTGTTTACAGGTAAGAATAATACTTTATTTACTAATCCATATTAAGTACCAGAGTCTTATTTGGAAGAACCCAAAAGGATAAGAATAGAAGGAGGTACATTTGGGTTTGGTCATTCTCCTCATACTACAGGAAAAATTTTGCCTTGAACTAGATTTTTCACAGCATGAATAGTGTGAACAGGAACTTTTCAAACATTCTCAAGATTGCCAGCCAACTGAGGAGGCTGATAATCACAATAAAAATGTGTACTTTTCTTTAAATCAAATTGGATGTATGAAACATCCAAAATTGTACTGAAATCCTCTCATAAATGTAGTCATGATGTTTTACTTATAAAAATTCTTTAGGCAGAACTTCTTTTATTCCATTAAAAAGTCTTTCATTATCTGGAAAGCATAAACTTCAGAGATCATCTGGTCTAATGGTCATCCAATGTGAGGGTGTATCAGAATCATCAGGAGGCTCTTCAAACACAGATTTCTGAGTCCCACCTCCAGAGTTTCCGGCTCAGGAAGCCTGGGGTGACACCTAAGACCTGAGAAAATGCATTTCTAACAGATTCATAGTTTATATTGGCAATGCTATCCAGGAACACAGTGTAGGAACTATTAATATCGTCCAGGTACCCATAACTAGTCTAACTATCTCCTTTTTGATTCAGGTAGATAAATTTGAGTATTCTTGGAATCTTTTTTTTAAACTTTTTTCTCAACCCTTAAAACAACCAAGCAAGCTCTGTTTCTGATGCCATCACCATACTCATCATCCTATTGAGCTAATTTCAACTATATTCTCCTAAAACACTGGACTAAAGCAAAGTAAGCCTATTGCTCCCCGTATGGTTGTATATAAAAATGCTATCTATAACATATTTAAGATGGGAAAAAAACTATCAAGAATATTTTTAATTCAATTTATACAATACCAAATGGGTATCTGACTGTCCTGTAGCTTTTGCAAAGGGAACACTTAGAAAATTCTTCAAGGACACTGATGGTCTATAGCAGGGCACACAAATACTATTAGAAGAGAAATGGTATCATTTTCTCAAGAGGACTTATGCTATTGCCAGAAAAATCCCCCAGTATTGCAAAATCTTAAAGCTTACAAAAAAAGATCAAATAAGTAATGTAGCATTTCACAATGGCATGATGATTCCTATAGATATTATCTAATTAATGAGAAAAAAGTGAACGAAAAATAGTTATCTTGAAAAGGCAAGAGGTCCTAGCATTCATCAAATTTAATATGATAATGTACAAAGCAGAACTTCAGTGGAATTTGAATAGAAATGATACTTGCTAAATTCATCATCTCTCATGGTATGTGTATATGCACATGAACAAACACACATGTAAACATATACATATACAACATTGCTCCAGGTACACATGTACACCTTTACTCAAAGCACTTTCTTCCTAGCTATGTAAGACTCTAATTTCACTGGGTCTTTACTATCAGGAATAAAGATAATGAAAAATGCATTTATAGTAATGCAATAAAACATAATAAATTACTCCTGCCAGATGTTATATGATGTGTACATATTTTTAAAAAAGAACTGTACAAATGGACAAGGATAAACACAAACACATGCACACACACACACACACACACACACATAAAATCAGTTAATAGAGGCTTCAAGACATTGATCTTCCAGTATTACTGAGCACTTAACATTTGCTAGGCACCATGAGAAATGATGCCAAAAATAGAAGAATGAGATATAAAATACAGCTGAGAAATAAACACATACACATATAAAAAGTCACCTTTAGGTAGTAAATGTTTGAACTCAAAAGCAGGAGAAATCACCTAGTAACCAAAGACTGTCCTATTCTGGATGAACTTGATTTAATCTAGGTCATCTCCATGGGCTGAATCTTTTTAGGCATCTTGGAAGTAGAGGAGGAAGAGGACAATCTAGACGAGGGAGTCATTCAGCAGAGATGAAGGCATTCATTGACTACATCAATGTGTCTGTATACATGCATGTATCAAAGAGTTGATGCCAGAGCATATGAGGAATAAAGCATGCTGTAGGGTTGTATTTGTTGAGTAAGATTTTGGAGGAAGGAACTTAAATGTTGATTGAAAGGATGCCAGGGAAATGAATGGCAACAAAATCTATTGACAACATCAGAAAAACAAATATTAGGGGAGCAGGGAGAGGATTTTCCTGGAGACCTTAAAGCCATACCCAAGATTTAGTACTGAAGACCTACTCCATTTGGCTTTACACTGCTATCACTTTCAGGAACTCAGCTAAAAATAATTATAATCATCATCATATAGCTTGTAGGCACTGAATTTCAGAGGAGAGGTTGCATTCATGACTCAGGGAGCAGCCTCTCATACTGCACTCCATAGATCAATTTTAGTTTCATGAGATTTAATTTTAAAAAACTTAGGTTTTATCTTTAGCACTTCAACAACACTGAAAATGCTTCCGGGTTTTGATTTACAGAATTATTGTCACTGTCAATAAAGGGAATGTGCCTGACACACCAAAATCCAGTTTAATTACTTCTGTGATGTCTCCTGCGGCTGAGAGGAAATGGTATTTCTCTGACACTTTTCTGTTTTTAATTTAGTAAAATGGAGCACTTTCCCTGAATAGGACCTAGGAGAGCAGATTCATGATTGATGTCGCCAAAGACGGACCCTACAGCTTCAGCAACACGGCTTACTCTGTCTGTATGACTGATTGCATGAATCCGGATCCTCAGTTCTAGATTCAAGTTGGGCATTTAAGTGATCCTGAAAGATTTGACATGAAAACGTATGTGGGATATTTAGACATTATATCATGACCTGGAGAAACTTTGCAGACAAATCCAACAGCCCACTTTTACCCTACACTGTTCACAATGACAGCGTTGCCCTGAGCTGCTGGAATCCAGATGAGGCCTTGAAAGCTTCCAAACAGGACAACTGCCAAATATCAAAATATACACAGTACCACCCTAGTGAAGTAACCAAGCAAAATGCACTCTTTATTTTCTGCTACATATTCCATCTGTTTCTCTCCCTAAAGGGTCATATGTTATATATTTATAAGAAGCATTCACACCTACACAAACTGTTTTCACTGTCTCCTTCAAATGTAGCCTCCTCCTTGTTCACGACCCATTTTTTTTTAAACATCCTTCTATAGCAGCTGATCCTTTTATGAAACTTGTTCCATTCTGAAATCATTTCAAGTTAAGAAATGCCTTTGTGCCTTCCTATCTCACCAAATCCTGGGGAGATTAAGCCTCACATTCTATAGGCCATTCTCTGAGAGATGTGAATTTAGATCGTTAGGGTCATTAAAATCATATAATCCATAATACCTAGAGCTAACAGATCACTCTTGTACTTTACGATGCTGTAGAATGCCACCAGAGAGGTAAAAATGTGTAACAGCACAGAACGGGAGAGAAGACCATAATTCCTCCCCATAAAAGAATTCTATACTTTTTAATTGCTACAGTAAATCTCATTAAAGACATAGAATGTTTTGTTCAGGGAAGAAAAAAGGATCACTGGACAAGGTGCATTTTCCTCACAGTAATATTTTTCCCCTTGCAATTTGAATTATTCCTTAATCCAAGCACAACGTTATTTTTATCTTGACCTTTTTCTGGACTCTACATTTTTCCCTAGGGCTTTCTTTTCCTCCCCTACAAACATGAGGGACTCTTGTTCTTTACTCTTAATCTCCTACTGTCTTTTCAAATCCTGGGCTTCAAGCATTCTCTTGTGTGTCTATTGTGTATCCTCCAAAACCTTCAAAGACCACACTGCTAACCCCTGACTTACAATTTTTTCCTTTCTGCTTCAACAACTGTATAAAGAAAAAATGCAATGTAATTAACACAATGAAACACTTGGTATACATTCATTGGTCAACACAATTCTGAATCTTAGCGGCTTATTTCCCATTATATATATTGTGAATCTGATTCAAGCAAAAGAACTTTGGGAAATATTTTGCCTGATTTCATTATCAAATATTAAATTATTATTTTTGAAAAATTCAGAAAAGCTTTCATAGCAAAATCACAGAAAATCCCCATCTCTCTTTCATAATCAGTACCTTTTTAATAACAGAACTGGAAGCTAATGACAGCATGCCTTTGACAGCTCACTCTAAATTTTTAACTCATCTTGGGAAGTGGCAACTGCACAGTGGAGGGATAGAGCATGCTTCATATAACATAATGTTTAAATTTAAATCTAAAAATTAGAAGTCAGAAAAGCATGGAAAAACAATGTGCAGTGTTTTTTTTTTTTTTTATTTCATCTTATTGTTATGGGGGATACAGAATTGCAGGTTACATACGTTGCCCATGTACCGCCTTTCCCCCCCAAGTCAGAGCTCCAGGTGTGTCTGTTCCCCAGATAGTGCACATTGCACCCATCGTGTAGGTATATATCCCTCCCTTCCCCACGCCCCCCTTCCCGAGTCAGCACCTTCAAGCGTTACCATTCCCCAAACGATGCGCAATGCACTCATTGTGCAGGCATACACCCAACCCCTCCCCCAGCCCCTACCTCAGTCTGATATCTGATTGGTGTCATTCCCAGATGTGTATTTAGGTGATGATCAGGGAAACCAATTTTCTGGTGAGTACATGTGATGCTTGTTTTTCCATTCTTGGGATACTTCACTTAATATAATGGGTTCCAACTCTCTCCAAGAGAACCATAGAGATGTCGTATCTTCATTATTTCTTATAGCTGAGTAATATTTCATGGTATACATATACCATAGCTTACTAATCCAATCATGTATTGATGGGCATTTGGGTTGTTTCCACATCTTTGCTATTGTGAATTGTGCTGCTATAAACATTCGGGTACATGTGTCTTTGTTACAGAATGACCTTTTTTCCTTTGGGTATATGCCCAATAATGGGATTGCTGGATTGAATGGCAGGTCTACTTGAATCTGTTTAAGATACCTCCATAATGCTTTCCACAGGGGTTGCACTAGTTTGCAGTCCCACCAGCAGTGTGTGAGTGTTCCTGTCTCTACACATCCACACCAACATGTGTTGTTTTGGGACTTTTTGATAAAGGCCATTCTCAGTGGGGTTAAGTGATATCTCATTGTGGTTTTGATTTGCATTTCTCTGATGATTAGGGATGTTGAGCATTTTTTCATATGTTTGTTCGCCATTCTTATATCTTCTTTCGAGAAGTTTCTATTCATGTCATTTGCCCACTTTTTGATAGGGTTGTTTGATTTTTTTCTTGCTGATTTTCCTGAGTTCTAAATAGATTCTTGTTATCAGTCCTTTCTGATGTGTAGTATGCAAAAATTTTTTCCCATTCTGTAGGTGGTCTGTTTATTCTCGTGACTGTTTCTTTGGCTGTGCAGAAGCTTTTTAATTTAATCATGTCCCATTCATTTATTTTTGTTGCTGCTGTGATTGCCTTGGGGATCTTCTTCATAAATTCTTTGCCTAGGCCAATGTCTGTAAGAGTCTTTCCTACATTTTCTTCTAGAATTCTGATTGTATCACGCCTAAGGTTTAAGTCTGTTATCCACCGTGATTTGCTTTTTGTGAGAGGTGAAAGCTGTGGGTCCTGTTTCAGTCTTCTACAAGTGGCTAACCAATTCTCCCAGCACCATTTATTGAATAGGGATTCTTGTCCCCAGAGTATATTCTTTCCTGCTTTGTCAAAAATTAGGTGACTATATGAGGATGGTTCTATATTTGGATTTTCTGTTGTGTTCCACTGGTCTGTGTCCCTGTACTTGTGCCAGTACCAGGCTGTTTTAAGAACCACGGCCTTGTAGTATAGTTTGAGGTCTGACAATGTGCAGTGTTAAATGCCACTCATTACCACCTTCTCTAGAAAATTTTGCAGCTGGGGAATTTCAACAGCATTGACATTGAATCTACCCCTATTTGGGAGGGACTGTGGGTGCAAAGAAGAATATGGCCTTGAAGATAGATGTACATTCAAATTCTGTTTGTGCCAATTACTAGCCATTTCAACCCAAAGAAATTACTTAAACTATCCATGCCTAACAATCAACAAAATGAAAAGACAACTTACAGAATGGGAGAAAATATTGGCAGACCATTAACAAATGCTGGCAAGGATGCAGAGAATGGGGAATGCTTGTACTCTGTTGATGGAAATGTAAATTAGTATAGCCACTACAGAAAACAGTGTGAAGGTTCCTCAAAAAACTAAAGATAAAACTACCATACGATCCAGCAAGCCCACTGTTGGGTATATATCCAAAAGAAAGGAAGTCAGTATGTCAAAAAGATATCTGCACTCCCATGTTTATTGCAGCATTATTCACAATAGCAAAGATACAGAATCAACATTAAGTGTCCATCAATGGATAAATGGATAAAGAAAATGTGGTATATATACATAATGGAATATTTTTCAGCCATAACAAAGAATGAAATCCTGCTATTAGCAGCAACATGGGCAGAACTATAGGACATTATATTAAGTGAAATAAGACAGGCACAAAAAGACAAATATATCTGCATGTTCTCACTCATAGGTGTGAGCTAAAAAAAAAAAATTGATCTTATGGAGGTAGTGAACAGAATGGTGGTTACCAGAGGCTGGAAAGGGTAATGGGGAGGGGAGGAAGAAGAGGAGTTGGCTAACGGGTCCAAAAATACAGTTAGATAGAAGAAATGAGATCTAGTGTTCTATAGCACAATAGGGCACCTGTAGTTAACAATAATCTCTTATACATTTTAAAATAGCTATAAGAGAAAATGTGGAATGTTCCCAACACAAATAAATAATAACTTTCAGGTGATGGATATCTAAATTATCCATATTTGATCATTATGCACTGTATACTTATATCAAAATATCACATGTACCCCATAAATATGTACAACTATTGTGTATCCATAAAATATGTTTAAAAACTATCCATGACTCAATATTCTCATTTTAAAATTAAAAATAATTAGATTTTTTGAAGAATAAAAAGGTAAGGCTAATCAAATATAAACAGTGTGCACAATACATATTATGCTCTGAGCATTAAAATATGTTGATGTGCTCTACATGAAATGTTTTGTAGTTCTTCTATATATTAGCTAGGGATATCCATAGCAACAAAGTATATAAATAACCAAAGAGTGATCCAATACTTCCTTTCAAATCCAATCACAATTATTTTCTTTTAAAATAAAATATTTCATAAAGCTTAAGCTAATTATGTTTAATCCTATACGTTTTCTTTAAAAGAGTACTCATGATAATTTGATTCCATAAAGTGGGGGAAGTATTTAACATTTTATTTCCTTCACATATATTCTTGAATAAATAGATACTAAATTTTTTGTACTTATTTAGCATTATGCATGGTTCTGATAATTCACCATGATTTATCTTCATTTTGTTCACAAGGGCTTTCAGTGCATCATTTTCAGAGAAGTAAAATCCATTTAAAAATTAAACCTAAAGGCCTCAAGTTTCAAAAATTCTCTCCTCTGATTAAGGCATATCCTCAACCCTAACTGGATTCTGCACCCGTTACGTTGCTACGGCGGAAGGTAACTTGAGAATCCTGCACATAATGCACACACAAGACAAATGCTCAGCTAAGATTATGGTCATAGATTTTTTTTGAGATAATATCTGGTGATAACTAGAACCATTGTCATCCCTTGAGGATAGGTAGCCAAGGTAAGTGGCAAAAACTCAATACAGCTCTGGTTAGTTGGGTTCTGGTGGGATAAGGATAGTAGTATCACAATAATGCAAACATCGAAGGCCATCTCCATTTTCACATAAGATCTAAGATAAAGGGTGCTAACATAAGAGCCAGATTGGGGGCCCACGGTCAGAGTTTTAATCAAGCCAGAAAAATTAAAGTGTACTAGCAGGAAAATCCACAGGTAAAGAAAACATTCCAACTGAGTCCTCTTTATTCTTGATTTCTGGGGGCCAAATTGGCAGCATTTACACAGGGTAAAAGGCTGCTCAGAACTGTGGATCATCCTGCTGCTGAATAGCGCAGAGGACTAATCCCTATAATTCAAATGCACTAGACTCTACTCCATATTTTTGTTTTGTTCTTTCTCCCCACTAAACTTTTTTTATATAGATACAGTCTGAAACTATTACTTAGCTGCCCAACTGCAATATAAAAAGACCAATGCTTCCTTTTATGCATCACATTTATGATTTCTATTATCAACAAGGAGAACAAAGATAAATTTATATAAAATAGTAAAAGATAGGACTTCTATTATGTGTTATATTTCTCTGTCGTGCATTATGCTTTCTTTTCTGCCTTTTGATTGTATTTTCAGACTTAATATGAACAATATTTTAATCCTTTATGGTTTAACCTGAGACAGGTCTGACCCTGCTCTCCCACAGATAGTTTACTAAGATATTATCAGTAAATATTACTTATGAACTGCTTTCAACAACGTAAGGGTGGCCAATCAGAAATGCTTGGCTGATTCAAGGTAAGTAAGATTCATTGTACTCACAATTGAGTATCTAGTTGTGGACATAGCTAATTGCTAAATTTTATTCAGCCCTAAATGACACCAGCAGCAAATCAGCTCATAGCTTGAAACTACTGGCAGCTCTAAATAGGAGAGAAATAATGTTACTTGGATCCAAGTTATTTTTATATATGCTATGACATACTTCCATTAGTTTAGATATTGATGCTCCGACACTGGATATTGGATTCTCTTTTCAAACAACAAAAGAAGGTGAGGAACAAAGCTGAAGATATTTCTCAATGTCATAGTAAAAAGTCACAGTCAAATGTATTTCAACCTTGTTTCAGTGAATATTTTTAATTTTCATACAAAAGCTACAATAAATTCCTATCAGGAAAATTTTCTCTTGGCAAAGTTTCGAATGTAGTCTGAAAATAGTCTTTTAATAGCAGTGCCCACCCCCTCCTAAGCTATAGCACCAAAATAACAGCACTATGATGTATTATTTCCTCATGGTAACAGACACGGTTGAAGCTGAACTGTAATTTGGCACACAACATTTCTATACTAATGTAATGTGACAATGTTATTATATTCGCTATGTTCCATGTGATCATAGCCATATTCATCTTCTCCAACCTGACATTAAATTAGCTAATATAGTTACAGTCTATTCTGGGCCACGGGGTGAAAGCAGAAAAGGATTATTTTATAGCACATGGGTTTAATAATGGTGAGTGGGTCTGCAAGCATGAATAGGTGATATGTAGAATTTATATAATGGATAGAAACTCTTAGCACTGACCTGGCACAGAATAAGTGCTCAGTAAATGGTTACATCCAAGAGAAAGTTTACAAATAGCTACAACATACAATTATATGTGATAGTGCGGCACACTGTTGCCCTAAGATTTCAGAAGAGGGAAAGATAATGTCTAGCTCAGAAAACCAGGGAAGTTTCTATGGAATAAAACAAGTTAAGTAGAGACTGAAAAGGAAATTATACTTCTTCAAGCAAAAACAGTGAGAAGAATGCATTCCAGGTGGGATGAGTACATTCCCCAGGTGGGGAAATTAGCATAAGCAACGGTGAGGAAATTGGAAAGTGTAATGTTGTTCAGAAAGCCATGAGTAAGTAAATTGGCAGTAACATTCCATATGGACAAAATTCTGCAATAGATAAGTGTGGAAATTAAGGCTAGGGTCAGACCATCAAGGCCCATGAATTCCAGAATTTAGAGAGTAGTGTTCCCCCTGAGGATTTACTAGAAGCCTTATGCAAGGTTCATTCACCTAGTGAACATTGATTTAGTGAGTTATTATTATCACCAATTATGTGCAGGACACTGTACAAAACACTGAGTTTATAAGCCAAAAAGAAAGAGAGGAATATTGTTCCTGGGAGAAGCACATAGTCTTATAGGATGATAAGACCAAACATAAGTTACTATAAGATAGAAAGTGATAGCTGATGAAATAGTATAAATAAGGTTTTATAAGAAGTCAGAGGAGGAAAATACTGCCTCTGGTTAAGAGAATCAGGAGAGAATGGTGACACTTAAACTAGAGAGAATAAGAAGAAAGAATAAAGCTTGTAGTGAGGCACAGAGTGGATTGGAAGAAAGACAAATAAGAAATGGGAGATAATCAAGAAATTACTGCAATAAGCCAGAAAAATGATATGGAGAACTTAAAATTTGGGCTTGACATGGAAGAAAAATGGAGGAGTTGAGTATATGACACTACCCTACACATAGACACACACATACACACCCCCCACACACATGTGCATACAAAGACCCAGAGCAATTGTTTTTGTAAATGAGTAGATCATTTAGATGGCAATTTTCCAGGGAAGAAAGGGTTTCACAAACACATTTCTTTAAAAATAGCTTTTGGCATCACTTTGCATAAGCACCTCTTTTTTGAAGAATTCCTTTCAGTTCAATTAATTAGTATGATTTATCCAACATTACATTTACAAGCTATAAAGCATTCCTATCTTCCCATTGTTAATTATATCTCCAGGCTAATATAAATAAAATTTTCTAGTTACCCTTACTCACTCTATGAAACTTATCAGAGAGATGGCATTTACAAGTTCTATTTTGGGGAAGGAAGTTCTCATTTGTAATCTGGTATGTTTCTTCCCCTATTAAAAAGTTTTGTTCCTAGTTTTTTTGTTGTTTTGTTTTCTATGAAGTTGGAAGTTACAGTCACAGAATTTACGAATTAATAACTAAGCTAGATATGCAAATTTCATTAAAAAGTAAAATGCCTCAAATGGCTTTATTGTTTTAAAAAGTCAACATCTATATGGAAATGTCCATTAAAAATCTCAGGAATCATACTAATATTCTATTTGTGCAACTTACAAAAAAACAGTGATATGTACAGACAAGATTTATTTTGATTAATTTAAAAAGTGAGAGAAATGTGGCATGCTACTTCTATTGTCATATTAATTGCATGTTTGCAAAGTAACAATTACCATTGTGCCTTCTACCAATTATAATTGATACAAAAATAAGATTTGCTTACTGAAACTCCAACGTGCAAACCAAGAAACCACTTCACATTTCTAGAAAACCCACTAAGAGGTAATGAATTAATCAAAATGTACATATTCTCAGAGCTCTCAAAAGTAATTTTAATGCTGATTTGTGCAAGAAGTATATCTGGAGACACATTTGTTGAATGACATTTACCTATTTACAAGAAAATAACAAATAGCCTTATCATTGTCATCACCACTACTATCACCCAAGAGCAGCATTAAAATAGTTTTCTGTAAAAATGACTGGAAGACAGCATGATACATAAAGGTCGGATCTTAATGTTCCTTTAGGAAAAGTCTAACAAATATATACAGAAAATTATATTCTTCATATTTAACTGGTATATGAGGATACACAGTCTGCCACAACCAAATGGCAACTGTTTTGTAAAATATGGAAACTAGATTAAGCATAGTTTGGCAGAAAAAGTTCTTTAGCAAAATGAAAAATATTTTCATACCAAAAAAGCCCTCTCAACTACCACATGTAGTCATACATCTGTCAGAATTGAATTCAGGATTAAAATTTTGCCATAATAAAATCATAACAATATTTCAGTCTTCTGGTTGTCCTTGAAAATAAGTTTATGTTATCTTCTACAGAGCAGGAGCAAATGCAGGAATTTACTTCTCTATAGACATACATATATATCTTTATTAAAAGCACATATAAGGTTTTCTTACTGTATTCACTTTATTTAATCAATCTTTATGTAAGATTATTTATTGGAGCTATTGTTTTTCAGTTTGATTTGATTTGCAGAAATACGGTGTTTGTAAATGTATGATGGTTTGAATAGATGCTTATTGCTTCAAGTTTACTATAATTCTATGGGAGATGTTACTAATAAAATGGAGACCAAATATTTCTCCATCTATGGTGGCATGGTAATTAAAAGTCCCTTCCAAATATTATTTCACTTTGTATTAGTTGCTTATTTTCCCTATAGTCAATATTTTAGACAGAAAATCTGAATAGTGAATTATACTATATTGCTAGACTGCAACAACTCAGTTCATTGGAATATTTTAGTTTGACCCCATCTTTGACATTGTAATACACATTTCTATTGGCATGAATGGTCTCAGACAAAAGTCAAAAAGAACAAACTCTAGTCTTTCTTTAAATCCACATTAAAGTCCAGCTCTCTATGCTGAGAAGGCCAAACCTTCTATTGTCTGATCCTCTCTCCCATCGTCCTGGGTCTTTAGTTTAAATGTCGTAGTGTTGACAACATAGAGCATGTACTCTATTTTACAACCAGGAGGCTTGGTCAGGAATATTCTCTTAATATAGCAGAATACTAGTTTTATAGAAAATACTTTTTTTATTTTTATGAAGCACTGTAAAACAAGACCTAATTGAACATTAAGACACAAAACTTCATCCTGTAAACCGGTTAATTCATCTCCAAACCCTCACTGCTATAATATAGATTAAGCATTAGCAGATATGCCGTGATATAATGTGAATGTTGTATTTTATTGTCACGCTTATATTTTAGGACTAAAGAGGAAAAAAACCACTAAGGGCTAAAATACAAAAAAAAGTACTTCAAGGACAAGGTTTAAACACATTGTTTTTTTAAAGTGAAAGGCAGTCATGGACTTGAAGAGGTGTAGACAGAAAAATGAGACCTGTAACTATTCACTAAAATTACAGCCCTCAAGATACAATCTTATGAAATTAAATATTACTTAATATAAAATAATATGAAGATTCTTTCAAAACCTAGGAGAGTATTGTCATATACAGGGAATGAATTTTGAAGAAGGTGATCATTAGTAAAAAAAAAAAAAAAAAATACAATGAACAGTAGAAAACCAAAGAATCACCGTCATCACAGCATTTAGCTAATAGCATCCTTGATTAATAATTTAGTATTTCAGAAATGTTCTCTTTGAGGAAACAACTGCTTCTCTTGGTTATCACAGTTCAACTTACTCAGAGATAATATAAAGGACTCTTAGTTTTAGACCTTAGATTTTAAACAGTAACTGGAAGCAACGACTAGTAGTTTATACTCAGACAAGTACTTACGGTCATTGCAGAGTGGCCCACTGAAGGAAGTCATACTGCAGTCACAGCTGAAGCCATCCCACTGCTGCAAGCACACACCTTGATTGGAACATGAGTCCTCTTGACAGGTTGTGCTGGGCCCTGTAAAACAATCCAAAAAAAACTTGGGTTCTTTAAAAAAAAAAAAACAACAGTACTTTAAACATGAGCTAGAGCACATATAGTAGTTGCCAACACCTCAAATTACATGTCCAAACTAGTTTTAAAAGTTCTAGTTCACACACCTGAATTAGGAACTAAGAAGCTGTAACATGAAAGTTTTCTTAAGTTTCAAGTATAGAACAAAATACATTAAATTAATAAACTAAACCAACAAATAGTGAAAGCAAGTGCATAGCTTCTGTATGATCATGGTAGCAGGTAATCTCATTCCATCATCAATAATTCTTTAACCATTTGGATTTTAGAAAATGAATGGATCTCCTCAACTTCTGACCAATGAATAGAGACACCATGAGAAATGGAGATTATAACTTCATGATATTGAGATAAAGTTTGGTAAAATAACTGAAGAAAGTTATGCAAAAATACCCTAGAGGTTTCAGAAGGTTCCCTGTACACACTATGGATAAAGTCATGATTGTTGGGTGTTTTGGATAGGTATGTTGGCAAGTATCAATTCACATGCTTTAACAATTTCATGCAGTTAAACATAAAATGAAAAACTGTATAAATGGCATGCTGCATTTAACATACAAGTAAAAAAATGCTAGTCTATTTCTAAAGAATCATAACTAGCACATTGAAAAACAAAGAATTAAAAAAAAGCATGATCAAAGCACTAAAGGCAATCACTATACAGACATATGCAAGACTGAAAGCCTTTATGCAAACTATGCTACTAAATGAGGTTTCTTGCACAATGTTCAAAAGGAAAAAATGAAGTCTGAACCCAGTAACAGGTACTGCAAAAATGTAAAATATGTTATTTTAGGGTTTCCACTGTGTATTATGGGGTTTCAGTCTTGTTTTATACACATAGGGCTATCTACCTTGCAAGTCAGCTTTCATCAATGCAACTTTGTCAGCAAAATAAAAAAAAAAAGCAAAATATATTAAATGTTAGTAAGCAATACTGAAATGGGGCAAACACAGAAGAACGTTCAGATTCAAAAAGCATGCTGCTGTAAAGGGGGAGAAAATGCTATGTAGAGCAATCAAATTAATACTAACAGCCATAAATCTTAAGAGACGCCAAAAATGAGAAAGCGGTAATTTATTAGAATTTTACTGCACATATGTATATATATAATGGTTAATTGAGCCGATGACATGTAATGAAGGAAAATTAAAAGTGCTTTTGTGTTTTTCCTCTCTTAGATAGATATGAATGCATTACCACAATGACTGTGTTGCTTATTTGGAACATGAAGCACCATTTGTCATGTGCAAATACAGTGTAGACTATGGTCATTAGCAGACCAATTATCCCTTTCTATGTTTTTCCCTCTAGATCTTTTATCTTGCTGTTGCAATTAAGGCTTAAAACTGTAATGCCAGCTATTCACTGCCAACAGCTTGACTTTAGCGTGACACCAAACTATCAAAATGTATACTGTATATCATTTGAAGCGGAGAGAAGAAGTAGTAAGGATGGAAGAAGCAAACTGCAATATAATCTCCCATAAAGAAAATGTCTTTAAAATTTCAATGTAGAGTGTTCATCTTTGCTCTTACCAGGTTGGGTACATACTACTCGAGAATTTCAGAGTTATGTCTGTATGTTCTACACCTTCATAAGTGTCTTCAACTTTTATCAATTGCCCTGTGAATAATTATTACAGTATAACCTCAGCTATCTTAGAGAAAGGTAAAAATGGAATGCAGTCCACCTAAATAGCTTTAGAGTATAAATTAAAGGTTTTTCTAGTAAACATAATTTTATAGGCTTTTATGAAAATATAGACACTAGCCTAATTAGATGCTGTTAGTCTCAAAGTGAGAACCATTGAGGTACCTGCTTTTGTGAATAAATCAGAAGTATCTATAATTTGTATAAATTGTATATTTTTGTAAAATGGATTTTAAACATGTACCTTACATCACATTTCTATTACCATATCTTCATTGAAAGTTATTGAATTTAGCCTAATCTATGTGAACACTTCCAAATTCAGAAAACATAATATTATAAATACTAATTATATTATACTAATAACAAGCAGTATAAAAATAATAAAAACAATGATATAAGTTTTTATAAGTAGTAGTGGTAGTGATATTTTTCAACTCTTGTTTCAAAGAACTAAGAACCACTAAATTGCTCATTACTTATCATTTTTCCAACCTGTGAGAGATAAGCGGCCTACTGATCTTTAACCCGTGGTGTTAAATACTGAAAATAATCAGCATATTTAAAAAAAATAAAACCTCTCAGAGCAATATTCCTTAGCACATGCCTTCCTGGGATAAGCAAAGGAGCAGAGAGTGGTGCAAGCCCAGTTGGGATCACATGCTGTTCTACCACATGGCTATTTGCTCCCTGACTAACACAGCACAAAGAAAGATCAGGAGCAAAGAACTGAGAAAGACCCAGATTTTTGTTTTTGTTTCTTCAAAAATTATCATAAATTCAATTGCTGAACAATGCTAAACTCAAAAATAATAAAACTGCGTTGCGCACCATCTGGGGAATGGTCACGCTTGAAGGTGCTGACTCGGGGAGGGGGGGTGCGAGGAGGGGATGGGTATATACCTACATGATGAGTGCGATGCGTACTTTCTGGGGAATGGACACGCCTGGAGCTCTGACTTGGAGGGACAGGAGGTACATGGGCAACGTATGTAACCTGAACTTTTGTACCCCCATAATAAGCTGAAATAAAGAAAAAAACAAAACAAAACAAAAAAAACTGCAATCTTCAGAAATAATCTGCCCATATTATAGAGTGGCAACTCTGAGTACCTGCCAAACCTATGTGACCATAAAGACATGCTTTATTTTTATTATTATTTTCATTATCACAACAGTCTTTTTACATTCAGGTATTACAAGAGAATGCATGCCTCTGTCTGACAAAACACATTTTTCAAAGTACTTACCTTCTAGAACAATATTTAAACATTGACAGGCATTTGTACAAGACAGAGCCCTGAATTTATTTTTCCCTTCAGTTATATAAATGTTCCTATTATTTTATCACTGAATAAAATTGGGAACAAGCCACAAGGACATTTGTATTAAGTGATTAAAAATAAAGAGATGTCTGAAAAGAAAAAGACAATGAAGGTAAAACTACAATTTCTGGAAACCAAAGAAACAATAGAGGAAAGTGGGCATATGTCTGGGCCTTCAAATAAGGCAAACTTAGGTTCCAAGCTTATATCATTTTACTTATTAGATGTGTGACCTTACCAATGTCACTTTATATCTCTGGGGCTCAATTTACCTATCTACAAAAAAAAAAGGAGTAATATCTAATTTATAGAATTTTGAGGCTTAAAGGAGATAACTTACATAAACTTATTACCACCAGTGCTTAACCAATAATAGCTGTCATCATTAAATAGAAATATATTTCTGTACCTTACAAAGCAGTGTAGAGCTGAATGCTACAGTTCTACAAAAAGAGTATCTGTGAAAGTTTCACTGGCTTTATGTAGAGAAGTTATCTTGACTTTAGTGAGCCTGCTTATTGGTTGATTACCAGTCTCTATCTTCTTTTACATAAGAAGGAAAATGCCAGCCAAAGCAGTAATTGTCAAAGTGTGGTCCCCATAACAACAGCATCAGCATCACTTGGGGACTTGCCAGAAATGTAAATTGCAGGGCCAGACCCCAGACTTACTGAACCAGAAACCCTGGGGGTTATATTCAATAATTTGGGTTTTAACAATTCTCCAGGTGACTCTGATCCAGGCTAACGTTTGAGAAACATTACCCTAAAGAGACTTTGGTAAAATCCCTCCCTTAGCTGAGATGTATTTTTTCTAAATAAAATCAACTATTGCCTAGTGAAACAAGTTAGAAATAAAAGACAACAGTGATTATTGAAGGAGGATCAAAAGTTTTGCATGCAGGGACTTAGAGATTTGTGGGTCTTATGGGAGTAGGAATGACAAAAATCTTGACGAGATATTATTTGGTTATGTCAAACTTATACTACATATTTTTATGAACATAAATGATAAATTATTCCAATGTGATTGGGACTCAAACTCCATTAGACAACAATCTTCAGAAAGATAATTTACTTGGTATCTACAATTTAATCACTAATCCTAAAAACTCTGTGAATCTCATCAATTATACCTATGACAGGTACATCTAAGACTATTCTTAGGAACCACACATGATAGAAATAATCATAAATTAAAAGTTGTTAACCTGATGTTGGAATGAAAGAATCAGGGCAGGGCAAAAAAACGTGGCAGGGCAGAAAGTAATATTCTAAGAGTAAAGAAAAAGGGAGTGAAAAAGGACCGCACCATTTCTTGTAGGTGAGAAGTCACTTACCAGGCAACTTGTAGAAAGGCCTATTTTTGAAAAATATTTTCCAGAAGAGTTTATAGTACCTTTTTCTTTTAAAAAATAATAAATACACATATTCTCATGGGTTAGATCACCTTAAAGAACCAAAGTTATGTCCCATATTCTTGTATCTATCTACTAGAGGGAATTTAATCACTTAATGATTTTATTTCCTTTACTAAATTGGTAAAAGGGAAAGCACAGTTTCCCTTGGTTTTACAAAAGTGTTATGCCAAAATTTGAAATAAAGAAAATAAATATGGTGATAACATTAAAAATTAATTCAATAAAGCCTTCCATTAATAACCTTATCCTCTGGCATTATTAAAATGCAGTTTGAATTTCACCTAACTTTTCATGGAAAAAAGTTGCAGAGAGAAAAAAGGAATCATTTTCAAATAAAAAATTTCCATGTATTTAGGTAATTGCTAAATATAATGACATTATTTTGGCTGAGAAAAAATGATTCATAATCTCCTGGGGGATAGGGATTCACATTTCTTTCTTCCTCTTCTCCCATCCCACATTTCCTTATGAATCTAAAATTTTCAAAATGGCCCAAACTGTGTTCAGTATTAAAGGAGAAGCAGCAATATATCCAGAGCTAAAAAATTCATGATAATGTGATTAAATTACATTTATGGAAGGAGAATTGGCTTGAATAATTTGAGGTGTTGAAGTGAAAATTATTTAAAAGGAAAGTAGCAATCAAAAAGTACTCCTACAGATCTTGGTCTGATAGAGAGCACAAAAGAACGGAAGATATTTTAGTGAATTTTTGATGTATGGAATATTAGCCTTGGGTAATGTAAGAAACCTATTTTTGCTAAAATGAACTGATAATGTACAGGATATACTCTTTATGCCAGGGGTACACTCTTTATGCCAGGTATACACAAATCAAACAGTGATAGGATAAGGAAGTATGTGTATTTTATTCTCTTATTATATCCTATTGAATGTAGATTTTAAAAATTGGGCTCAAGTTGATTAATACTTGCTGAAGTAGATATATATTTTCTAGCCTAAATGGGTATCTATTTAATGTTATAAAGCAAGCATTGCAGAACTTATTTACAAACTAATTAGGTGAACTAGAGAAAGCTAAGAAACAGAAAGTAATAAGATCCATAGATATAGCTCCCATTTTATATTGGTATTAGTGCAGGCTGGCAAACAGTCCAGAAAATTTAAGATTTATGGGATGAAATATTTAAAACATGAGCAAGGATTTCTAAGCCCTAAGTGAAAGTTCAAAAAGTTATCAGGATTTTGCTGCCTAGTGAGCTTTGTTCTCATTTCCAGGCAGAATTAAAATTATTTAGAGTGTGATGACAAAGACCTAGTACCTTCACATCCTCTCTCGATCTGTCCATTGCAGAAAAGAGCATCTGAGATGAGGTCCGGAAGCCGTCCATTTAAGTCAACCGATGCCAGGCAGCCTTGGAAACCTTCCTTGGCATGAACAAGCTTTGGCAAGGATTTGTATGTTTCTTTAGCCACTCCTCCTATATATAAATCACCTGTGGGAAGATCAAAGTCTTTGTCAGAAAAGTAACATGTTACTGACTTTAAATACACAGGAGGACGGAGAAAAAATAGTGAGGTTTGTTTTTTCATTAAATAGTAAGTAAATAAATTTATGAATAGCTATTTTCCTAAAAGTATCAAATACACAACAATAGAAATTCTTGACTAATACACCAGCACTAGAAGAAATTTCTAGAAGCTATTTCCACAGAGAGCTAGGGGAGTTCAATACAATGTGGCCCAGTGAGAAAGAACAGGGGTCATGGAGATGCATTTCCCTGCACTAGAATCCAGGCCTGATTCTATGAGGCCAACTCTATGATCTTGAGTATGTTTTTTTTTTGTTTGTTTGTTTGTTTTAGTTTCTCTGATTATTAGTATTCCCCCTTCTAAAATGGGAACAATAAAACCCATCCCATAGGTTTGCTATGAGGATAAATGAGAAGAAATATAGGAAGCACCTATGAGAGTGAAAATATATAGTAGATACTCAGTCAATAGGCATTCGTATTAAATTTAACTTTTTCTTTTTTTTTGAGACAGAGTCTCACTCTGTTGCCCGGGCTAGAGTGAGTGCCGTGGCTTCAGCCTAGCTCACAGCAACCTCAAACTCCTGGGCTTAAGCGATCCTACTGCCTCAGCCTCCCGAGTAGCTGGGACTACAGGCATGCGCCACCATGCCCGGCTAATTTTTTGTGTATATATATTTTAGTTGTCCATATAATTTCTATTTTTAGTAGAGACGGGGTCTCGCTTTTGCTCAGGCTGGTCTCGAACTCCTGACCTCGAGCGATCCACCCGCCTCGGCCTCCCAGAGTGCTAGGATTACAGGCGTGAGCCACCACGCCCGGCCTAAATTTAACTTTTTCTTAGAGAAATCAGGGTCTTCCAGTAATCAGACGTTCAACAATTTCTCTCCAGTGTCCACAGTCACCTTCTACACTATGCTTAAGCCCATTATCCTTTCTTGCACCTACCTTATTCGTTAACTCACTCCCATAATAGTCTGTGTATAACTTAATAGCACATCCTTCTTCAGTTTGTTTTTTTAAGGTAAAATTATATCTTATACCATTTTCAATTCTTTATGCTGCTCTGGGATCTGTTAACAAGTTACCAATTTATTTTTACAACTTTATTGCAAGTTCTAACGGAACACTTTGCTCAGCTTTGTCATCTTCATGTCTCGAGGTTTAGGATTCACCAACTTTATGGGCTACAACTTTAAACAACAGATTGCAATTCATGTTTGACTCTGTTTCTTTTCCTATTGCAGATGAGTCACTCTGCCTGGATGCCATTCAGTAAGTGTAATAAATTCACTCTAGTAAATACTTAATCAATGCCAAACATAAGAAGGATAAACCTGAAAATTCCATACATTGCTCCTATCTACTAGTTCCGTTGTCATACTCTTTTTAGTTACTTCTCCAACTTTTCATTGCCATTTGAATTCTCTTTCTCATATTAAGCATTTCTATCCAACTACATGTCACTCAGCACATTTTTCCCAGTGTAACACAAAACCCCTGCATTCTAATGCTCATCTGGGCCCCTATGTTGTCTTCATGAAACTTGGGAGCAAGGAGAACTGATACATGTGCTATTTATTGAGCCATGAGTAACAAAGTCCTTGATCTCTGACCTAGAAATCCCATGTCCTCTGCAGGCATTTGGAAGTAGGGTAAAATCAAATCACAGATCTGATACTTTGAATTGTATTGGTGAGTAAACTGAAACAGAGAAATCATGTGGCTTGTTCAAAATCATTTAGCCTTAAAACTGAGAACTTAGGTCCCTTGAGCTACTAACTATAAAGCTCTAAGTATTGTACTAGAATGCCATTGATCTTACATAATTTGTACTGAAAGTACTGAATGTGTTTGCTTCTCCTACCTCTTAAATAAAATAAAGCATAGTCATTGCTGAATGCCAAATAGAGGGCATAGATTTCCAATTTAAGGGCCGAGTCCTGGTAGGTGTCAAACCTCAGTTAGATTTATGGAAGTAATGGTGAATGTGTGCATTTCCTTGGGAGAACCCAGAGGCAGCAATGCGATCCTAGAGAAAAAATGGCTGCATGGTAGATACAGACATGCTCAGAGCTTAGACAGCCTCACAGAACTTTGCATACTTCACTGTGGTATGGGAGCAAGAGAGCAATTTCCAGAGTGGCACAGAAATAGCAGAAAATCACATACACAAGAATGAAGATGCCAGGTAGTCATTCAGGGGGCACCTGAGTTGTGACTATAGAATATTTGAAACCGGCTTCCATGCTACCTCCGTCTAACTCCCCCCAAAACTGGTACAATGGAACTACCCCACCCAACAATAATTCCAGAAAAAGAAGGGAACTAAAATTCCCTGAGAATGTATGTTCATTAACTCAAAGAATCAAACCCCAAAATAAAAACCAAGGTGAGTTATAGAAAAAGAGAAAAGGTACCTTTCTTGTATATCAGAGGTTGTGGGTTGAGATTTATACTTTTACAAGTCAAATAGCAATGCAGGGAAATGCTCCCTACATGTATTTGTTAAAATAAATTTCTGAGAAAATTTCAGCTCTCCTCCAGGCATAATGAATGTAGTACTACAGAACAGTGGGGAATTGAATGAAGAATTCTTGGCACTGCTTCAGACCTTTCAGATGTAGAACTTAGTACCAAAAATTATGTATGGAATGCTATATATTTAATAATCAATCCTCCTCTGTCTGATTATAACCTCCTGGAGGAGAAAGACTATGTCTTTATTTGTCTTAGATTCTCCCATAGTGCCTAGTACTGGGCTCTAAGCACAATGGGCACTTAATAAATATTGTCAAGCCACCTGATGGATTGAGGTCACCAATAGAAAAGAACCAAGAAACAAAGAAGAATGGTAAGGCGACATGGGGAGAGAGCTAAGTCTAAAATGTACTTACTTCCTCTCGCCACTTTCTACCACAATGCCTGTGTTTTCCTATTAGCAAACTTATTTGACAGCCAACATTTTAAAACTTATTGAAGAGAAGTAGCAATCTTTCCCCTGTGTTACTAAAGAGCAGAAAATATTCATTCAAGCAGTGCAGGATACAAGCCTCGAACATATCTAGGTAGATGAGTTTGGCTTTATAAGTAGGGGACTGATGCTCATTCTCATTACTGAAGCTGCACTTAGCAGCACCACTTAGTACTGTTTTTGTAAACTCTTCATATAGCAAATAGTGGTCTACAGTCCCTTGGTGGGTTTTCATATAAAAAGAACAAAGGAAACCCTTAAGTGGTTTAAGCCCTTTGTACCATTACTACTTCATCAAAGATAGAGCTTCTCTTTTTTCATGTTTGGAGTGATGGAAAGAAAATGACCTGTTAGCACTAATGGGCCCTTGCAGGCGAAATCTTGCATATGAAGGAAGATACTTATTAATGGCCCTGTGTGTGAACAGGAGCCAGGATGGACATCCAGTAGGAGCCAAGTTTCCTACAGACTTGAAGTTCTCCTGTGACCGCTTCTTCAAGCTAAGTGGCTGATATTTATTCATATTCTTTAAGTAGGTAATATATGTAATTGATGAGGCAATATTGAAGTTGGGGCATTTTCAGCAAATGATGCAGAGAACATGTATAAAGCCAGATAACCGCAAATATTTGGGAGACAGGCTTCCTGAGGAAATCTCAATAACACCCTATCTCTAGCACCATGTATCCGTAAGCACTATGTTCCTCTCAGGAGTGTTGTCTGCACGTCAGATCTGAAGCGATATCACAAGTATCCATTCCCTGGTAGTTGGGCAGTAATGACTAAGACATAGCACACAGGTGTTTTAATTACATCTGACTACAAACCCGGCTCTGCCACTTACTGACTGTCTCAGTAGAGGCATGTTAAATTGCATACGAGTCAGATTCTTCATCTGTGAAATGGGGATAATGATGCCTACCTGATGAGGATTATAAAGCAAGTATATAAAGCATTCATAAAGCATGTACTCGGCACAGGATTCATACCAGTTTGGCTGTGTTGGTGTGTCTGGTAAGGACTACACATCTACAGGGTACCTCATTCTATGTTGACTGCACTGAGAAATACAGAAGAATGAGAAGTCGAGTCTGTCACCTGTTTCTAGTACAACTTCAGTGACAGTGAAACTGCCCTTTACAAATCAATAAAGGGGGGTGTAAGGTGAGAATCGTGGTACAGGCCTAAAACTCTGTGAAGGGACAGACCTAGCTAAAAATATTGATAATCGTCAGCCTCTGTTCCCCTGTTTGCTTCTTTATAATTGCTACTCTGAAGTCAAATAGCTGGTGGTCATAAAGATTCTTAACTTTCTCCATAGACAACATCACCTTTTCAAAACCTAAAGGTAGTTTTTGAGATATCTTCCAGGTCTACCTTCCAGCGGATTGGTTGACACACCCAGACCAGTGGCCCATACCAAGAAACTAACTCATCTGGAATTGTGACTCCAACCCAAGAACTCACTTAACACAAGACAATGATTTCTACACACCTATAATTTTGCCCCAAACCTAGCCAATTAACAAACCCAATTGCCTAATCCTTTGCCCACTAAACTATCTTTAAAAACTCTGTTTTCCAAATTCCCAGGGAGGAAGATTTGAAGAATTCCTCCCATCTCCCCACTTAGCACTGTGAGGAATTAAACCCTTTCTCCACTGCAACTCTGACTGTTTCAGTGTGTTGGCTTTTCTCTGTGCACTGAGCGATACAACCTGGTTGGGTGGCAACAAAAAGATGTCAAATTTACAAGTTTTTCATGACATTTATTTTATTTGATTTAGTTTACAGTCATTTGTGTGCTTGAAGTGTGCCTTGCATTATACTATTAGCAGCTCAAGGGGCTCCTTTGAGTTAGTTTGAAACCCATGAGCATTAAGCCTAGTGACATAAATGGGAATGTTGCTTGATTACTATCTCCTAATTTGATACAAAGAGATTAAGAGACAAAGAAATCTCTATGAAGCCCAAGGGCCAGATTGTCAGGTTCAGGATAAATGTGCCTAGAAAATCAGAGAAATCTAAGGTTTTTGTGGACTTTGATTGTAAAGTAAAGCATCATGGAAGAGTTGTGACCAAAAGAAAGTATAGGATACATTAATTTATAAAGACATAAATGTAGGTACCAGGCACGGGGAACAGCCCAGATATACCATGGAGACAAAATGAATATGGCATTTAAGAAAGAGAATAAAAGGCTAGACTTGACTGGAAGAGAAGACTTTTCAGTTATTTACCAAATAATGTAAATAATGTTGTATAAGTAAAGTTAAAGGAAAGGATTGAATAGCACCATACAACTTATGACTGATGGCTGGGGAAAAAAATAAAAAAGACAATGAGGAGTCCAAAGATGGACGCCAGGCAGACTAGGAGACTAGGGAATTTGAAGCAGTAATAATTTGGGGGAGAGATGAAATTTCATTTAACATTGAATATGTGGAATTTGAGTAGGAGTGGCCTATAGGAATCTGATGATGTGAACCTGGGGCTTAGGGGACAGAGGTTGGGGCTTTGAGACCTGGCTTGGGAGCCATCAACCAAAAGCAGATAAATGAAGTAGTGGAGGAGGTTTTTTCTTCTCTTAAAATAGGGAGCATAAGGCAATTAGAGCAAAGACTTCAAGCTCTGCCTTACAGTAACAGAATGCAAGTGTCAAGGTATAATTAGTTCTTTGACTCAGCTTTCCTGTGTATTCATATGCATTTTTTGTGCCTCTTAAACATCTCACTTTCATTTTAATTAAAAACAGCATACATAAAAAAGACAATTGCTTTGTAGACTTGGATAGCTAAAACTCTAGGGAAACTAAAGGAGGCTCCAGAAAATTCCTATAAATGGCCTTTGGGGTGGGGGAGATGAAGTCATAAAATTGTGAACCCCTTTTCTGACAATTACCTTTCCCAGTTCTTTGTGTGTGAATGCCTTATCTCCCATGAGTTTATAAATTCTTTCAAGAAATGACCATAAGCACTTTTATATTATCACTTAGCAGGCACTCAATAATTATTTAACTCATTCAAGGAATGGATGAATTAGTAGTTCACAATCAATAAATAATTATTTGAACAATAAAGACATAACAAAGGTTTTATGCATACAGCACTCATATTTGTTTTTGGTTCCTTTTACCTGAGAAATAATGAATGAAGTTAATTGTGAAGAATTTTTCATCTTCTGGTCCCTTTCCTTGGACACAGAGGTGAAGCCATCAGCTCATTAAGAGAATTCAGTGCAATGACATTTTTTTTTCATTCTGGTAAAGTAATTTGATAGGGTAATGCATGAGCAGTTTTAACTGACATGTATTGAATTTACTTGTAGGAGAGGTAGAGAGAGAAGACAGAGGTGAAGAAAGAGTTTTGGGTATCAATGTGTGGTGATGAGAACTCACGTATTAGTTTACTTCTACAGTTATAGTAAGTGGTAAAATCTTTGTAAAAAGTTAAATTGGAGCTTATTCTAGCTTTGTATTTCACTCTGTGTCTTTGCAATCTGTCATTCTTTGTGCTGCTCCCTGTACAAATACGACCGACTCCTGCAGCCTCCATAGGCACACTTCACACTATGGATACTTCACACTCTCTCTCCAGACTCATGTATTTTGTTACTATCACAAAGGGCGGCATGCATTTACTGACTGTCTGTGGCTACACAGCCACGTTAACTGTGTGGACCCCTGATGCTCTGCCCTAGTGAGTTTTTTAATCCCCATCTGCACTTCTTTTTTCTGTGCAGATGTTTCTCTCCATGCAGCCTTTGGGCCACCACTCCAGGACTCCTAGGATTGTAATCCTTCTGGCTTCATGCTCCTATTTCTTGGCTCCTTGCCAGCCACAGGTGTTCCTGATCCTATAGTAGGCTCCCACATCCAACTATTGTTTATCTATTGTTATAGCTGAACAGTCTTTGAATTTCATAAAAATCACTAAGACAAAATGAATTTAAATGTACAGAGTCCAGTCTGAGGGAGAGAGGGTCCCCCTACTGCTTTGAACTTTGGTAATCAGTGTTAGGCATTCCCATGGTCAAAACCAGAAAAGACAGCTCTGACTTTATCATTATAATCATAACCAACATTAGTGTAGTATCCTCAAGTTTATCGAGCACTTGCACATGTACTGCTCTATTTGGTTTTTGCCTGGTGAGCTACAAGGGGAGTAAAGACTATCAAGGACACATGTTAACAAATGAAGAAACTATGGTTCAGGCTACGGTGCTATAAAGTGGCAGGGTCTGATTGCAAGCCCCAATCTTCTGAAACGCTGACCATTTTCACTCAATCCACACTGGCTCACACACTGTACACTCTGTGAGGCAAGTGGCCAATGCCATTACTAAGAAGTACGGGAAAATTTGGAGAGACATGGCTAGTTGAGAAAAGTAATGATAATAAATGTTAGCGGAGTCCAAATAAGCTAACTGATTCCTGGGATGATAAAAGACTCACCTGCATGTTACTGAGTAATTTCATGAAGACAAAGTCAGTTAGTTTCCACAATCATAAACATTAGGTGTCAAAATTCTGATGAGTGGGTAGAATGCTCATGATTCCAAAATCTGAGTTTTAGATATGACAGCTACTTTTCAACTGCTTCCCACAAAGAAATAAATCAGACACCTGTATGCATCCATGGACCAACCTAATGCCACCTAACAGCTACGTATGACAGGTGGGGGTGGAGGGTCCAATAAAGTTTGATTTCAGATCTTAATGTTTTCCTATAGTGAGCTTTTCAGAGTTAAAATGGTCATTTTGCCATGGACAGAACAGACAATGCTTTCTACATCCTAACATTGTGTTTCAAGCTGAAATCTTGAAATAAAATTGCCCAAAGAAAGAATATTTTTTAAAGGTATGATTCTAAAACTTACAACATGAGGACAGATTCGGTTTGTGTATTTGGCCAACAGACTGTGAGGAAAACCTGATGGGCATGCTAAATGGAAAATAATAAAGTGAAATTGCTATGGGGTGCATGTGGTAATCCATCTTCTTTTAAAGCCACTCTACTCCAGTGACACTGTGGCAGATGGGGTGTGAGTTCAGTCATATAAATTCATGCCAAGATAACTTCATCTCATGGCTTTGAATCTTTAAATTTACCTTTAGGTAAAAACTGGGTACAAATATTTTGAAGTTTTTCCTTTTGTCCCCATCCAAGTGACAGCCAGTTTAAACACCTGTGGCATCCTTTACAGCAGATAATTCTGTCGCCATTATTTATGTGTTTCATCTTTCACTCACTGTGTAATACTCTCTGGGATTGCATATGGATTTGCAGAGGTTCTAACATACATTGTTACACCTCATACATGCATAGCACCTTGATGTGAAAAGTGCTTTGACATTTCTTATCCCATTTGATCCTCATAACAACTCTTCACAATAGTCAGGGAGGTTACTATTAGCCGTAATTGACAGGTGGGCAAACTACCCTCCTGAAAAGGTAAGTTACCTGCTCAAGGTAATATAACCAATACAAGAAAAATAGCACTGGCACAGAAGCCTCCTACTCCCAGGCTAGCTCTTTTCTCACCACATTCTCTACTATTTTTACTAAAGCCCTTCTCAATAACAAAAATAGAACAGACAGAGTAGTTTAGAAACGGCTGTTCTGGAAATTAAGAGAGGCTTATAGGTAGGGAACCAGTAATATGACCTGTCCAAATTTGTTATTTTTCCTGAAATTTTGCATAGTTCTATATAACAAGTTGGCTTTCTTTCTTTCCCCAAGTAATTTTTATTTCAAAGATTTTTTTTTTTCTTATTTCAAAACAAATGAACATTTATTTTGGGTGGGAAGGGACCAGTGGTATACAGGGTAAGTATAAAAGAACAACTCTTCCCTATAATAATGGCTTGTTTAATTGAGGTTAAAAAATGGCACCTGATCTCAACTTAAACAGGATAAAGGGGATTATAGCCACCAGTAGCTTGAAAGGACAAAGTTGCATATAAGCACACACAAAAAACTTCACAGACATTGCCAAAGAGCTTCTAAAATATCATGAGCTTCACAGAATCAATACATATTCAGGACATACAGCAATTAAAGTTGTTGGCCATAGTGGTTGAGGAGGACTTCAGGGGCTAAGGAGATAGAACCAATATACACAGTCTATGTACGGCATAGGGCTAGGAAGGCAAGTGCCGGCAGAAACATTCAGTTCTTTTGCAATTACCAGAGGCGAAATTTCAATGCTATACAATGTGGTAGTAAAGTAGAAGTTTGAATAACTAAGTTTTATGTGGCATGAGAGATGTTTTATTTTATTGCATGGCATTTCTCCCTCCAATGTTAAAATAAGTACTACCTTTCACTCTAGATCTTCAGAAGGAATTCCTTCAAATATGTTGGCAAATACAGATAGTAGTATTTAAATACTGCTACAGACCTGCATTCAAATTTTATTTCTACCACTTGGGGCTATGTGAGAAGAAACAACTCACTTAACTTTTCTGAGTTCTCATTTTCTCATCTGTAAAATGGGGGCACTAATAACTCACCCATCTCATTGTTGTAAGGAGTAAGAAACCATATGTGTGAAAGAGAATATCAAAATTGAAGTTCTGACTGAAATGCCAACACAATAAATATCAGACAATTGAATATAAGACAGGTATCCAGGTGCCAAATTGACAAAGGAAAAGGTCAAATACTGGTTCTAAGGCCTTTTAACCTCTCAGCTATATCAATGATGTAATAATCATAATAATGATAATAAAAGGGGTCAGAAATTGGAAGGAAAGGTGTCTGAAAATATCCTTTAAATTAGCTTTTACTGTGCAATGAGTTTGTGTTAACAGATTCTAGTTCCAAGCCTAGTGGAATAGCTCTCAGAAGTTGTCCTGGAGAACATTCTTTGTGTTCTTTGCAGTTGGGGCTAAGGAGGACCGGTGCCTGACCTGCTGAGAAAGCTTTAAATAGCTTGAGGCAGAGGGTAGAAATGAGAGCACTGGGAATGGGCTGCACTTCCAGGGATGAGGGGACAAATGATGCACGGAAATTCCTCGCGAGTAGAGGTGGGCCCCACGTGCATGACAGCAAGGTGGGAAGGATGGCCTGGAGACAGCAGACCCAGAGCTAAGAGTCTGTGGGGAGGGAACAGAAAGTATCATCACTCCACAGCAGGTGAGGTTACAAAGTCCGGAAGAGAAGCCGTGGATGAACCCAGGAAAGCACCGTGAGAGGAGGAGTGAGCTTGAGGCATCTGCCAGACCAAGAGTCCCAATGTCAGCCGATGTCCCTTGTCACCAAGCTATGGGAAGATAACCGTAGGAAAAGGCAGACGCTGAACTTGCCACTTCTCCTACTGCCAGTGACTGGCCAAAGCAGACTGTAGCTTGAATTTTGAATTTTGATTAATAACTTACATTGTCTATTTTTAAGTGTTTGAATTAAGATTATGTTATATAATGTAAAATGGTTATAGAATTATCTTAAAAGTGAACTCAACGATTTCCTCTAAACCAGCACGTGGTACAAATACCTCAGCACAATGCATTTTAAAGTGATGGCTTGAGGTAAAATTAATATCGTAGGTTGATATTAAGACATCATGCTTATTTAATGTAATACTTTCACATATAATCTCTTAACACAATGCCTGACATGCAGGTTCCCAATAAATGACAGAATTGATAATTATGATGATGGTTATAATAATGAATGCAATTTATAATATCTCTGAATAAAGAGCACAGACAGATCCAAGCCAAGAGGTTGTTGAAGACACTGAGTTTCACATACTACCCTGTTGTTGTGTACGATCCAAACTTATGTCTCAGCAAAAGTACAAATATTAATAATTATGTCATAGACAATCAAGTTTCTCAAAAATAGATGGGACCATGCATGTTAAATTTATAAATGGTAATAGTCTGTTCTGTCATGGAAACAGAACATTAGTACAGGACCTTATTTGTTTGAAGTCTTTTTATAGTTGCAGGATTCCAACAGGAAAGCAGTGGTGAGAGATGTAAGGAGTGTGTGGGTTGGGGGTAGTGGGGTGGTGAGTGGGGACTGAGGGTGGGAGAGGGAGAAGGGAAACCTCCTACAGCCAGGCTAGGAAGGAAAATAACTAACATCATACTAAGTCACCTCTGAGAAACCTGAGAATGCCAGATGGACTCTGCTGTGTCAGGATAGTTACGGAAGTTGGTCTAAATCTTGCCAACACCTGTCATAGATTGGTGAGCCTTAGGAGCCGCCCCCTTCTTACAAACCCTTGAGCATCAAAACACATACTGGCTAACCTTGTGTACTATCGTGAGAATTAAATACTCACAGAACCCACCTGTAAAACAGAGAGGTCTGAGAGCCATGAAAAAGCCGAAGGTTTACATCCTACTTGAGTGAGCGAGATGCTGCCGAGCTGCTTTCCCAGGTGGCCTTCACAGGGAGTACTTGACCAAGAAGCTCAAACACTAGGAAGAGAACTCAGCACCACTCCCGGCATTCTCTGAAGAGGAACCAGCACCAAAGGCTCGTCTCTGGATGAGGCTCAGGTCTTGAGAGCAATCACCTGGCCCTTAAGAACTCAGCTCTGAGCACCTGCAGATACTTTCTTCTCTGTAGCACAAACCTTAAAGAGCTCAAGTCATCTAATTACCACCCCACTGAGACATAGTAACCTGTCACCTTGTCCTGAGAGGCATCTGGGCACTGCATTCAGCTTTCCAGTAGCCCAAATTTTGCAGATGCTCAAAGGTTTTTAAGACTGAGAAAAACTATGTCTCCCTGTTCACAACCTCCTTGCAGATGTTCCAAGAATAACCAGCACCAGGCCTTTAAGCAAAAGGGAAGGGATGGGGCTTTTAAAGTTGCACCAGAAGTAAAGAGCCCACAGGTGTCCCACTCACTACAGGTCTCTACTAGGGCCTGTCACTGATCAGACAGATAATACACATAAGGTCAGAGATTTTTTTTCAGTGTGTTGCTGCCGGTTGTCACTAGCAGTCAACTGAGGTTGATATAAGCAATAAAACTTGTGTTTCCTGGTCTGTTGTTGAACTGGGAATTAGAAGGCTAGATCTGGAACACTAACTAGCTGCCTGGCTGTGTAAGTCAACCTCTGCTGAGCACATTTCTCTTATCTGTAAAAGGAATTGGTCAGATTAGATAATCTCAACTTCTAGTCCTGAGTTCCTGTGATCCTAATGGTGGAAAGAAAAATTTCAACTAATAGAGTTGGAGGGAACTAAAAAAAACATAGAAAATTCATGCCTAATGTAGGAGAAATTCCAAAACAAGTACAAAAAAAAAAAAAAAAGGCTGTTAGTAGGAGATAAAGAATTTAAAATCTGCTGCAACCTGTAAGCTGGTTCAAGGGTCATAGAGAAGCAAAGGAAAGAACTTCCAAACCAAATGTTTGACAGCAGGTCCCAGATACCTGTGCATGGGAAGGGATGATGTCTTAAGAATGAGATGGGATTAAAACAAACTGACAAAGGCATTAACGTAAAGAAAATAAATTGAGACTGATTTCTCCAAAGCCTGGGAATTCAAGGGAGATGGCCCGAGATAAACAGTGGTTTCATGTCTCTAATTGTCTTTCAAGTAACTGCTCTGTAATTCTCGAGTGAAAAAAGGAGTAACAAAAATGTCAAATCTTACTTGTACATACTGAGAGGCTTATTGTCTTTGTTCTGCACTATGGCAACTGTCTCCAAAGTGGCCTCTTTTCCCTGAGCCTCCACCCATCTATCACATTAAAGCCAAAGGAATAATTTTAAAGAACACTGTGCACTCCACTCTCCTGCCTAAAACCCTTTAATTCTCCCTTCTCTACCTTCTGGCATGACATTTGGGGCCCTTGATAATGAGAAAACTCTTCCAGCCCACAGCCTCCTTCTCTTCTCTTTCAAGTTCGCATTTTCGTCCATGAAAATCTACCTCTGTGTTTATTGCTAGTTGGCCTAGCAGAGGTAAACATGGCCAGCAGCAGGGCAAAAGCCCATGAGGTTATGTTCTTAGATCAGATGGTGACAGGTCCACTCCCTGTTTTAAATCCTGTGTTTTGGGGAATTGGAAAGTGAGACGAAGAGGAGAGAAGACAGAAGTGGAAACACATGGGAACAAAAGTAACAGGTAGAAGCCACAAGACAGAAGCAGCCAAGAGGAGGAGAAGCTAGGAAGCAGAGAGAGATATCATAGCAGTGCCAGCCACCAGAGCAGAGAGAGGTAGTCAGGCTGTTAGAATGGTGGGGCAAGGGATTAAGGAGCAGTGAATATGTATATTCAAGGGATATTTACTGACCATAAGAGGTCACTCTTGAAATTCCAGTATGACTACTTTATCAAAATTCTTATCCTCTGTGTGGCTTCATTGTTCAGCAGCTGAAAGGGGTTCTTGTCTTTCTTACTTCTTAATGGATGCTTAAAATAATCTCCTACAAACTGAAGCAATGTGAATGAATCTCTTTCACTTATAAACTTAAAAAAAAAAAAAAACAATCTAATAAATATAGCCCTATAAGCCAACCTCAGGACAACAGGACTTTCCCTCCATGTTCCATGCCGTATCCTGCTCTAAGGCTAAGCTCAAAGTTAGACTCTTCTCTGAATATTTCCTGTTTGAACAAATAATCCAGGCAAGACAAGCGGCTATCCGATGTCATACGGGCTGAATACACAAAGCTTGGGCATGTTTAAACATGATTAGGACTTTGAAGAGAATCTGCTTCACTGAATTGCTGCAGTAACGATTTGTCAAGTAGCAACATGAAAGGGTAGAAAATGGAGGGATGCGTGTTAGATTCAGGGTTAGAGAGGGTAGGTAGCTGAATAATAGAGAACGATCTGAGATCAAGAAGAAAAGAGCAAGAGTACTATTTATCTTCTAATATTTGCTTAGAGATCTAATATATTTGAAAAGAAAGCCCTAGTTGAGTTGTATCTGATTAGGGGACATTTTAGCGACTTGGTAGCAAGATAAACAATAGCAGGCGGTTGCCTTCAGGGTGAGATTTATTAATAAGAAGGACTATGAGGAAGGTTAAGGAGGAGATAGCTGTTGGTAGTAATCACGGTAAGAGTAGAAGGGATAAGATCCAAAGCCAGTGCCAGAGCTCAAAGCCCTGGAAAGCAAGGAATTTGGGGTCTGAGTGACAGAATGGGGGAGAGAAAAGGATAAACTACTGCCTGGATTGACCTAGATGTGGCCCATAAATAAGTTACCATAGTGACTTTTTAATAGTTTTGCTAAGTGGCCACCTGAGGGCACTCTATCCTATGAGCCCAGGAATCTTTAATGTTTCCCCCTACCAAGTAAATTATTTACCCTCAATTTCTCGAAGCATAAGTTTAGGTGATACCTTAAGCAAGAGTACTCATGGAAGATTGGGGCCCAGAGTTATTCCTCCTCCCTCTTTTTGTTCTTGAACTGGATTAATGAATGAGCAAGACTGACCTCAATTCAAATCCCTGGGTAATTGCAAGGATTAAATAAAATAACCTCATTTAACTCTATTTAGCATTTAGTAGAGACTCAATAAATATTAATTCCCTTCCAAATATATACACAGTCTAACATACAGATTTGCCAAATATAAGAACAAAAGGAGAAACATGAGGAAGAATTACACCATCCCTTTATCTCCCTAAAGGAGGCAGGACTCAGAAGATTCAAAATGAATATAGAACTGTGTTTGCTCGGAAATCATTCCAGAGAGCAAATTTATGATGCCCCTTTCATGGCATGTCGCTGCGTGTACATAACAGTCAGAGGGAATAAAACAAAAACAGCTGGGAAATAAAGATGAAAGCAAAACTGTATCAGCAGGGAGAGACACACAACCCCCTGAGAATCCAGGCTATGTCAGGATTGTACAAGGTCACCTGCATGGAATTCGTCTTCTCACAGAGAGATCATTAGACTCTTGCCCATTTCAGACCTTCTCTATTGGAGTCAAAGTGAGGAATGAAATACACGGCCCTTAGTTTTCAAGGTTCTACATTCATGTTCTCGCTATAAAATGAGCCACAGACAAAAGCATGCATTACTATAAAGACTAACTGTGGAATTTTAAATGTCTGGAAACAAAGAGATTCTGCTTCCCCTTGCAAATAAAGCAGGTTAAGATTTCCCCCACTCCTGAGTCCCATACAGCACGTTTGCGGCCTCATGCTGCCCTCTAGTGTCTTTTTAAAGTAAAGTCACGTTAGAAAGAACGCACTCCCAATAATCCTGCGTCGGCCAATAATGTGACTTCAGCCCAGGACTGGTAAAACCAAAGGAAAAAAAGTCAAATTCTAAAATAAAAGAAAAACTGGTGAGTACGAAAATTTAGTGAGTTAAATTTGGCCTCACCATGGATCTTGCATTATTTCAGGACTCTAACACATGGCATCCAGATCAGTGAATGCTCTTTAAAATTACAGACACTTGTTGTTCTCTGCACATCCCTCTCAAATGATTACTGCTTCAGATGGTCCGAGGTGGGATCCAGAAATATGCATTTCACGAACACCACCATCTGATTCTGATGTAGCTCAGTTGGTTGGCCTCACTTTGAGAAGAACCAAATATGGTCACAATGACTTTGAACAGGGTGTCAGGTAAATCTGATAATTTTCTTTTAACTCTTCAAGGGTTCAATTCATTGACTGAAACAGTTCAACTTTCATCTATCCTGCATTTAGACCATCTCCATCCAACGAGACTAGCACGTAAAGAAAACACAGCTGTTCAAGTTCGAGTGAAGAGTTCCTGTAGAAGTTCTCCTGTATAGAAAACTACCCACCTGCCATTTCAGTCGGCATCTAGGTGAGAAAGAAAAACAAGGCCCAGTGGTTCTTACTCATCCTTCAGATATCCCTTAAACATTACTTCCTCAAAAAGTCTTCCTGGAGGTCCCGTTAGTTTCACTGCCCCTCATGTGACTGCACAGCATCCTGCACTTCTCTGTCCCGGCCCCCAGTGGCAGTGATCTCTTTGGGACAGCAGTCTTTTCATTACAGGAACCCTGTTGTCCTCTTTCCAGAGTCAGAGCTCAGTAAACACCCACAGCCACACGACCAAAAGTGATGGTGATGGAGACAGGAGCGGTCAGGCCCCGGGAGCATGCTCTCTTCCCAAGTTCCCTCCAGTTCACGGCACCCACGATAAGAGGTGTTTTGGGGTTATTGTTGCTATTGGATCACACACCCAATGTACAAGCCTACGGCCTTGGCCTAATTTGGGGAACTTACTTTTGGCATCGTCTGATAAATCTACAAACATCTGGGAACTTCAGAAGATTATAGGTGATAATCATTAGTACAGAATATCTGTGTTCATGTGGGAAATTCACATCCAATTTAAATTGTGTGGTTTTTTTTTTTAAACACAAATATACTCAGTTTAATACTCCATATCTTAATATTATATAATATGCTATTTTCAATTCATAGTTTTAGTGGGGTTTTTTTGGGGGGAGGCATGGGCAAAGCCTGTCTTATATTCCGAGTTATGAAATATTCAATGTTTTAATAAAAATCAGGCCTGAGAGCAACTTAGATTTGTAAATATCCCCATAAAAAAGAATCCTAGACCACAATCTCTGATCACCCTCACTTCCATTTTTTAATGAACAATAAGCAAATATTTACTTCCCAGGAGTCACTGTCCTAAATATCCAGAGACACAACACACTGCCTGGCATTGTTTCTTTGGACCCTCGATATGTAGGGCTGTGCATGCCACATACTTGAACCCACCGCGAACTGCTTCTTTCTAGCCATTTCAGTGGCCAACCTTGAGTCCACAGTTTGTAGTGAAGTTCGCTTATGCTTACTGAGGTCTCACCTACACAAACAGGGCACTGTTTTGCTCTAGCTTTCGTGGCTTGGCCAGCACACTGAAGTTTACAATTCCTCCCTTTCCCTTAACAATCACCATCTGAGTCTGCCGTGCAAAACAGGGTCACCCATAAAATAGAGACAAAAAGCACTCCATGCATTTCAGTCCGAGAGAAGAAAGAGAGAGAGGTTTGGCCTGTTAAAAGCACTTCCTTTGAATTTCATTTTATTTTCTGAGCTAAGCTATTAGATTTGTGGGCACAAACAAAATCTCTTTGAAGTTAACATGAAGCCCACTGTGAAAGAAAGGAGACAGCCAATACCACGCATTTTATGTGTTGGACAAATAAAGTCCCAGGATTGTAAATATATTCTGCAATTACAGAAATAAAACAGTTATTTCTCCTTTCACCATACTTAGAAAGAACATTTTTCTCTAAAAAGTGTTCTGTTGAATTTTCTCTTTCCAGTGCCCTAACTCCCAAATGTATTTACCTTTTGAATCAAAGGGAAAGATCCCACCAATAAAACCAGCTGCTCTTTTCATGCAAAATTATGTCTGCAATGATATCTGCAGGGCTTTGTAATGCATCGAGATAGGGCAGCAGCAGAGATGGAAACGGTGTTTGGCAGAACTGGGTTTACCTTTCTCTCTAGCAGTTTTTTCCTCTGGGCAAGTCATTCAAACTTCAGATTTCCTACACTGAGAATGACATGTTAATAGTAACTTCTTCAATGCTTGCTGCAGTGCTACATGAGATGGGATATATGGATACATTTCTTAGTGAATCATAAAGGCCCATTCAAATAGAAACTTGTGTTATCTCCCCCCTATTATTGACATGTTTTCCAAGCATTTTGTCTTGTGCACTTGAGAAATCAAGTATCAATAAGGAAGGGAGACTTTCTTAGCAGCTGGTGAAAGAATCATTCCCAAGGGTGGGTGGGTGTTGGGGAGGTGGGATGGGGCATAGAATTAACTGTTGGAGACACGGGGTAGAAGCCAGGCTCACACCCCTGATGATCAGAGGATCTGTAAGGATCTAGGAAACCTCATCAAGGAAAGAAAACTAATAGGGTCTAGGAGAATCTCCATGTGTATCTTGTTACCTGGACTCCAAGTTGATTGAAAACTGTTGGGAATAAAGAAATTTGCAAATACCTACTTTTCTTTATAATATCAAGACTAATAATACATTTTTCTGACTCTTTAAATTTTAATCATGCATGCTTTCTTAGGTGTTGCATTTTTTTGAGCTGCTATTAAAAATACATAGGTTCCTACAACATTAAAGGGGGACCAGAGGCTTGTGTGTTGTATTATTAATTACATTCTGAAAATCAAATTCTGGTCAGTCTTTGTGGAAAGTACAAACACAGCCCTAAGCAGAGGATTGCCCATGTGAAGGCAGAGCCTGTGGTGCAACGCTGGTTACGCTGACAGTAGCGTGTACTTACTCTTGAGGTCTAAGTTCCTGGCTCCAGCCGTGATTTGCGTTGTGATTTTCGTGTCAATCTTTACAGTGTGGAGATTGCTGGTGTCCCTTGATATCATCACGTTGTGCCACTGATTGTCATTGAGAGGTTTATTTGAGCTCCCTTTGATGAGGTTAGCACCATTTCCCAAATCAAACACATAATGTAAGTACCTGGGAAAAGAATGAAAGAGGGGAAAGTGCCATCACTTTATGAATTTTTGATGAAATCAAACTAAATATTAAAAATGGTGATTTTTTTTTTCCCCAGGCAGTTCTATCCTGAATAGAAGTCATGAGAGTGAGTTACACAGAGCTCAGCTAATAAGAAATTAAGAAACACTGCTCTGTTTCAGCAAGGATTACTCATTGTCTCCACTATAGGAAATAGAGAACATAATTTTTAAAATTACAGTCTACATTTTTCTTTATGACTTTGGTAGGTAATTAATATCTTTCACTATGGTTTTCCTATTTCCACCATTCCTTCTATCCTTTGTTAGGCACACTGAAATGGTTATTCTTCTCATTCTTCGTGCACCTGTTTATCCCTTTGAACGCAAAACTCTGTTTGTATACAGATGTGCACTCATCCTTCAAGACCCAGCTCAAAAATCTACTTCCTGCCCTAGAGGTTTTTCTAATTTCCCTGATGACCCTCCTGAGGCTTGGCGCATGATCATCTCAGAAAGCCTTTCATAGTGCTTTTCTGTTACGTTTGTGTTAACCTGTACCCGCTAGGAGTGCATGTTGGTGTGTGTGGCTCAGGGTTTCTGGAAATCTGAGATGTGCACAGGGGTGGAAGGGATATATATTTATATCAGCACCTGGCACATTATCTGGCCCATTGTAAATATGCAACATCTGCTGACAAATGCTCAGATCAATTAAGATGCATCAAATGCCTCTTAATGCATCTCACAGTTTCAAGGAAATTTCACACAAATCTTTCTTTCTAAATTCTTTAAGGAAATACAACACAGAATTGAGCTTGGGTTGAACGGGATTTTGTGAAATTTAAGTAATACAAGTACTTGAATTAGCTATTTAATTTAGCACAGTCTAGCCTACAAACTTCTAGAAATTCTTTTGTGGAACTGCATTGTGCACAGTCATGAAATGCACATTTTGAAGTGTAAGATTCATGAAATGCCTCCTGTAAATTAGAACTCAATGTTATTTGTATCTCATATGTAGAAAGGTAGGTACGAAAGACTGTACTGAATCCATATTAATTTAAGATATCCAAGAAGTGAGGTAAACAAATGCTTTATTTGTTCGCCACCCCCCATATCTCTGCCTACCACCTTATAAGCCAATACATTCTGTTTAGTGTATATTTTTGGAAATCGAGGTCCATTGTCCCAAAGTTTTATTTATTTGTCATCGAACTGACATGTACTCACCCTTTTACTAATTCAACAACAATAAAATCATTTCCATCTCCACTGTTATATAGAATTAGTCCATCCAGGGATGTTGTCTTGAACTGGAAAAAAAGATGCATAGAAGTGTAGGCTTGCAATGTAGCTAAGGCAACATAGCTTGATTTGGTCTTGAAGGTGACAGGGTCTGCTATGATGTTCCTGAAGCCAAATCTGGCATTGAGCTCACAGTAATCTATGTCGCCATTTTTACACAGGTCAATGTATGCCATTCCGTTAAATGTCAGGCTCTGCAGGTGTCCAATAAAGTTGGAGGGGACAGAAGAAAGATACCGTCGTTCTGTGATGATGCCAGTCTCTATGTTATGGAACTCCAGCCTGGTATGATCACCCGCCATTTGACCTAAGAGAAAAGATAATATATTATTATTTTCTATATCTGAAAGGCACTTTCAACTTTAGACTTCCATAGCAATATTACATTTTAATACACAAGGAGCTGAATATCTTCTTGATACTTAGTCGTGCATGGTAAGAACACCTAGGTGATGTTAAAGGGTAAAATAAGGCTGGCTTATATAATAAAACATTCTTAGGTCAGGTTTTAATCCTTGTCCAAATTTTAGTCTTCACAAAAATCATCCTCATTAACAAAAAGTTACAGGATTTTTTTTAATAAAAGAAAAAATGAAGTTAGTTGGGAATAGAGTGAGGAAAGGGTAAGAGGGAAGGAGAAAGGGAGAAAGGGAGGGAGGGAGGGAGGGATAGATGGACAGTTAGGGACAGCGAGTATTCTAAATCATCCCAGTAAAGTGATATATCCCAGCTTCATGATTAGGTGAGATTTTATATATATAATTTATATATAAATTTATGTATTATATATAGAATCATATATAATATATAATTTATATATAATTTTATAATTAACTATATAAAATTATATTTAATTTATATAGAGATTTATATATTATAAATTACATATAATTTTCTATATAACTTATATTTAACTTATATATAGTTAATTTATAATATATAAAATGTTCTTCCATGAAAGAATTGTGATTATGTATTTTCTTGTACCCAATAGAAATAGAGGAGCGTTGTGTTGCCACCTATTCTTCCAATAATGAACCACGAAAATGAGTTTGAAGTTAAATATGTGCTTTTCACTTTCCCTTTTCTGTGCTGAATAATGTCTATAGTCTTTGTTCGCATTAGTCTCCCAAACACATTAGAAATTCTCTTGATCTGTGGACCTATGCCATTTTCCTTGCACTATGCTTTGGATAACTAAATCGAGCACAATACACTAATTCAAGGCATGCCCAATTTTGATAATACCAGTTTTGATAAAATTAGCCCACATTGCTACAAGGCATAATCTTCTTTAAACGTCCTAGTGTGAAGTTTAGCTACAGATTTATCAAACAATTGACTATTCAACTTCACCCTCATTCCTCTCCATCCCGCCATATTTCTATGTCAAATCCATTAAAAGCAGACCTAGCCCCATCTTTACATCCAGAATGATAATTGTACCTGGTTGCAAGGTTGAAAGTAAAATAAAGATGCAAACTTGTTTTCTAAACGGTAAAGCACTACATAAATATAAGTAACTCTTATCAGTGCCAGTTTTTCACTCTCAGCATTTTGCTTTTGTCTAATTAAACCGTCATTCACTCTCTTCTAACTCAAAATGGTCATTTAAATGCAATTAAGTTCTTCCAGGTACTAACTTCCCTACCCAATTTGCCATAATTGGAAAACTTATCAAGTTCACCCTATCTTATCCATAATCTTAATGAAAATATTAATGAGAGCTAATCTCAGAATCAGCCCCTGAGGCAATGCACTAAATCTTCCCAGGTGTAATAAAGATTGAACACCCACCTACATGGGTCCCCATCAACCAGTTTGACAGATTGCTATTTCTTTAGTTAAGAGTATAAACTATTAGACAGAATTTTAAGGAAATGCCTGTAAGTAAAACTTAGAAGTCATTCTTTTTGGTGCAAAAGAAAAACTGTTTATGTACTTAGTTAATTGACTTTAGTGATTATAAACTCACTGGTGTACAAAACTCTCTCCTGATCTGTACTTTACTTAATTTTCAAACACTCTTTACTAGTCCTTGGTCCTGGTAACAGGATTCCAGTCTGCCTTGGCATGTTCTCTTTGCAGCTATTTGTTCTGATGCCCTCTCTGAAAACTTTTCTTTCACCAACAAAAGAAATCATTGTAAATAATTGTCTCTTTTCTCCCTACCCCCACCACTATGCCTCCTGATTGTCTATTCAAGGCTAAAATATTATTATATCCTTAGCAATTCTGGTTTCTCATATGACATCATTTCCCTCTCCTTCTTCAGTTCTTCTTGTTCAATGACCTCAATACTGTTCTGTGGGGATCTATCTCTTTGATAGCAAATAAAATTAACCTTTAATAATATCCAAATATAAAGCTCTAGAGACATCAGCAACATTGAATAAAGATGCTATATAGAATGAAGGATATGAAAAGCTTAAAAATCACTTGGGCTTTGATAGTCCCTTGTGTTTATTTTTATCATTTTTGCTATATTAAAATCTAAGTCTTAACTCAGTGAACCCATTTCTTTTTAGAGGCTCTACTGATGAACAAATAGTAAAAAAGAAATCCAGACAAATATTTCTAATACTTTAAATTAAATATTACCCCATATTGTCAACTTCTTGGCAGGTCTAAAATAGGGAAAACCATTTTGTTTAGCAGGACTAAGATGTTCAGTGACAAAAATAACACTTAATACCAGTTTTTCTTTCTCAAAGGAATAGAATATGTATGCAGAACATAAATAATAAAAAGGTAGTAAAACAGTGTTGAAGCAATCATGGCCCTGTCACAAGAAAGAACATATGGTCTATATTCAAGAGCACAGTCTTTCTTTAATAAGTCTATTTATATCATTAAGTACATTATATAAATCACACAGACAGTAATGGCACATATGCTTGCTCATGAGGGAGAATTAGCACCTAAATGTCAATATCCACTCACTCAGAAAACATTAACTGACTGCTGCCTTTTAAAGAATTATTTTTCCCTCAGAATTTACTCCATTATTTAATTTTTATCAGTAGTGTATCCACTTCTACTATTATATGTGTGTATGTTGATTCAGTAAGAAAAAATAAAGGACTTTGGAGGAGAAAATATGTTAAGATTCTAATCATTTTAAAATGCACTGTCATTCATAGAGATTTAGTGGAAAGGAGAATTTGGAATTAGCAAAATGCCTCTGATCAAGGTGCCTGGGGTATAGCAGATTGACAATAGTCTCCTATAAGACAACCACCAGAACAAGTTTCTTGGATGGTTTGTATAGAAATCTCAATATCTAAGTCCAATATTTTTACCAAACATATAGCAAGATTACCTATTTTAGGTTCAGTGTTGCTCTGAGCTGAGTTAAATTTCTGGTGTGGAACAAAATAATCCCCAAGCCTTATACCCACTTGTTAATTCACTTAAAGTTACTAAGTGTGTGGTATATGTGTCAAATGCTATGCTAGATAATGGGGATATCGGATTGAGAAAAATAGACCTGGCCCCTGTTTTCATAAAACTCACAGTCTACTGGGGGAAGGCAGACTAGAAAAAAGAAAGGATATAATTAAACATAATAACAAATCTCAGAGAAATGCTATGAATTTGATGAATGGGTATTGTGTTAGTAAATTTGGAATGGGAGCAAGTGCCTGATTTGATATTTAAGCTAGATTTGAAGGATTAAAAGGAGAAAGCCATGCTAAGACCCGGGGAAGGGGAATCAAGAGGAGGATTCCAGGAAGGGAAGACAGGTGAATGTGTCTTTGCATGAGAAAGTGCTAAACAGCATGGCTGGAGAGTTGCAAGCAAGCAAAGTTAGTGGTTCACATGAGATTGGAAGGAGAGCCAGGGACCAGATCTCTCACAGTGCCTTCTGATCATATTAGGAGCTAATGGAGGGTCTTAAGCAGGAGTGAGATATGACTCAAAAGGGGTGTATGTGTGTATGTGTGTGTGTGTGTGTAATCCCTTTGTTGGTACAATAGATTGGAGAGGATTTAAACTAGGGTAGTTGCAGCAGAAATGAAAAAAAAAATGGACAAAATGAGATACTTTGCAGATATAATTTACAAGATTTACTAAAAATGAGCAGAATGGTGATGGTGGATGATTATCCCTGACTTTTAGGCTTGAGGAGCTGGATATATGGTTAATATATTTTTTTTTAACAAAGGGCATGACACACATACAAAGCACATGATACCAGATGTTTTAGACAAAGTGATGAGTTGAAACCCAGTGACTTCCCACTTAGGGATTGCACATAGTTTGTACAACCCTATACCTAGGAAAGCTTCCTCCTTGAGCTCCTCTATTGGCAACTGCTATTCTCATTATGCTAGGTGAGGTGCAGACATTCTCACGAACAGCTGGAGTATGTATTGCCCTATGTTCAACAGCCTTAACAGATGTCAGAAAATGTAGGACTTTGCATGAAGAGCCCCTTGTGTTTTCCTTTAGGACTTTGCATGAAGAGTCCCTTGTGTTTTCCTTTTTAACATTCTTCCCATTCGGTGATTTCTGACTTGCTGTAAAATTTAATAAGAAACTTCAATTGCTTCCCTGATTCATGGGTGGCTTCAAGTGGCCACTAAAATGTCTGAAAAAAAAATTCCATTCTAAATTTAAGCCTCAATTCCAAGTTCCCATTGCTACTTTTGGAAACATTTTCTGTACTATGTAAATCAAGGATGACTTACTCTTAAAAATCATTGGCTTTCATGAGATATAAGATCAAATGGAAGACAAGAAGGAAGGAATAAGAGAACTCAAACAAATCAGCAAGAAAAAAACAAACAATCCCATTAAAAAGTGGGCAGAAGACATGAACGGAAGTGTTTCAAAAGAAGATAGATAAATGGCCAACAAACATAGGAAGAAATGCTCAACATTACTAATCATCAGGGAAATGCAAATTAAAACCTTAATGAGATATCACCTTACCCCTGTCAGAATGGCCATTATTAAAAATTCTGCCTTCCTTCTTTAAGTTAGAGAATGATTCTTTCAAAAGTTAAAATCCTACACATGATATCTCCACATTGATAGAGCTGACTGCCCTCTGACCATGGGAACTTTTTTGGGATTGAAGGAACAGGCACTTCTCCATTGCACAAGGACCATCTTATGCTTTTTACCAGAATAATTCACATGGGACTGTTCTCTAAAAAAGTAAGAGAAGCTAATATCCCAGTGGGTCATAAGCTTGGAGTTATTTTCAGAGAAAATAAAGGCACACCGATTTCTCTTTCATTTGCTTCCCTGTGTCTCCAGGATGGAGCTTTGTATACCTCATCTGAATTAGGAATCTACAAGTCGGGGATTGAACTTGACATTCTTAATACTTGAGTTTGACCAACTGAGCTAAATGGCCATAAATGATCTATTATAGCTTCAAGTGAAAAAGTGGCTTACTACAGAATGCCAGTATATCTATCAATTTACCTAAAAGCTAAAAAGTAGAACTTGCTACTGTTTATCCCCTAAATATTTAAGAAACAAAGAAACTAAACAGAAATTGGAATCCAAACAATGACTTCAATATTTTATATGTTACTAAAATATTTATCAGAGCAAAAAAATTAAAATAGATTACAATTTCTTCTCGAAATATTAAAGGGCAAAAATGACATAAAACATGTTGATCATTGGGGAGGAAAAACATTTAACAGGCTGTTCATTACATAAAATTGTTAGGAGAAAAATCAGAATATAAAATGAACTGTGTGTATAAGCTTCAAGTTGTGTGTCAGCCTTGACTTGAAAAGCCACCTGCAAAAAATGAAAAGTTTAAAGCATTAGCATTAGCAAAGTCAATGGGGACAAGGTGTTTACCTGTCATGGCCTGTTGGTCATCCACAGTTAACTTTAAACTTTTTCCTCGCCGAACCACACGCACTGTGTGCCATTCATTATCATTGAGGTTATAGCCAGCAAAAAGGGTCTCGGGACCTTTGCCTGTAGAATATGCCAAACAGTCATTATGGACACTCAGAATCAGTCAAGCAAATGAACCTCACAGAAAGTGAGAGAAAGAGACAAAGAAGGGGAGAAAGCAAGGGAGAGGGAGGAGAGAGAGAAGAGAGAAAGACATGAGAGAGAGGAGGGAGAGAAAGGAGAGAAGAGAAGAGAGACTGGCTGGACCAATGTTCAAGCCCATTAGAGTCATACATAGCAAGCAAGAAAAATGACAAGTTAACAAACATTCAGGTGTGACAACTTAAGACTCTCTATCCTATATGTTGCTCTAAGAGAAGTGAATTAGCCTGTTGTCATAAATAGGCACAGTCAATGTAGCACTGGGAAGCTTCCCAAATTTACACACACTTTTTTTTTTTTTTAAGGAAATCTCTGATTTTTGCAATCATCTCTTTCTTACTAATGGAGTAACTAGCAGTCATGTAACTGCTCACCTCCAGAAGACGTCTGAGCACAGATCCTTAGCTAAGCATTTTCAGTGAGTGGCTGATTAGACCGGCTACAAGGCTACTCTAGATACTGTATTTTGTGAAGGCTGCTTTTTAGCTCTTACATCACCATGTACCTCCAATGTTTGCCATGTTCTTAGGTTTATTTGCCTCCTAAATTTATGGAATGTTGTGTCGAAAAAGTCTAAAAAACCTCCTTATATCTAATTGACATACATTTGTGTGTATATGTTGCAAATCTCTGTGTGTGTGACGGAGGCTCTTCTGTAGGTGCAGGTATTAACTTGCAGTAAGTGGACAAAAAAGAAAAGAACGCAAAGCCAATAAAGTTCCAGATATTGAGTGGGAAAGAAAAATGGTGATATTAACCAACAGTAGAGGTCAGGGATTCCCAGCTAATGGCCAGAAAATAGAGGGCAAGAAGTGCGACCAACTGGGAAAGTAACTGCTAGTGCAACTATATAAACCTATGCAAATGGAATTTAAATAGACTTATTAATAGAACAGACATATTATTTCAGAAAGGCATATGGTGGAAATTATTGAAATGACAAAATTAGACTATGCCCCTCTTCAACTTTAAAACAAAGCAAGGCAAAATGATTTTACTATAACTGGAAATTTTTATTAAAATATATTTTTCTATTAATCTGACATTATGATTCATTGAGAAAAATAACATTAAAGATACATTATTTGGTGATAGATTTTCTCTCACTTTTTTAAGTACTGAAACTTGTTGGTACATTAAAATAATGAAGGGCACGGCATCATTGAGTTTCATGATGTTCAAGTGATTGAGGATCAGGATTGAAATTCATAATTTCTTTAAACCAAATTCTGCCAGCAACACCAATTGATTCCCGAGAATCATTGGAGGACATACAAGAAGGCAAAGATATAGGCCACGGAGAAGGATCAAGGAAAGAGGAAAGAGAAAAATTAAATAAGGGAACCCAGTAGAAGAAACCTCAGTAGTCCATCCACATGAAAGCACTGTTTGCTTGTAGAACTGCATGCTGGCTATCCATCCAGCCCCTTGATTTCTCTTACAGAATTACTGATGATACAAGTCTTGTATCCTCGGTTGGTGTGTCTCAGGCTTAAACTGAGCCAGGGATATAAGCTAAATTTTACAGGATGAACTGCCTCATTTTTTTTAAGCAGTACCAACTATTATTAAGATTAGAAATCATCTCTTTGTTTCTTTAGAGAATTTAAATTACACATCCTGATACTGGAATAAAAACTATACCAGATAGAACAGTTTTGAGAGAATGATCACTGAATAACGGGACAAAGCCTGTTAGTTCAGCAACTGCAAAAATATTTTGAGACCAAATGTTGAAAGTAAGTTCCAGGATCAAAGGGACTCTTTCTAGTTTCAATAGTGAAGAAAGAAGTATTTAATAACTCTGCAGTATCTTAGCATCCTACTGGCACTCAGGGCCATCCTCAGTTTTGATCTTTTTTGAAAAGAGAATATATCATTTTAAAACTATTTTTATAGGAGAGATCCTTTTTTTCTTAGAAATATGTGCTTTGAAGCAGTTTCACTCCCATTCTTTTCATTTTAAATATATTTTGTCAAGGAAAGGAAGCATAGGGGTGATATCATCGTTATACCCCATTGTAGGCTTGATCTTGCAGTAAAATTATAATGCTTAATCTATGAAACAACTATTTCCATAACAACAGGCACAAAATCCAATTAAAAATAAACCTTTGGATCATAAAAATCTCTATGGGCCAACTTCCAGCTCCTTTCTTGCATTATTAAAAATGTAACAGATTGACTTTGGAAGACAAGGTTTTTAAAAATGCACTTAATAGCCCCAGTTCAGAACAATGTTACCCATGTAACATGAAGTGCAATGGAAAGTGCACTAGACTGGGAGTTAAGAATTGTGATTGCCAGTCCTTGACTCGCTGCTAAAAAAGAAGTTGGGGCTGGTGAGTGCTTATTCTATACCGGGCACTTTGTCTGTTATCTTGTTTCATCTTTACGTTATTATTAAATTGCAGATGTGGAACTGAAGCCCTAAAAAGCTAAAACTGCTTGTCCCAAGGTCACACAGCTAAAAAGTGGTAGAACCTAGTTCCATCCTAGGCCTCACTCAAAGCCTGCGCGTTTTCCCTGCATTATCCGGCACCCTAGCTATGAAACCCTTTAGCCAGAAACTTCACTTCCCAGTTTCCCATATCCAAATGAAGGAGGTAAAAAATATGCTCTTTGTGATGACTTCTAGCTTTTCCTACTTGATCACACAGTTTGGAAATCCTATACATTCTCTGCATTAAGTCCTGGGGGAACAAAACCTCTAAACAACATCCTCTCTCCCTAGAGATGCTGAGATGGCTGCGACTAAAGATGTAATACAGAAGCATGGCCATCAGTTTAGGACCTGTCTCCATCCATAATAAGCAGTTAGCTAAAATATTCACCTTCTGGTGGTCTCAACATCCACATCTATAAAATGCAGAGATAATCTAGCTGATTTCTATGGTTTCTTTAAAATTTCACATTCTCAGAAAAATCTAAAATACATGGAATTGTTAAAGAGAGATGGCTTAACTGTTGACATGTTGAATTTGAGAGCATTTTGCCTCTTGCCAAAATTTTAATAACAAAATTATAGTTTGTTCAAACTGTTAGTGACCTGAATTCCTTTTGGAATTTCCTTTTCCTTTGGGGATATGAAAACATGTCTCAATTGTACTAACATCTTTCTCCCAGCATTAATGTGAGAGTTATGGACTGAATGTTTGTGTCCCTCCCAAATTCACATGTTGAATTTCTTATCCTCAATGTGATGGTAGTAGGAGGTGGAGCCTTTGAGAGTTAATTAGAGGATACAGAGAGAAAGCAGCCGTCTACAAGCCAGGAAGTGGGCCCTGACCAAGATCTGCTGACACCTTGATCTTGGACTTCTCAGCCTTCAAGAAAACTGTGAGGACTATGAGAAAAAAAAATGTCTGTTGTTTAAGCCACCTGGTCTATGGTATTTTGTTGTAACAGCCTAAGCAGACTAAGATAGGGAGCAATATTTTAAGGACTTTTAAGAAAGTCCATAGCACCGTTTCTATTTTAAAGACATCATTTCTTATATTTTGTGGGGAGTTACGGTTTATATGTGATTTTACCCTTGATTCTTACTGTAATCTATTATTTAAGCCGCAGAGCTATATATTTTTTTTTCATTTTATACTATGTAAGCAGATGTAGAAAGGTCGAGCAAATTATTAAAAGTCTCAGAAGCAGTAAGAAGTGGAGTTGAAAACTGAGTTTTTGAGATCTTCCATCTCCATTAAAATGTCCTTTCCACAGCAAATCATCTGCAGGTAGTATAAGAGAGGTGAAATGTGGCTGAATGTCCACAGCTAATATTTCACAAGACTGGGTCAGAATTCAGCTCTACTGGCTAATGTTATTTTAAAGAATTTTAGAATTGGAAGGGACATGAGAGATGTAGAAGTTTACCAAGTCACCTACAAAGAAAGAACATGAGCTCCAAAGTAATTAGATGATTTCCCCATATTCACACTGATTTAATAGAGGAGTCTGGGTCTCTAGACTCTAAGTCTCATAAACTTTTAAAAAATTATTTTGCCCATTATATCATGCTTATCTAGAGCAAACTTCTGGAGGAACACCAAAATCTGAGTCTATGATTTGGTTATGGACTTCTATTTTCTCTGCATGAAAGGTAAAAGCCAAGCAAGGATAAACACAATTTAATAAGAGTGTAAGTTCCTTTCAACAGAGTTTAATCTAAGATACAGTATAAGTGTTTTCTGTTTGGTGATATTCACTGTATTTGCTGTTGACTTTGTAGCTAAAATTTATTACTAACAGATGGAAGTAAAAACAATAAACTTCTCAGTTTCGCTTCTTTTCTTTTCTTTTCTTTTTTTCTTTTCTTTTCTTTTCGAGTTGAGGTCTCACTATGTTGCCTGGGCTGGACTCAAACACCTGGGCTCAAGGGAGGCCAGCTGGGAGTATAGGCACACACCACCACACCTGGCTCATTTCGTTTTTTCTTGATTCAAGTTGATTGTTCCTTCATAACCTACCCATTCATAAATTCCAAGTATTTCTAAGATTTACTCCTAAGAAGGGTTGGAATTAAGAGGCATGAGACAAAGAAAGGTGTGTGTGTGTTCATGTGTGAGTACATACATGTGAGAGAGCAAGAGAGCGAGAGAGAGAGAAAGCACTTAAAAGATGGTAGCTTCGTTTGGCCAAATCAGAATCACATTTGCTAACTACTATTCACCTCCATTTTCATATCAATATGGATCTTAGGTCCTTTTAAATATTAGTCTTAGAACAAAGGAAATGTCATGTTACAATCTGTAGCTTTTCACTATGGGAGGGAGTAGTGGAGAAAACTGGAATTTTTTGTTCCTAGTCTGTCATCATCAACTAATTATGTCACCTTAAGCAAGTCATTTATCTTCCCTGTTTCTATTTTTATCCGTAAAATGAGGGTTCCGGATAAGAGCATATTAAAAAATATCCTCCTATAGCCAACTTTAAAATTCTGTCATACTAGGGAGGACCAGAACCACCTTGGAGCTACATGTAAGAGTGAAATATCATAGAGAAATTCTATAAATGTATGAGATTTTAATTATTATTATTAATGTATTTATTCTTGTTTTGGCACATGTAGGCAGAGGTCAGACAGGGCCCGTAAAGAGGCTATTCTACTCTAGAATTACTAAACACAAGTGAATCCAGAAGGCCAATATTTATATGTGCTAGAAAATGTGCTTATTACTTTATAGAGTCAAATTTTAATGGTGAGAACTGTGTTTTGTCATCTTGACATCCCTCAGAGAATACAGCAGCAAATAAATGATCAGTCAGGAGGAGGAACCATTACATTCTGTGTACCAGGGTATCCCTTTGCTTTACGGACAAGTTCACTCAGGGCACTAAATCATAGATCAGAAGCTTTTGTGGTGAAATAATGAAGTGATAATGAAGGAACATTTTTTTAAGTTATAGCAAATTATCCTCTCACCTGTTCAAAGAATCAGATCAGAGAAGGGAAGTATGAAGGCCTCTGACCTGGTATCTCTCTAAGCTTGCCTTACTCAGGACAAGTGTGGTTACGTGATATGAAAATCCAGGAGCTGAACTGGGGCAGTGGTTTTATCATTACTTTTAAATCAGTGGAATTATTTTTTTCCACAATAATCTTGCATAAAGAATATGAAAACCCTATAAATGAGGAGCTGCCCTTATAAAGAAGCAGGCTAACTGGGCCCTTGAGGCACCATTTGGAAACCGTGGACTCTACAAACTTTGAGAGTCACTCAAGTAGGGGGCTCATTTCTCCCTTGAGAAAAAGGATGACCCTCTTTATCAGAAAACTCCAAAGAAGGCTTTTAAAAGTCATTTGCAAACAATCCTTTGCTTACAAAAGTACACTTGATTTACAAAAAGGATTGTGTAGCTTAGGAATAGAACATAATTTCTTATGTATATCAAAGTCCATTTTGGTATTCAAAGCTACTAGTTTTAGTCTGTCTGCATTATCATGCCTCTAGCATGCATTCCCAACAATCCCTTAATTACAAAGTCCACAATCATAGACCTTGTCCTTAAGATTTGGTAGCTCTTTCCTCTTATGTCATATGAGTTATGCATCAGATTGCCCTACCTTAATTTCTATCTATCAGGGAGCCAAGATTCAGGATTTGTGCTGCATTTCATTTAAGCAACTTAAGTCTTTTCTTTCCATTTTTTAAATTGCCTATTGGCTTTCCTGCCCAATTATTTTTAAATTATTTTTGTTTATAACTTTACATTATCAATGAGATTGTGGGGGCATAAATTAATAAGTGAATTTATTTAACCAAGAAAAAAATAGCTTTCAAGGGATGAATGGAAAATTGGACCACCTCTTTCATTTTACATATAACTCCGTGAGAGGTTGGTTGATTTTCCTCAGTCCTCCTTGTTACTGACAGGTAGAGACTAGTATCTAGGCCCCTGATTTATTCAGGACCTGCCTAACATGCATTACTTAATTGTCTTGCCAAAATCAGAAAGGTGAACATTCTTTGATTTTTGCATATTGCATCATTCCCTATTTCTTTCTATTTATAAATGTATTAATACAATAAATTACTCTAAATTCATTTTAAACAGACTTTCTGCTTTGGTAGCAGAATTAGTGCAACCTCCAAACAACCTTACTGCCACACAGAGTTTTACAAGCAGTGTTGAAACAGGTGTGTTTTCATGCATACCCCCTCACATGTGGCTCAAATGCAGATTCTCACATATTTCCAGGGAGATCAGTATGTATAGTAAAAAAAAGAAAAATCTTGAACTTGGGTAAGAATTATATCAACCTAAATTCAAAAGTAGGTTTTGCATTTTCTGCTTGAATAGGCTTAGAAAGGTTAGTTAGCTTCTCTGAGTTTCCCTTCCATCATCTGTAAATGTGGGATAACAATATCTATCTTATTTCATAGGCTTGTTGCAAGAACTAAGGGAAATAACAAATGGAAGGTGTTAGGTGCCTGGCACTTTGTGTGATCTCAAAAAATATTAATAATAATTTTTCCCTGCTTTGTAATGGGAAAATAAGGTAAAGAAAAGTACATGAGTTTTGCAAACCACCAAAGGATCTACATTCAAAAATGGTTGATAGTCAAAGATACTATATGCTACATATAAAGATGGGTATTGAAAAGAATATATGCAGTTTTATTTGAACAGGCATACTGCATATTACCATCTTTTGAAATTAAGTGATCCAAAGTCAAATTCTTTGGGGGAGTTGACATCTTAAAGTGAAATTTCACAGTTTTTGCTTTGGGTTTTTTAGTTCCCAAAACATTCACCACAAATATGAAAATGAACGTAAAGGATATTTGCCAAAAAACCCCCCCTGAAATTGGTCAATAAAGACTTGCTTAAATTTACTGAGTTAAAATAAGATAGATATGATACTAACTTTGGATCCTTTTTGGTAGAAAGCCTTGTATGCCAATGGCCTGTGAATGGGAATTTGGTGGGGGTGGAGGAGATGTAGTGAAGAGCAACAGAAACAAATAAAACAAAGTTAAGAAACCACTGAAGCAATAAATGCAAAGACCTCAATCGAAGAAACTAACAAATGCTTCTGGAACTGAAAGACAGATGTGGCTATATAGAAACTTGGGAAAACCAAACACATACTAGTTATATTTGGATTTTTAAAACACTTAGACATGTGTGCCTCAAGCTGAAACTATCACATGTCTACATACCCTTTAGGTAGCTATCTCCCTCTAGTGGTGTATATATTTTAAAGATGCTAACTATGTAAATGAACCATCTCTATCAGGTACCCAGCCTCTTAGTATAGTTCAAACCAATTGATTCTGGACTTCATTTTCTTTGTCTTAAACATCAAGTGTTAGTAATTTCTACCTAGTCATTTCAGTGGTTAATCTGCTTGCTCAATTAAACCATTTATTGAGCATGAGGATTTTGAGGGGTGTTTCTGCAAAGCCATCACCTAACAAACCGTACAGATGATAGGCAGGTAGGAATCGTCAAAAAAAAAAAAAAAAAAAAAAAGCCAGCATTCCAGCATTGCATATAAATTGGTTCTATATTTATACACGACTGTTCAATGTTTTTAGTTCATTAAACCGCCTACAGCACCCAGTAATTGTATGAGGAAGAAAAGTTACAGTATCATAGCATCTTATAATTATGAAATTTTAAAACTGGTTCATATTGTATCTGCAGTTTATCCCATTTTAACTACTTATTTATTCTGGGTTATATGGCACCCATATGTTATCAATTTAGTTTAAACTTTATTTTGTGCCAAACACTGATATCAGCATTGGGAATGCCCCAACTTAGAGTCTAAGGAGCTAATAAATCAGGGGTCACAACACGTTTTCTGTAAAGGGCCAGAGAGTAAATATATTCTGCTCTGTAGGCCACGTGGTCACCACTGCAATTATCCAGCTTTGCTATTATAGTATGAAAGCAGCCATATATATATATATGTACACAAATGGGTGTGGCTGTGTTTCAATAAAACTTTATTAAAACAGGGGCTAGCTTGTGGGCTGTAGTTTTCAAGCTCCTGTAAGATACACATAAATAGAAAGACAATTAAAAATCCCCTTTCCTGTAAACTTTACATTGCCTATTACAGAAATAACAATGGAAAAAAAAAACTTTGAGAGTCAGGAAATTTGAGTGTTAGATTCAATATGGCCATTAACTCTAGCATAATTTTAATTATGCTAATTAGTCTAACTCTTTTACTGCTCTTTGTCTTAGTTTTCTTACAAAACTACAACAAAAACTAAAAGCAATTTTAAAAGACTTTATATGAATCAATTGTAAAGTCCCTCTGCTTCTAGAATCTAGGATGCATTAGCCTCCTTTCCTTTTCTGCATATTTAGAAGACTTCATTAAAAAGCTGTGCGTGTGTGTGTGTGAGTGTGTGAGTGTGTGTGAGTGTGTGTGTGTGTGTGTGTGTGTAAAATTAGGTTCTACCTATATCAACTTTCCCAGGTACGAAGGAGTTTTATTTAGCCATTGATTTTGAGGACAATAGCCTCTGGTGGGAGGCACGACCCTGTGGGGAGATAGAAATAAGCCTTGTCATTGTGACAATGATGGGAAGTGAAGAAAACCCAGGAAACAGAAGCAAGAGTTATCACTGCTTGATGCCTGAGTCATGGTCCCTGGCAGCAGCACTTCCTACCTGTAAATGACAAGAAGATGTGTTTCTCAGGTTGTAATTATGATACTCTCTCTCAGCCTGCTGTTTGACTCTGCCATTACTTTCTGGTTTTAAAATAATTACTTTAAAATAATCTGACCTCTGCTTAAAAAAATTTCAAAGGAGAGTACCTCCTCATTAAATATTTCCATTTTACCTTTCTCAGCTTCTAGATACTAGGCTGGGAGTGAAATCCTTTTATTTACATTTTTCACATGAATCAGCTAGAAAATTTAATAACAAAGTTAGACATGTAAATAGCACTTCCAGATTCGTTTTTTGCTACATCCTAACCTTACCGGGGACACATCAAGCTACATAATTTGTGAGCCCCGTGCAAAATGAAAATGTGGGGCCTTTGTTCAAAGTTAAGAATCTCAGGATGGTGACAGCAGAGCATTAACTCATGCACAGGGCTCTTAGCACACCGCCCTGGGAGACTGCACGGCTTACATGCTGTTGAAGCCAGTCTTGACTAGGAGTATAACTTTTGTGCTTATTTATTTTTAAAGGGTTTTTTTTTTTTTTTTGTAAACTCTATATTCAGGAATGTGCAGACTAAGCTGGAGGCAAAATCCTTTATTTATCCACGTAAGAGGCACAGGTTAGTCACCTTCCCCGTACTGTCTGCACTTCATGACATGGCCTCTGGGGTAGCAGAGAAGTTGTCTCCCGCCTGTCTTGCTGGCCAGGCTTGCTATCAATTACAAATCGGGCTTGGTAACACACCAATCACCCTAGGAACCAGGAAGTTGAACTACCTGCTAAGCCATGTAACTCTTCCTCCTTCTCCTCCATTCCTCCTCAAGCTCTCCTCAGTTTAGCCAAGGATATATCCTTGAGAACTATTCATGTCTTTATAAAGAGCTATTTGCTTTTGCTTTACAAGCAGAGAGATATTTACAGAGTCTTAAGGACAAATATATTTACGTATACTAAAAAAAAGTTAGAAATACCCAACCCCAATTAAAAAATACTTTGAGAAAATAATATAAAGTCAGATACTAAACTTGGAGATGTTTGTTTTTTCAAAAATGAACACTAATAACAGGAGATATTTTATAAACTTTTAAGAATACACTGAACACATTAAATAGTGCTGAATAATTGCACTGTATTCATTTTAGCTGGATTATTTAAATTCTTCCCTGTTTTTTTTTTTTTTTTTTAACATTCCAAATGTGTATATCTTGGTCTGTTGAATATGTTCTGGACTTCTAGACTCAGAGACTATCCAGGTTTTTATCCTAGTCCCACAAGTTACTAGCTATGTGACCTTAAGCAAACACTTATTTTCTCTGTGCCTCAGTATTCTATCTATATAATAAGCTAATAATAGAAACACTTCACAATATAAATGGAATTAATGCATTTTAATCACTTAACATCTGGTTTATGGTAAGTTCTCAATTATAGGAATGATAATAGCAACTATTATCAGTGTTATATTATTATCTTCTCCTCAATGGATTTAAAGTCTCAGAGAAATAGCCTTCATCCTATAGCTTAGTGACTTGAACATAAGAGCCATTCACTAAGTATTTTTTGCATGGGTTTATGTGTTTAGATTTTGTGGAGTATTTTTGATGGTAGATGAAATATCTCTTAATATTAAATTAGGCCAATAAAAAATAACTACATCAATTTTTGTTTTCTTGGTCCATATATAATTTTACAGTGTAATAGTTCTGTCTGTTTTCCTCCAGCCACTCTTAATGCTTCTCTACTCACTAAGAAGTATCAATAAATAGAAAACTCCATCCTCTTGTTTCCATTTAGCAGCATGGAATCTGTTAAACTCTATAGCTGGAAAACTTAGGTAACTCACTTAGCTGTCTGGAAAATTATTTGGACAGCTTTTTTGCTCAACGCCACTGAAAATAAACTTAATGTTGCATATAGCCTAGGAGAGCAAATGACCCAGGGCCATCAATCAGTAACTTCCAAAGGCAAAGAGCATAGTTGGCCTAGGAATTGGGGGAACTAAAGGCTTAATGAGTAATTAATTATAAGAAAACATGGATCTTGTCTGCAAGACGATCTGACTTTGGAGAGCTGTCAGAAATTCCCTACAGGGACTCTTCTGTCATTTTCCTAAATGATACCAACCTTATTCTATTATCCACAAAATAAATTTCAGTATCTGTAGATGCCTCACCTCCAGCTCCATTTCTGGCTAAATGGCATAGCTCTAGGTGAATGAATAAACAGGGTTTAAATCATCTACTAAGAAACTTTTAGTCTCTATAGTTTTGCCATTGATTGTACCCATTTATGACAGACCAGTATAAATATCTGATGTAAATAGTTTTCAATACATTTTAAGAAATATAATTTACCTTTTAAGAATATAATTATATTTACGACACAGTAAAAATGAACACAAATTAAATACATTTATTGCTAAAAGAATGTTTTCAAAATAGCTATCTTTAAATCTAATCTAGCTCAACTGGCAAGTTTAAGAAAAAGCATAATAAAATAACCCTAATATCATAAAAGTAAAAATCTGGACTGTGATTTTATTTTAAAGAAAAAAGGTCATTTCCAAGGAATGCTTATCACATAATTGCATGGCAAGAAGGTATAAAATTAAGTACCAAAGAATTAAATGTGCTTTTAACTAAGCATTATAAACTGAAAGTGTATCCAATGTTCGTGTAGCGTGAAAGAAACGGGTTCTATTGATTTATATTAATACTTATTTAGATGTGTCTTAAGCAATACCCACATAATGACAAGCTGTATGAATGAAAAACATTAAAAAGCATACAGGTGCTGAGCATTTGGATATTTACAAAATTGAAATTGACATTCCAATAGCAAAGCCATGGATTTTACTCACAAATGCAAAATTATTTAATTAAATATATCATTCCTTGTCTGAATACACTATTAAAATAGTTATAGAATTTCATGAGAAGGTCAAGAGGAATGTCTATTTTTTTCATTATTCAAGGACAATGGCTTTACCTGTGTTTTACTTCCCATATCCTATTAATATACGTACAGCTGAGTATCACTGAGTGTGAGATTGAATTCACAAAATTTAGCTCACCCTCAATACATTCAGGATATTCTAGTACAAACTTTTCCCCAAAGTAAGAAACATATTAGGAAAAAAAATCAAAGTTTCTGCTTTTATTAAATTTTCACAAATTTTCTCTTCCTTTCTTTTCACTGGGAAATCATTATAATGCTTGACAATCTATTTCTCAGCATTTATGGTAAACATTATGAATCTATTTGCTTAAAGAAAACACATTCTATAAAATCTGACCAGGAATATCTTGTCTTTAGAATTGTTGTACTGTAGCATCTCATTTGTTTTAATATTTTGCTTCTTTCCTCAATGATTGCTCAAATAAAGGCTAAGGACAAACTGTACATGATAATGTTTTCATCAATCATGTAAAAATTAGAATTATAATACAAAATTTTTTCCAAGCATTGATATAATGATTTACTAAATCCTTCTTTATTTGAATTTTACTGTTGCAGTAACAGTGCTAACAATTGTTTCCTTTCATCATCTTTGGCTTATTTATGAGGCTAGCTTTTAGTCACTAACTTGAGTGCTATATTCTCTTTGACCATTTACTTTAGTAATTAAAAGGTATTGGAGTTAGTTCTTTGAAGTTGTTCTGGAATCAAAGTTTTCTGAAATGAACAGCTCACCTTCCTCTCCAGGAAGTGTTCTAAAATGGCCAAATTAATGTGATTTATCTGAGGAGACAGCATTTGGAGTTTCTTTGGAGCTGATCAAAAAACTGCCATAAGTAATGGGCTATGTCTCTGTCCATTCTCCTGGTTGATCTTCATATGGTAAGATTGTGTTAAACCTTTCACTTGGTGGGTTACAGTCAATGACAATAACTTACACTAACACCTCTAGAAGCATCTTATTTATGGCTATTCAATTCTGTTTTATTTCGCAAGATGCTTCCATTCAGTTTGCTTTTGAGAAAACTGAGATCACTGATGAATAATAATACAATATACTTCTGTACATACATTTTTCCTCCCTATGATATCTTTCTTCAACTGGCTCAGTGACCTGGAATTGCTTTATATCACTTTGGCATAAAATTTGAGAGAAGTAATAGATTATATTTTAAGATACTTTATGTTATATTTAAATAGAGGACATGATATTTACCATATGCTGCTAAAATTAAAGGACAGATTGCAAAAACATTTGTATGCCATGGCTCTATATTTTTAAAGCACATATTACATAATGCATTATATATTAAGTACATCATGTATAAAGATTTTAATAAGTTCTCTATGGAGATTGAAATCATAGGCTACTTTTGTATATTTTCTGTTTACTCTAGCCTAGATATGTATATCATTTCTAATTAGGAACCAAATGTTTTAAAAGACTCATTCTGACTATCTTGAAGGTCAACGTTAGGAGGAAATTTAGTCTCTAAATGAATTTAAAATGTACACACCATATTACAAATTATGATCTAGTATAGGCTTATATTATCTTAAATAATAGTTCAGTTGGTTTCAATTATATCTTATCAGAACATTTATACATTTCTTATTATTTTTAAATTGCAAAAGAAAAAATATTGTAGAAAATTTAGAAAGTATAGATGGTGGGCAAAAAAAGAAATTAAAAATTACCACAATCTCACCAGCAGATTCCATAAACATTTTAAGGGATATATTAGTATTTCCAGAAACATTATAGAAAAGCAATGTTGATATGATGGTCCTTTTTGGGTTTTATAACTGATTACTTAAAAAATAGAAGATACTAATTACTTCTTTCGTTGCTTTTGACTGAGCTAATTTAACTTAATTGATCACGATTTAACACATTGACTGCCATGAAAGAAAAAAAAAGTTTTTCCTTGGGGCCATGGTGTTTTATTACAAAAAACAGAATAAAAACTTTGAAAACAAAATGATCCTTTCTAATTTAATAAAAAAATTGTTATTTTTTATTGTTTTCTGTGCATGAGTTATATGGAAATATATTGTCAATATTAATTGTAACAATAAGAACACCAATAAGTAAGATTTTCACGAACCAACTGCAGGGTTTTGCAGTGTGAGTTGCCTGCACACTGCGCAGCTCCCAAGGTAAAGAGATATGTGAGATACATACGCTTCTCGAGGCCCCGGGCTCAAAACTAGCACGAGTTAAATACAACTTGCATTGCAGTTAATGTATTAAAGAATTATTTGATACCAAAATATTATTTTTGACAGTGTAAAATTTCTCAGTTGATTTATCTAAACAAATTTTCAGACAAAATGTTAAATTTATAAATACAGGATTTATTAAACCATTCCAGAAATCTCATATCTGTAATGTCTCTTTCAGAATTCTTTAAGGGTGGTTACTATTATTTTTATGATATTATATTCATTGCTGTGGTCTAATTCCATATTCGTCTGCTTATTTCAACACAATTAGGTGACTATGTCTTCATTCTAAGAGAATATTTTCATTATTTTATTAAATAATTTATTTTTCATTTTCTTTTATTGGGAGCTTTTATAATTCATGAAAAATATGTCACAGCAACTGTAAGTCATGCCACTATAGAATGTTAGTTTTATAATATTTGGGTTTTAATTTTCACATTCCTAAACTACCTCTTTTGTACCCACTGAAATGTAAAACATTTCTGACTTCTTCAGGTTCTGTAGAATTACATGCCTATTTATATTGGAAATTTCCTAATTTCAAAATTAGTTGGTTTCTTTGTGTATCTGACAATTTAATGAGTGAATTTTGCTAGACACCTACATTCTGCATATGCAGCATTTAAAAGGGATTTATTAATTTGTACCTTAAATTGCACATTTCTAAAGCAATTTTAACTATAATAGTTATGTATAGAAGAAAACAATGTGGACTTTGAAATTTAATTTATTTCAATAATATTATGTATAAAATATTTCAAGTCTGTTTTTAGACTAATCTCCTGAGGAATGTGATGAGAGGGTAAAGAATTCTCACAATGAAGTAATAATAAACAAATAATCCAATATTAAGTACAATGAAAATAATAGTAATTTAAAGATTTTTAGCATTTGTTACTTTACCTTTGGGGAAATTGTTTTCATAATACATTTCCTATCCATCTTGCTCTTTGCTCCCATGAATAACAAGTGAAAGAAATGGATAAGAGCTCTGAGCACACAGAGCCTTTCAATCTCTAAATTCTTTAATGGTTCCATGCATTTCCCCCCACTCAGATTTAAAGGGCCTTGCCCACTTTACTTACGTACCGTATGTTACCCAGCAATATGTTGAAGGGATTGTAAACCTCATGGGTATTTTATGGCTAAAGTGAAAACCTTTTTAGTCAGACAGCTTAGAGAAAAGATGCCTGTGTAGAAGGCCTACATCCTCTTTGACCCCTGCTCTAATGACAGCCGACTGAATCACCAGTGAGCGTCTACCACCAAAGCTAAAATCTGGTGTGTAGCTTATGAGATGATGGGATTTGAAAGCTCTGCCCAACAGGACAAGGATCAGTAACAAATCCAGTAGATTCTCTTTCTAGGAGGGTTTTAATTCATAGCACATAGAGTAACAAGGAAACAAGAAAAGAAAGGAAAGATAAAACAAGAAAAAAAAACCAGAAGAAATTCAAAATAATGATGGAAGTGGTAGATATATAGAAGTTAGCTATTTCTAACACCAAAACTAATAACAGCATCTGACCAACATGCTGTGATCTCTTACATCTGGTGAGATTTGGTTATATAAAAGAAAACTCCCTTTTCAAGAAAACCAATAAGGGAATATAAAGTTCAGAATGCTTCTTCTCAAGCTTTCTAGGCTTTTCTGACAATTTCTATCTAAGCAATTGTTATAATGCCAACTCTCAACAGTGAAGATAACTTGATGAACTTGGTCAATTCTAATCTGGAATTCTGCGTTACTTTGAGCACAGTCTTTCGTATTATCCATAAGAAAATGCATTATTGAATAAATGAAAAACTGAGATTGGCTGCAAGATGAATTCTCAACCTGGACAAAAGAATAATCTTTTAGAACAGTGTAGCATTTTATGCTTGCATATAAGCAATAAATAGATTAATTATTCTCAAAAATAGACCAAGTATTCTTCAAGCACTCAGAGTATTATTTAATTGCCCAATCTATATAGTCATCTAAATATGCAAGAAAAACTGTACTATTCTTCATAATTCTCACAAGTTTATATGTGTGGATAATTAAAACGTGTGGAAAATTAAATTTTATTCCAATTTTGATATTTTTCTAAAAACTCATTGCCATGTGCCAATTCTCTTTGCCTGTTTTAGGTATTTGTCTTCTGTCAGAAATCTATGGTCTCCTTTTACATTTTATATGCAATTTCTCTTTGATTTTTTGCAAAAATAATAATTAATAAATTTTCCTTCCCTTTATATATACTTTCAGCTAAGAAAAATTAAAACAACAACAGCAACAAAACCAAAACTGTTGTCTGTATTTACACTTTGATCTTCCTTTATTCCTTGGGAAACTTCTAGGCAGGTGGACATCTTCAGTCACTGACAGGCAATAGTTGACAGAACCGAGCCAGTCAAGTGATTGCTGTGTGGGGGCAGAGGCAACAGACTTCCTTTTACAGTTCTCTGCTCTTCAGGCAACAAGCAGCTAGCAGCTACTCTGAACTAACATTTACTTCATGCTAATAAGTGCCGGCCCCCAGAAATTTCCTCATATCTTTTTAAGTAGCTTGCCAAATGGCAGCCTGATCAAAGCAATCTAATATGGCTTAAGTGCCACTGGTTGACATTTTGCACTCTTTTATTGCTTTGCATTTTTATCTACATAAAAAATTGGTGATAACTAATATCCAGTTGATCTTTTCATTCTGGTAATAAAATGATAATACAAAGATCTTATTATCTGCTGTAGACATCCATCAAAGTACAATTTCCAGTAATGTACTGTTCAGAGTGTTTCTTCCCTATATCCAAGTCAAAAGTGAGGTTAAGTACTTGCCCTTAGATTCCCTTCATCTCTAATACTTGGGCACTGAACTGCAAATAGAAGATGAACTTCAACCCTTGACACTTTGTTCACATTAATGTTATCTGTAATTTTGTTTTCTCTGCATCTTTAGATAAACCATTTTCTATGACAAGCCAAAAGTAGTTAGAAGGTCTGCCTACTAAAACATTTTTTTTTAATCCCAGAAAGTTTTTATTCTTGTGAGAAAACAAAAGAAAAGAGGACAGGAGAAAGCAACATTGGAAATGGAGAAAGAAGAAGAGGAAATCTTGGTAGGAAGGAAGGAAGGAAGAACAACTGGGCAGGAAAAGAAACAAATGCATAAGGCATAAATAAAGCCAAATAATGCAAACAAGCACAACAAGCCCCAGAGATCATGAGATTATTAAAATTCATTTCTATACGGATGCAGAAGTGGCCCCAACACTTTCTGTGGGCAAGAAGGACATTCTGTAATTATGCCATTGATTTGGAAAAACAAAAGAATAGAAAACAATAACAAAAACAAAAAACACAAAGGGCTCCCTGCGTCCACATATTTAAAGTAGTTACTTATGTAACAATTAATTAGAACTCACCTATAGTTGATAGGAGCAAGTTTAGTTTTCAAATTTTCAATGTATTTAAACCATAAAAGATTATAGCACTAACAATTTTTAAGGTTACTAGAAGAAGAAAGAAAGAAAAAAATTGGGACTATTTAGTGATTCAATACACCACTACAAAGGCCAAATTTTCAGAAAAAAATTACAGAGAAACACATAGTCAATGATTTTAGATGTATTGTTTGGAATTATTGGGCACCAAAGTTGAAATTGAGACTATCTTGGTAACTCTAAGGTTGATATTAGGCTATCTGCTTTGGCAGACAAAAAAATGCAGAGTTAAGACCAATGTCTTGTACTGACCCTACTAATCAGGCACTTGAGAAAATGTCACAAGCAACAGAAAATTCTTTTTACATTCTTTAGAGTTTCTAAAAGACTTCTTAAAGTGAATTAATACTATGGACCAGGCAAGAGACTGTAAAACACTCACCTTTTCATGCCAATAATTCATATGTTAGTCACAAAAGCACTTTGTTCAGTCTGATTTGAAGTCTCAGCAATAATTTGTTAATATTTATTTTGTGTTAGTATAGATTTCTATGATAATTTTTTTTGTGAAATAGTCTACAATTTGGTTTTTTTTCATTAATTCAAATAGTTATTCCTCTTTATGTTAAAAGAATGTGACTTCTTTTCCCATTAACCTTTATTAAAGTGTCCTTCACTATCTAGGGAAGAAACTATCTGCATTAAAAGATGGTATCTCTTTTAGCAACTTGCATATAAAATTATCGAATCATGATGGAGGAGGCAAGGGTAATCTGACTGTCCATTTATTCCCACCCTAGACAAGAGTGGATAACACACCTCTGTGCTCACCTTTCAGTCCATGAATTTGCAAAAACTGACCTTCATCTAATTCCAAGTTGTGAATAACAAACATATTTTAGCCGTGCTATAAGCTAATGAACGTCCATGAACTGAGACTGGCCTGGGATTGTGTGCAGTCACTGTCTGACACCGAATGGCCACTATTCATAGAGACAGCTCTTTTTCTAAAAAGTACCCTATCGACACATGAAAATAAGCTTTTTATTTTTAAATGAAAAGAGGGTCTTTTCTTCCCTTTAAAGATTCTTCACAGCTTTTCCCCTAAGGGGGAAGAATGGTGGCAATATGGAATCTGACAGAGATAGTATAGCATTTGGAATTCAGATCTGCCCTTTTTCAGAGGAAGCTTAACAGAGGGCTGTGCCCTAGCCTGTCCGTGGAAGATTCTATTGCTGTGTAGGAAGTACTGACACAACTGAAAAAGAAACAGATCTGCCATCTCATACAGTCCCCTTGAATGCATGCCGCCCGATCCTCTTCCCTCTTCACCTACTGCTACCCACTCTTCAGTATCAAAGATGGGATAGTCTGTCTGCTGCTATGTTTATTTTCTTTTCCATATCAAGGACAGATGCTATAAACCTGAGAGTAGGGGGTGGAAAAGGAGAAGATGACTATGGGAAACAGCAGAGCAATTCTAAGTAAATGTAGAGAAATTTTTCTGGGAAATTTTCCATTCAAACATAGTAGCATTGAATACTAATTCTCAATGTAAGATAATTGTTTATGTTATGGTTTGTATATTTCTTGTGATAGTTTTCTTAAAGTATATCAATTGAGCTATTTTGTATTAATCTCACACTACAATTTATATCTTAGATGAGGTATAATTTTTAGAGATGGTGGTGTTATACAGCTGTGATTTAATAGATGTGCATTCATTTTTTCAGTTTCAGACAAACCTATGGCTCACAGAGGATACACATAATACATCAGTCTTTCATTAAAATATAAGTCAAATTGAGATACAGATATTTTTAATTTATTGTTTATTGACGCTACTCAATAAAATTTCCTAAAATGAACTCCAGGTGGAAATCTCTGCTTATTTTATCACTGAGATAGTTTTGCATTATTTGATAGGTAAATTCCTGCCTTTCCTGAAAGTTGAGACTTCTTTACAGAACGTGGGTTTTCTACTATATCTGCCCACTATTCCCCAAATAAAACAAAGACAAAAGGATATGAAAATGTTACCTGGTCATTCACTGAATGTTCTTTCCAGTGACTGCTGTCAAATTAAGGCATTTGCAGTCCTGTCCGAGGTATGCACCGAAAGCTCACAACCATTCATTTAATTCAAGTAATTTAAATGTAACACATACTCTTCAAAAAGGGAAAAATTTCACTAGCCAGCATAAACCTTTGTCCTCAAGGGTATTATTCTGTGGAATATCCAGAGGAATAAAAAGACTATTCTTAACATCAGAGTTTCATGATAAAAGCCAAATGAGGAAGTGAGTCTAACAAGGGCAATTATACTATGCACATATGTTTTTTAAAATCTTTGATGTAGCTATAGAATACAGAATCACATTTTATCTGGTCAATTTCCATCAATTGCTAGAATTTGCATAGTTCCATTCTGTAAATTTTAAAATCCATTCTTTATTATATGTTTTATATAAATAAAATTAAAAAGGTACATAAAATAGAGGCCTAGAAAGAAATATCTTCCCCATATGGATTTTCTAAGATTCAAGAAGGATCAAGAAAATCTGTGGTTACACTGAGGCACAAATATGGCTTTGGGAGATAATATTTGGGGAGTTGCTACTGGGCCTGCATTTATGCCCCAAAGCTGAAAGCAATCTGGACCACGGTATCAGACCTACAAAATGTGTATTCCTTTTCAAAAAGTGTATAAGTACTAGGGTTGGAGAAGAGAGGATATTTACTTGAAAACTTCCACTTGTGTGGGAGCTTTAAGAGATTATTTTCAGGAACATTCTGTATGAGATGATTTTTAATGCCTGGTATGTTGGTTATAACTTATTAAGTTAATTTTTAATATATCATGATTCAATTAACTTTTTATTGCTGTGATTGGACAGACTCACGTTTATGCTACTTTAAAATTAATATTAAAATATATATATAAAAATATGAGTTGTAATAAGTGCAGTTTTTGAAATAGTACGTATTTTATTAGAAAAATTGTCTTCTTTTTGCAAGTTTAAGACCACCATTTTGTTCCTCAGAAGATGACTTATTGGCATTTGAAAATACAGCCAGTGGTTTGGGGGGCAGATTCCATCAACACACATTCAGCATTTTCCCAAGGATACAGGAAAGTTTTTCACTGAGTATGACAATGAGAGAATGGAAGTTTGGTAGAGCCATTTTATTTAAATAGCTAAGGACTTTGTGATCATTAGAGATTTCTTAATGTGATCAGCAAAACCTGGAAAAGAAAAACCTAAACATTGATGTAAAGAAATAAAATAAATTTACTCTTAAGATAATGCTACAAATCAAAATAAAATCACAGTCCTTGTATCCTTTCAGGTGGTCTCTAGCCCAAATTCAAACAAAATCCAGTCCATGCATCTTTTCTGAATCATCATTTGGCATGCATGTCACAAATTTGAAGGGTTTTGGTTACTTTCGCAGATATATGATTAGGATGTAAAAATTCATTATGTAAATACTCTTAATAATCAAGGAAGAACTTTTTAGACAAGTAATTTTCTATGAATATATAACTTGGAAAAAGACATTTTTCTATGTAAAACTTTAGTTGAGTTTAGAAGGATTTAATAGTAACTCAAAGTGAGAGAAATTAAACAATTTTTATATATTTGAGTTAAGAAATAAAGACAGAAGGAAATAAGACCCACAGTATTTTCTTCTATTTGGTTATGAAGAGAATTACTGGAGTCCAAGATATGGCAAAATATAAATGCCACCTGCAGTACTTGAAGCTCTACAGAGGTGTTGGCACCTTCTGCTACAAAATTCTCATCATCTCTTTTCCTATTTAGAGGTAGGAACTGCAGTGGGAAATTCTTCAACTACATAGATTTGAAAATGAATTTTTACAACCCAGATGATGGACTGGTATACTTCAAAAGTAAATTTATGAGATTCATAAACACATTTCTCTTGCTTTCTCTCTTATTCTTTTTTTTTCTTGCCTAGCTTACATCATAATGGAGGAATAACATTTTAAAAATTTTGAATAGGCACTTACTGGAATTACAGTTAATCCTGATACAATCTAGATGGGGAAGAATAGATGAAAAATGAAAATTTATCCTTCAAGGTAATAGCTGCAGACATCCAATAAAATCACAGTCCACCCTTCCGGGGACAGACACATGCAAATATGGCCACTGCATATCATTATTCTTTACATACTTCTAGGACCCAGATTTATTGTTATAAAATTCACCATTGGAAACAACAATAGAAGGTTTAAAAAAATGGCCAATTCAAACAAAGCTACATGGTGACAAATCTAAGTGAAATAAAGAGTTGTTAAATGTCAAAGATGCTTGGCTTAGCCTGGCTGCAACTTTCTCCCCATCTGTGAAAGAACATATCATTGTTTTCAGCAAAATTAAAAAGTGCTCCGTCACAATGGGGTACAGTGCAAGCTCAGCTAGACTCAGACATCTTGGACCTCCAAAATCTAATATCCCACAAAGGCCAACAGAATCCTTCAGGATTGCATTGGTTGAATGGAGAGCAAGTTAAAATCATTCTCATCTCACACTAATGTTTTGTTTTTACATTTTATTTGCTGGGCATAAAAATTGGCTACATTCCATACCTTGTATTAATTGAAGGAGGAAAGAAACAACTGCATGTTTTCTTTAGAAACTCTGGTGGCTAAGGAGTAATCATTATTCAGAACACACAATCCTATGCCTTTCTTAGGAGCTAACAATGTTATCTCTATGTAATAAGTGTCATAGTTAACAATGCTATTGATTTTCCCTTTTTTATACTTGTTTCATATGAAATTAGCTGCTATTACTATAAGAACAGAATATCTGGTGTAATTATAATGGCTATTTCTAAAGGACTATATGGGATACTTTATGTTTATTTTATATATAGATATATATCTGTTGGTTTTAGTTTTAGTATTTAATGCCTTTGGGGAACATGAAAAATATAAACCTAGATTCTGTTTCCATATAGCTGAGTTTGTCATGTGTCGTCAACCGCATCAGAAAAGTGGTTGCAAACAGCCAAGGACCAGCACCTACACCACTCTTTCTACAGAATGCTTTGCTGTTGAAAAATTCCCATGAGTGCTTCCACTTGGGCTAACAGCCCCTTTAAAGCAATTAGGCGATTTATTTTGATTGGCTTGTAGTAACCTGTCATTGTCACTAGAGGGAACTCTAACAGAACAGTAAGCGAGAGTGCTATGTGCTCTTTAGTATTTAAAAAAAAAAAATCTGATTATTTAACTTAATTTCACTAATTAAATGTAATTATATGCAATAAGCTACCAATGGGATAATTTTATATTTTATGAGTTAGCATTCTGCCCAGCACAATTTGAAAATGTAGGTGGGTTTTCCACAAATGGCCTTACTTTATCACATTTTATTACTCTTTTTGCAAATCTATGTGGTTTCAAATTTTATTTTTCTCTGTTTATTCATTTCCGTGTGTGCTTAACACTTTCAGGAAATACAGTAAAACCTCATTAATTTTTACTCCTCCTCTTTGGAGTTAAGGATAATATTGAAACTTATTGGGCAGAATATTAATTCTTCCTTCAGTATGAGTGAGTTCTCCTGAAATTTTTTTTTTTTCTTTTTAAAACATAAGCCAGATTTTGAAAGGCCAAGTTCATTCAGGAAGAAAACTAATTTCAACTACTTCCATATACATTGATGACACAATTTGCATGAAACAATATGCTAATTATGGATAATTCTTATTCATCATTAAAATAAGCCTAGTAAGCCCTTTCCTGGACAAGATTTTTCCAGCTATTAATTGTGTTTTTGAGTGTAAAGCTATTAATTGAAAATGATAAAAACTGCTTAAAGTTTTAATCTATAATTCAGACTTTTCCTTAACTCAGCCTGGCTTTTTCCCATAATTCATCCAGATTGGTGAGGTTTTACTGTAGCGACTCTTCCTTAATGCTACAATTAAGCAGGAAAGCATTATCTTTCTGTAGAAGAGCCTGTGTCTTTAGTGTTCTCATGGCTGTTTGCCAAGGGCCGCAGACTTTGGGCATTGAAGGGCTGTGGATTGCTGTTTGATAGCAAACTATCACCACACAGTACGCCAAAACAGAAAAGATGAGGTACCACAAAGGTAACTACTCAAAGGAGAAGCCATGGAATGGAGTAAGAACAACTGTTGATCCAGATAACAAATCAAAAATTTGATATTTTATGTGAATGTTATCTAAGTAAACAGATTTTATGGATCTGCAAGGATGTCATTTATAACCAATCACAATGTCAGTAAACGTAACAACAGCAAGTTCAGTTTGAGGCATCATCAAGCCTAATAATTTACGTTTTCCATTAACTTCATTGATAGTTATGGCTTCCCTTTTAAGAACCCTCAGTGGTAGGAATCACAAAACAGTAAGTTATGTTAAACATAACAAAAACAATAAAAAGATGTCCAAACAAACCTATATTACTTTGAATGTTGGAAATAAGACCATTAAGTGTTTTAACTTTCCATGGCAAACAGGCTATTTGATAAACGTTTGCAGGCAAAACTGAACAAAAAGTGAAAAGTGTTAATTCAATGGGGGAAGGCAAGTTGTTACCTAGATTGACCGTCAGTTTCACGCGCCCTGCGTCTAGCTCCAGGCGGAGGGTGTCTGCGGAGTCTCTAGAAGTGGTTGCCATTAGAATGCCGTATGCACGCTGGGACCGGAACCTTAAGGATACATCCTCAGCCTCCGTGTGCATGACCACTGGGAGCTGGATTTTCATAAACATACTCCCATCATAGCTCAAAACCGTTGCCTCTATAGATGAAAAATGAATATAATAAGTTCTTGGTTAGTTTAGTGCATTTATACTTTGAAAAAGAAAAGGGTGATCTATTAAAGATTTCTAGATAGAACACAACACTACAAAATCAGCTTGTCTTCAGAAATAATTTTTTTTTAAGCTGGAAAGACAAGTCACAGTAAAGAGGACTTCCTTTTGAAGTCCAGAAACAGAGATATCAGCCCGTTCCTTTTTTATTCCCATAACACTTTCTACCTATTGCATTAATCTTAATGGATTATAAGTGCTTATGGATGTCTCTCTCCTCGAAAGCAGAGATCTTATTCTTTTGCATAACCACAGTGTAAGCCTAGTTTGAAAGACCAGCAACTATTTAAGGCACATTTACATATTAGTATGGTGATCTCACCGACTAGCTCAACCTTGCCTTGGCTCTGAATTTTTCATCTGCAAAATGAGGGGGTGCGACTAGAAGACCTCTAAGGCCTTGACTTGCCCTAAAAATTCACAGTGCTAAGAAAAGTTACTATTATCATTTTTTTCACAATTCCTTCCCTAATGGATTTTTTTTTTTAAAAAAGGAAAAAAAAAAAAAGGACTATGACTTAAATTTAGGAATTAGTCCAATACTTCACGAAAGGTGATATTCAAAAAAAAAAAGAAAAACTGATAGTAGCAAACGGACAATGCTTCTTTTGAGCCATTATGTTTAACTAGGCAATTTTTACAAATGCACAAACTATAATTACATTTTAAAGTTCATTTACAGACAAGGGGTAACTGAAAACATTATATATAAGCACAATGCTAATGTCCCAAATATATTAAGCTATCACCTAAAAGTCAATAACAATGTGCTTTGATTATATTGAATAAGAATACAGGTGGGACTGAGGAATTTGTAAGGGTGTGTGTTACTAAACTAAGGTAGATGGTCTTATAATAATAAGTTGCTTATTGTGATATTAAATAAAGAAGTGAATAGAAAAACTGTTTGTGACAAACTAACTGCTTTAAGAAATAGCACCCCTTAGTGTTAAACACCATATGGTAGTGGAATACTGCAAAACAAGTGTGAGTCATTTTGCTTTCTCATTGGTTCCAATAACTCAGAATACTATTCAATAAAAGAAAAACTACCTGGAATTAAAATAAACTAGGTAATCCTCATTATTGTCCCATTTACATGGCACAGCAATTAACTTTACTGATGTTATTAAGATTCCATTCGAAGTTGTGGCTTTGCAAGTTTACCTTTCAGAAAATCCAGAAAGTCAAGTATTGTTTCTGTAAGACTGATCATTATTTGTTGCCATCACGGGATTGAATTTGCATTCCGAATCTCTGAGCACTGAATGTCCCAGTTCTCGCTCCTTGGCTCCCTTCTCTTTCCATCTACTTCATGACTTAAGAGGTCAACTCACATGCTCACTCCCCTAATACTTACCGACAGTCCTGATTTCTCTCCTGAGCTCTATCATCTATTGCCTATTTGACATCTCCAATTGGAATATGATAGGCACCTTACTCGACTCTTAATTCACTCCCCCCAAAATGAATAGACTCAAAACGTGCTCCCTCTCCAGTTTTCTCCATCTCAGTAAATGGTATAACCCCATTGTTCAGACCCAAACATGTCTTACTTGTCACTTGTCTCTTACCTTCTCGGTCATGCCCAATCTATTTGTAAGTCTGAAAGTCTTATAAACTCTAATTTCAATTCATTTCCTGAATTGATGGTTTCTCACCTTTGCCACTATAATACCTCCCTCAATGTTGTCTACTACTTTTTCTCCCTGCACCTAGCAGCCAAGTTAAACTTTTAAAGAAAAAATCAGATCATATCATTCTACTGCTAAAACTATACTCCTCCTCAATAGTTTCCTACTGTAATTAGAAGATAATCTGTACTCCTTTTTTTAATCTATAAAGATCAGTGTGACCTGGACCCCAGCCCATCTCTCTGGCCTTAACTTGTAGCATCTCTCTGTCCTCCCCACCCCATTTAGTGAGCTCCAGCCACATCAATCCATGCTTTCACTGAAGGGTCTGCACTTGTGGATCCCTCTGTCTTAAAAGGTTTTACCCTAGAACTTAAATGGTTGGTTCCTTTGGCATTTAGGTTTCTGGTCAAATGGTACTCCAGAGAGGCCTGCTCTCCTCTCCAGTTATTCTATATCTATTTATCACTTCATTAAAAAAATTACCATTTCTTACTTGTTTGTACCATTTATCTGTATTTGCCCTTTAGAATACAAATGCCTTTAGGGCAGAGATAAGTCTCTCTTATGCATTGCTCTATGAGCAATGAGCGACTCCAAAAGCCCAGGTACCCAGTTGAGCCTCAATCAATAATCATTTGAGTTGCACATATATAAAAAACACATATATATGTCTATACATATGAAATAGCTTATTTCAGTTGGGTATCAAGCTTACATAAATGCTCATCAAAGAAATTGCCTATTGTAAGTGGATTCTAATTTCTGTAATGTGTGTGAATAAAATATTTAATAAAGTCTACTTTAAAGGCCAAAATTGGGCTGCAAAAGACAGACCAAGAAAAGAGACTACTTATCAAAGTAGGTTAGGCAATGATGTAAGCACTGAGAATATAATATGACTTTCTTAAAATACAGTGGTTCTACATCATATCATATATTTTTCCAGTTAGATAAGAAGTTTCCTAATCAGTAGCAAGATCACAAAGGAGAGGGGCTAATGCAGATATTCAAGTAGTAGTTGCTCAAGAAATAATTAAAACATGATTGTAAAGCTGTAGTGAATTCTAGAAAAAATAGTGTTTCTGGTATAATTTTAAAAGAAATTTGATCTTTTCTTTCCTAAACTATAACCAATCAAGGTCAACATCTATAAAACAACCTGAATAAAAGTTTAAAAGCCATTATCAATTGTCCAGTTACTTTGGTTTCATATACATAAAAAAGCATGAAAACCATGTTAGTTTTCTCCTTCTATTTATTTAATCTATACATTTAGTCTCTATTATTCAATAATCATATTTTAAATCATATTCTTCTATGAAAAGTAGCTTTATTTGATGGAAAACTAAGTAGGGGCATATCCTTTTGGAAATATAGATGATTGGCAATGGATCATAAATATAGTATGAAATACAATCCAGAGTAGAGAAATAACCAGAATCATTGGCCTTTAACATTCTCCCAAAAGCTGCATGACTGAAATAACATAATACAATAATAAAACTCAAGTACCCCTAAGTGCCATTTTAAATAATTCTTGATGTGAAAATAACTTGTTGATAAATGACAAATGAAAGCCTAAATGATTCCTCATAATTATAGTTAATGTTTAATTAGGCAAGAAATGGAAAATGCACAAGGTTGTAGTCTAGAGTTTCCAAATAAATGGTAAACAACATTCTGACATTTGAAGGTTATGCTATTTGACAGCATTCTTTAACATTAGTAAAATTATTTTATCATTTAGAACATAAAAGAATCCTTAAAAGGCTAATTCCAATACAATACTTCCCAGTGTGGGAGAAAAACAGCTTCAAGTTTGTCTTCTATATCTCCTTCTCCCTTGTCATTAAGTTTGGTAAATTTGCTTTTCTGCATTATTCCGTGTTGCAGTCTAAAGTGTACACCTGTGCTCAGTTTTGCCGAAAGGCAGTCACATATTGTGATCAACGATGAAAATCAGACAGGGAGCCAAATTATATGGCTCTGACATCTGTCCCTCCATCTGTTAGAGTTTGAACAAACAAATATAAAGTAGACCTCTGATGATACCAATGCTCATGTTTTAAATATAACTGAGAATAATTTCTGTATAGTCCAGCCTCCACAAATTCTCAGTTTTATTAAAGCAGGAGGGAAGTTGCCAGATTTAACTTATATTTACTGAACATTATTTCTGTATTACTCTTTCTCATAGGACCAATACAAGAAAGCAAAATATTATTTTCCTATTTGCCTAAGTTAGCAAATATTTTGTTCTTTCTTATAAACCCCTTTGCTTCCTTAATGCAAGATGAAAATTTCCTATAAATGCAACATCATTCCCCATGCTGCAATATCCAAGGACTTGAACATTTTTTAATTACTTTGAATAATTATCTTCATAAATTATCAATTATTGCTCTATAACAACAAAAGGAAAGCTTTATAAATGATCTTTTTTTTAATTTCAAGATTTGTCAATCAATTCATTTGATCAGCCTTATGTGATCAGAATGCATCTGGAGAAGAAACTCATTAAGAGTTCTTTCTTTGGAATTGGATTTTCAGGGGATCAGGTATGATCTCATGTTAGCTGAACTACGGCATACCTGGGAACTGGAAAGATGCCAAATTTTGTGGTATTGAGTATGACAACCATCCCATATTTCCCTTGATCTCAAGAAGCGCCATAATGTAAGCAAGAAAATTAATGCTGAAAAGCATAGACTTCTTAAAACACACTCAGGTATTCCAGAAACAAGAACCACGCCAATATGACCATTTTCTCCTCAACATACAACCAACCTGGAGACAAAGATATCTGCAGGAATTTCTAGGCTCTTGTCAGATAAAAATGTGTGCTGAATCCCAGTTAAATTCTTATTTGCAAATCTACATATGTTTGATGCTCCTCCTTCTAATTATTACAATATATAAATATTCCCTTTCTTTCATTCTGGCTCAGAAAGTTCTATAATTTCCATTCTTATTTTTGCCATATGCAGTAACAGAATATTGCCACAGGGTGGTACACCATGCATATTTAACTGAAAGCTTTTGTAATTCATGTGACAGTTAAGTTATACCCTTTTCCAGCTTCACTTAACCAAGAAGCATCAGAATACTTGGCAGCTCTCTGAGTGATTAAAATTAAAACAAAACCTTAAATCATGCAGGTCTGCTAATCTCATATTATGCCTAACTGTATTATACCTTGCAAGCTTTGTTACTCCCCCCGACCATTTTTGGCAATTTCCAAAAACCAAGCTAAACAAACATAAACTAGAATTAGGCAGAAAATTGCAAAGAAGAAATTTATAAATATACACAAACCAAACTACACAGACAGAGCTAAGCTGTAATTACAGTTCACAGGAATTGCAAGTAGGAACTATCCCAGGGAGAATGAATACAGCTATGTGATAAAATACTTAATCATCTATTGCCCTGTCTAATTGTATGATGCAGAATAGTGATAGCATTTTGGTAAGTTGCTTACTATATTGTTATATTATTAATTTATTATTAATGATTATTCATATATATTAACACTAATCATACAACTGATAAGCTTATGTCCCTTCTTGTTAAGATAAAGAACCAAAATCACATTTCAATTTTGGGTTTTACAAAACAATCATTTTTTTTTTTTCTCTAGGAAGTTTTAGGTTAAATGAAATAAACTATTTGAAGAATATAAAAGAAAAAAACCTAAATGTTCACACCCTAAAAAAATAGATGCCATATACTCTTAGGCTAAATATCTAATAGAGCAATGTTATTTGTAACACGAAAGGACAATAGAAAAATTCATCAATATTTTTTGTATTGATTTTTAGTTCCATTGTTGAAAATAAGTGACAATGGGAGTAGTGACTAGAGCATTTATCTGAAACACTGGGTCGATGGAAGAATAAGCTTAGAACTATTTGTTCTGCTATTTCTTGCTTTAGCCTGCTCTGTAGCTCAGCTGTGAGAGCTATTACCTATAAGTCTTCCTTTAACCCTTATTCCTGTCCTTTTAATGGAAGAATAGGAAAAAAAAAACAGAAAAGAAAAGAAAACTGGAGCTTTGCCTCCTCTTAGAGATGGAGAGGAGGTACCTGCTCATAATATCAACAGGCACATCTAACCCTTAATATCAAAAAGGTGAACGAATGAATCTTTGGCAATCAGTTAGGTCCTAGGCAAAGGTGAGTGCCTTACCAATTAGGGTACACTTCCAAAAACGTGGGTGTAGATGATTTAAAGTCAGCTTACTTTTCAGAGAGGATATTGCCTCTTGGGTAAGCTGACTGAAGTGAAATGAGTAGGCTAACTTAAGTCTCACCCAAATGTGTCAGGGAAGTTGCAATTTAACAGCTTAACTTGCCTCAAAAGCTATTTCTTAGCATAGGAATTAGCACTGGAGGTCATAGATATGTTGAATCCATGCCTCTTTTACTGTCTAGTGACCCGAAGTTTAAAACTGGGCAAAAAAGACAGCAATTATTGTCTGTAATACATCTTAGGCTCATACCCTTGAGGATACTAAGGATCTAAATTTCTATTCCTGCAACATACTTAAAGAACGGTGTCTTCCCAGAATCAAGCCCTTTGAAAATCATTAAGGGCTCATCAGTAATCCATGTCAGGTATGGCTGCTCAGCTTGCAGAGAGAGTTTACTTCAGCAGAGCATACCTTACATTTCAATGGTCAGTTCACGTTCGAGGTCAACATTTAATATACTTTTCACCTCAGGGAGTTGGCTGCTGGGTTTTTGGAATCTTACCTCTCTCACAGGACCTGCCGAGATAGCCTGTTCCAGAACAATCGCAGACGTATCTGTTCCACCCATCCCTGCACATGCCATTGTTTTTGCAAGGGTTGCTAAGGCACGGTTTTGCTGTTTCCCTTGAGCAGGAGGGCTTCACTCCAGCAGTACTTTGAACTTCAGCCATTTGCCGGATGTCTTTGCTCTGGCCATCAATGAACAAGTCCCTGATGCAGCCCACATAGCCATAGTTGAGCAGAGCAGTCCACACCTCGGTGGGGAAGACAAGGCCAGCCTTATTTTCTGGCAAGCCCCCCAGGTACAACTCATCATCCAGGTCCAAAATCTCACTCTCCCCAGGAGCAGTGTAGGGCGTGCGCAGCGTGTTGACAGAAATGGTACCTGTGGCAAAGACAAGAGAATGTACAGGTCTTTACAGAACACCAACATGTTTTAATTATCACCCTTTCTCTCTTTCATCCGCTTGGGGATGAACTCCTTGAGGGCAGATATTTCTTATTATTTTTTCTAATCCCCAGAATCTGGTAATTCCCAGTGGAATTAAAAAAAAATCTGCAGAATTAAGTAACTTTAGAAATAAAGCAGATTGTGACTAAAATGGTTTCATTTGAATTTGAGAATGAAAATTGGAGTGTACAGTGAACCAATAGTATTTGTCAGCCTCCAACAATTCAGCCAATACATGCTATTTTAATGTAATGCCTGTATATATATATATATATATATAAAAAATAAATTGGCATTCTATGTAACTCTCTGGAAGAAAGTCAGACTCCCCTTAGATAGTGCTTGTTTTCAAAGCTAGTATGCATCTGCAAACCAAAGAAAGATTATAAGTCAACATCTTTAACTGATTTGATTGCTCGGATTGAACACAAGAGTTTGACAGATTACCTATCTCAAAACCCGACTTCTTCACTCCTAGCTGTATGAATCTATTGATTAACCTCTATGGTTTTGGCCCCCTTATCCATAATATGGGCATAATAATATGATCTACCTCATATGGTTGCTCTGAGGGTTTAATAGAATAATAGTAGCAAAGTGTTTGGTTTATAATAAGTAGTACACAAATACTCAGCATACTATTTCAATGAAAGAATCAAGTAAAATCAATTGCTTACTTCTTTTTAAACCAAACTAGTTACTTGTCTAAATTGACAAGGTTTTCTTTTCCTCATTTCAAATATTAAGGAGAAAAATCTATTGGTTTATAAATCTACAAGAACCCAAACCCTAAGTATGGGATGAACCGATATTTGTCTACATGGGATTGAGAGTCACAGAAAAATGTTTGTGGAATCCATGAACAAAAGAAAAAACACGAAAGACTCAAAGCACATTCCTGATCAACACTTGCATATATATGTCAGAGTACCAAAAATTCCACCGATATTCTATGTCCAGGAAGACCTCTGTAAAAATGCAAATATGATAGCTGAACAGCACACCACATAGACCTACTACCATATTATCCCAGCTTTATTTTTCAGATCTAGATCATAAAGTGGAATAGGAAGAGGCTGATGAGAGACGGAGTGTTAGAAAAGGTCTGATGGCATCAGGGGCATTGGCAGAGGGCCTCAGCGATTTAGGGAGCAGACACAAGAGAGAGCTGGAGACCGAAGGGGAGGTAGAGAAATGGAGGCAGAAAGAGGAAGCGGAGAGTGGGTAGCATTTGTCTGGGAAGATGCATTGTGCTGCTTCACAGAATACTGAAGGCCCGCCCCAGGAGAAAACATATCTTACTACAGAGGTGGGGCTGGCCTGTACATTGTGCCTGCGACTATTCCAAATCCCAGCAGAAGGGCAGCCCTCCATCTGGGGAGTGTAATGGGATCTGTCTTTGTGAGGGAGAAGGGCATGGAAGCCACTAACGGAGACTGCCCAGGCAGCCAACTCATTAAGAAAACGTTTGTCTCTCTAGACCTTCACAGAAAGAAATGGAAAAAGCTCCTAGGGGAGAAGCACTCAAAGGCATTGCTATTTTGGCCTTCCCATGAGGGGAGCATAATAGGGATTTTCAGAGGGAGGCAGCCAAAGGGAAAAGGACAAAGGATTCATTTTTACCGTTCGCATTTGTGCACGTGTCTAGAAAAAACTCTCATTTAGGAACATATAGGTGCCATAAAATCCGATTTAGAAAAATATAAAGAATATCATTTTGGGGAAATGAAATGATATCATATTGAGAGAGAACGTGACTCTTTTCTCTTTTAAATAGAATGATCGTGGCATGCATTTTTAAAACATTGTTTTGTGTACAACCCTGTCCAAAATGCCCTAAGAAGTGAAGTAACAGATGGTCCCTATCTTCTGCAGTGGCTAATGTAAGAAAATAAGAATGAATATTAATGACAAAAGGAAAACTGGACATTTAAGAAAGCACATATTATGTGAAAAGCAAAGGGTTGCATGCGATGAACACAGTGACTTATGATTTTAAGATGAGAGAGTGATGTTACTATTTTCCAATTAGTTCAAGAAGGCTTCCTAAAAACAACAGAATTTCTGAGGGTTTGATGAAATGAGTATGTCCTATTGGTAAGAATTGTTAGGAGAAACAGAGCTTAGCAAGTAAACAATGATAAATTATTACAAGAGTGGATATATTTAAAAATACATATATTTTTCCCAATATGCCATTTTACTCATGGAATGAGCTTGATTCAGTTCAAGAGGGGGAAAAACACTTGGAAAAATTATTAACATATCGTCCTCATATAGGATGTTAAAATTCTGACACTGGGAGGACGCATAGAGGATGCCTGAGATGAGGAAAGTCACTTGTTTGCACATCACCTCACTCTGTACCTCCTTCACGTAGCTTCCTTAGCTCAGTGTGCTGTGTTTACACTTTCAGGGGCAAAACTGGTGCCAGGTATTTCACACAAGCATCTGTGACAGTGTGTTGGGCAGGGAGGATGGAATGAACTGGGTCTCTTGATTTTTATTTCTGGTGTGTTAGTGCCTGCTTTGAGTAAAGTATTGCAAGAAAGTTCAGATACCTTTTCATGTATGTGCTTGTTGACATGGGTAGAGTAGCTCACTGTAGCTTTATCACTAGACTAGAGTTTTCTGATCATAATTCAAAAAGTAAGACCACAGTTTTCACATAACTCAGTGCATGTATACACACACACACACATACACACCCCACAAAAAATGTTCAACAGAAAAACATATTTAACTCTATTGCCTCTGAAGCACTTTGATATTTTTTCTCTTATTGTATTAATTTATTAAATCAAATGCTGGACCATCAAACAGATTTCAGAACCAACTATCAAGTTGTAACCCACTGTTCCCAAAACAGGTTGAGAGGTTATTAATATAAAGGATAAGTATGTTTCTCCCATAGTTCCCTATTGTCCCTTTCAGAGACAATTTTAGAGTTCTCATGGAAAGATGAAGCAATGAAATACGGGAGAGAAAGAGAAATGAATATATTCCTAACCTCATCTCAAATATGATCCAAGAAAGACTAGACCTTAAATTTGGCCCTGGATTCAAAGTTGAGATACATCAGGTAAATGCATGTATCAGATATTATTCATTGGCATATTCTGTAAACAAACATCATAAAATGAAGAAAACATGACTGAAGAGCAAGTACTATTTTCTCTATATGTTTTGTTAATCCATATGTACTTATATTAACATATTTTAGAAAATCTTCATAAAAGAGATGGAAAATAAACAGGAAGTATAGACATTAATTCAAGTGGGATGGAAACCATTATTTTTATATTTTGAAGATTCACAGAGTAAAAATAATTTGACATAATAAATTTTACTACTGAATCAAATCTAAATAGATTTTTATATTTTAGCCTAAACATGTGTCCTGAAATACACACATTTCGGATAAGAGATTGGAATTTCACATCTCCTTAATGATTTTCCTGTGAATATGAATCAATGGACATATTCACCTAGCAAAAGGGTCATCACAGAACCTGAATTAGTTTAAACCAATTAACACATGAGCATAGTGAAATTTAAATATTAAGGTTCCCAAGTGTTCATTTTATTGTAATTGAGTTATAAAGGCAGTGGTTACAAAGAACACATCACATGAATATTTAAACCTGTTTATTGATAATTGAAGAAAACCCAGTAGTTGCCATAGCTGTATATATCAATAGAAGATAAGAATTTTCTAAAAGCTGAGGTAAATAAATTTTATAAATAAAATTTTAAGAGAAGACAAAAATTCGGGTATATTAATGGGTCATCCCTCTATCTTTTTTCAGGAATTACAAATATTGATATAGATAGTGATATAGGTTGGCTCTTTCATACATTCTACCCCTTCCACTAAAATGACAGTTGAAGTTTCTGGTAAGTTAAATAAATATTTTATATAAACATTGTTATATTTGAACTGCTGAAATTTGTGAATAGTAGTCATATTTCGGAACTTATTTAGATCAGTGCTTCATGCTTCACTATTTAAGAACCCAAAGCACCTTGCTATGTTATTTTACTTTTTAAAGGAATGAGATTGCAGCTAAAAATAAATGTATTTGTATACATAAGACTTTTATAATTTTAATGTAGAAACAAAATTAAATTATATTAACGTTTAAAGCCGGATTTTTTTCAGGGCAAGTGCAAAAGGTAAAACAAAGTTGATAAGTAGACAAGGTAATATTTATTTAAGAATATTCATAAGCATGAATAATAAATTCAGCTTTCATGTAAAATTGTATATAAAGGTTAAAATAAACTGTTAAAAACAGCTCTTAGTTATAAACATGGAAATCAGCTTTACAATTTGGTGTGATATTTATAACCTGTTACTTTCTATTTTTTTTTTCCATGCAATTTTTTTTTTAACTATTCTACTTCCATAAAATTAGCTTACAGCATGAGAAGAAAAGTAAAGTGCAGGTGAAATTTAAAATAAGTGAATTTGGTTTTAAGCATTAAATGACTTCAAAAGTTCAAATTACTAGGCAATGAGGGGTAGAAAATAAGGTGCTGTGATAGGAAATGCTTTTGCCTGATGAGAGGAAACTGACTTTCTAGCTCTTCAACTAACTAGCTGGCAAGCTTGCCCAAATTATATAGATCCATTAGGACTCAATGTGGCTCTTATGCAAAATACAAAAATGGACTAGATGATTTCTAAGGTTCCTTTTTGAATAAACCATTTTGAAATTACTGCTTAAAACACATTTTTTAAGTTAAAGTTCACAATTTGGCTCCATCTATCACTACACAAAAGAATCAGATTCTACAAAGTGATAAAGTTACTTGTCAAATTCCTATTTTATTAACCAAAACTCAGTTAAAAAAAAAAAGGCACAGTATAAGTAATAAAAGCAGAATACAACACTGATAATACAGTATGATGAAAAATGTATAATAAAACATATAACTGTCATAAAATAGTAAAACAAAGTAATAAAATATGAACAATAGGGATTTGGGGACAGTGGGATTATGAGTGTTTTTAAAAATTTTTCTGTGTCTTTTCAAAAAATGATGTCATGTATTAGGTTTATGAAGAACTAAAATTAACTTTATTTGAAAACAAAACAAAAATAGCATCGTAATATTCTCTTTTTTGCTCATTACTCCTTGTTTTCTGTTTATTTGAATTCATCTGTGAGCTGGGAACTTCAAGAATTAAACTAATATATGTAAAAATAAATCTTAGGACAAAAATTTAAAAGTTTTGTAATATCTAGTATTCGCAAGAGTAAGGAGAAAGGGGACACCTCATATATTAGGTCATTAAATATGAAATGTCCGATTTCAAATCAAAAGTGTAGTTTATCGTATCTCAAACAAGAAGTAATACAATTAATAAAAATATGTGCCTAAACTATCGACACAGTTTTGCCATCTTAATGGTAGCTCTCTGAAATTGATAAAGGTGTTTTCCACAGCTTGTTGAGAATTGAATATTTTTCCCTGCAAGAAGTGGTCCAAAGCCTGGAAGAAGTGGTAGTCAGCTGGTGCAAGGTCTGGTGAATATGGTGGATGACAGAGAGCTTCCAAGTCCAGCTTCTGTAGTTAGAGCGGCATTGTTTGTGCAACATGTGGTTGGGCATTGTCTTACAAGAGAATTAGGCTGTCCCTATTGACCAATTTTGGCTGCTTAATAACAAGCATCTTCATCATTTCATCCAACTGGTTTCAGTAGACATCAGCTGTAATCGACTGACCAGGTTTCATGAAGCTGTAGTGGACAATACCAGTGTTGGACCAACAAACAGACACCATTAGCATTTTTGATGAATATTCAGTTTTGGACTGTGTTTTGGCACTTCATCTTTATCCAACCATTGTGCCAAACGCTTGCAATTGTCAAAAAGAATCCATTTTTCATCACATGTAACAATACAGTGTGGAAATGGTTTGCCTTCATGTCGTGACAGCAAAGAAAGGCAAGCTCCAAGACGATTTCTCTTCTGAGGCTCGTTTAATTCATATGGAACCCATCTATCCAGCTTCTTTATCTTGCCCATTTGTTCCAAATGGTCCAATATTGTTGCAATAGTAACGTCAAACCTTGCTGCTAATTCATGCATAGGTTGCGATGGATTTGCTTCCACTACAGCTTTCAGCTCATCATTATCCACCTTGGTCTCAGGTCACCAACGTGGCTCATTTTCAAGATTACTATCACCAGAACGGAACTTCTCAAACCATCCACGTACTGTGCGTTCATTTGCCACATCCTCTCACTTTGTTGATATTTCAGGCTGTCTGAATTGCATTGGTTCCCCAACGGAACTCATTAAAAAATAACGTGAATTTTTGACTTATCCATGGTTTCACAAAAATTGCTCTAAAAATTTTTTTGAAAGATAATCACAAGCCGAAACATGTGTTTGAAAGACTGAGGATGTACCTTCACAATAAAAATAAAACAAGAAATGTCAAAGTGAAATGTCACTGATATTAACTGTTAAACTCAGTACTTAAGGAAATCAGACATTTCACACTTAATAAACTAATAGTAGATAAGAATGTGAATTAAAACAGCAGTTAGTAAAATTAACCTGTCATTATATTTCATAATTAAAAATGCAATTAATCCAGCAATTCCAGTTCTCAGAATCTATCTTACAGAAATTCTGACCAATATACACAAAGATACCATGTATGAAGATATTATTTATAAATTAGTTTAAAATAATGAAGTCTTAAAAAAGTAAAAAGTTAAATGTTATTCTATAGAGAAGGGACTAAATATTTGTATGTTTGAACTAAGGGATATATTATGTGACTACAAAAGATGGCATATAAAAAGCTCTTGGCCAGTTTTTCTGTCATCCAATAATTGGTAAAGTATAATCCTGTTTATGTAAAAAGAGCCTCTAAATTTATTTTATATGTGTAAACATATTTATAGATATATTGATGCCTAGAAAAAAACCTGAAAAATTTTCAACACCAAGTTATTTTAGTGGCTACCTATGGAGAAGGGAGTGAATTAGTGAGGGGAGTGTTTGGTAAACGGAAATTTTTCACTTACGAATTACCTGAACATTTTCACCAAAAACATGCATTTATATATTAAACACATTTCATATACATATATGTGCATATACAAACACACATACACATTCATATCAGAATATATACAAATATGAATTTAAAAAATGATCATACATAATGCTGGAAAATTGAAGTAGCATTCTGTAGCAATTGCAATACTATTTTGCAGAAATTCCGGAGATTTCCAGTCAGTATTCCACAGGGAGGGTCACTGGGGCTGGGTGTGGTCGGGTAATTGCCTATCTCCTTAGAGTGCAACTGATCCCATAGTCCCGGTAAGCCCAAAAAGGAGATTTGGTGGATTTACAGAGAAAGTTTTCATTTTCCAGGACTTGATTGATAGTTAACAAGTCCACAAGACCAATGTATAAAATAAGAATGCCAAGCTATTAATTTCTTATGAGAAATTACCAGTCATAGGATGTGGAATACTTCTCACATAGCTCTGTCAATATGGGATGCCAATTCATAATCAAATGTTTATTCATTTATGATGAGAAATTTACTTGTTACAAAAACCAGAATATGCACATACAGTCATCCCTCATCAGCCAAGGGGGATTGGTTCCAGGACCTCCTGCAGATACCAAAATCCAAGGATGTTCAAGTCCTTGATAAAAAAATGGCATAATATTTGCATATAACATATGCAAATCCTTCCACATACTTTAAACCATATCTAGATTACTTATAATACCTAAGACAATGTAAATGCTATGTAAATATTTGTTATACTGTATTGTTTAGTAAATAATAAACAAAAAAGGTCTTTACATGTTCAGTACAGGCTATTTTTTTCAAAACATTTTCAATCCAGTTAACTGAATCCACAAATGTTGAATCCATGGATATGGATGGCTAACTGTATACATAAGTGGTCTATTTTCTCCCTCTACTGCAATCAGACTTACAATGGGAGCTAAATTTTAATCAAAAGAGTATGTGGGGAACATGGATTCTGAACAAGGAGAGTACATGAGATAAAGAAATGTGTAGTAATATTGGCTTAGGATGGCCTGACATCCTCATCTCAATTAAAATGACCTGCCTCCATCTCTACAGTGGGGATGAAGTAGTCAGGTCCCCTGGGGAGTACTAAGACGGTACTGCCAATGTTCACCCTGTGACTTTCCTTTTTGTAGATGTGTTAATACATTTGAGTCTTACAAGCCTGGGGCCCTACCTAAGGTGCCTCTGCAAGGCTGTTCTCTGAATCTTACCTTCTGATTTCATAACTTCCAGAAAACAAATTTTGTTACTTAGATATTCTTCAGCAAAAAACAGTTTATGAGATCCTATTAAAAAGAGTTTATGATATCATATGATAAGCCTGAAAATCATGTTTAAAATATAACTACAACTGTATAAAACCTAAGTTCATGTTAACAAAAACTGGAAAAAATAAAAAAAAATTTTGACTGTGGTGAAGATAGTAAATGACTTATCTTCTTTAAATGTGATCAGAATAAATAAATATAAGCATCAATTTAATAAAAATACAACAATTTCATGCAAATTGATGCTATCTGGTCATCTGGCCAAATTATTGGTAAATTATTGGTAAGGTATTTTAGTCTTCCTGTTATTAATGGGTAGTGGTTTATGGGCATTATAAAGTATTATAAATGTACTTAAAATTATTTCAATGCATGCAATAGGCTACTAGGCAGAAATGGGAGGTATGTTTATAGTCAGAGGGCAAGTTCAAATCAAGACTAAACAGAGAAATTGTCTAATGCTTGTTCAAGTAGAAATGTCTAAGTGTGGTGATTCATGAATGGTACACACAGAAATCAGTGCTGGTAATAGATAGCTAGAAAGTGCTGCTCACATCAAACAGTGATTACTACAAACTTCTAATTATGTGCTCTGGAGAGAGCCTTGTGCCTTTCCCACTGTAATTTCTGGTTCTTAAACTAGAACTCTGTGACTTCAATTCAATCTCAGTGGCTTCTTAGCTGTTAAATGTAGGCTTACCCATGAATAACCACTGACACAATCTGCTGTATCCTGCCGTACACAAGCAGAATTTGACAAGAATAATGAGTTTTCTCTTTGATTTCAATATGTAATAATTTGAAAAAAAATAACTGACAGTTTGCTATAAAAATACTTGAGAGGATACATTGACTGAGCCAAAGAGCTTAACACAAATTTAAACAATATTTGTGCCCCAAGAAAACAGTCATTAACCTCATCCTAACTATAGCACAATTTGCACTTTAAACACCTGGGAATCTGTTCTGTGTTGGGATTGGGACCAGAAAAACAGGAAAAGAGCAAGTCTGGGAAGGGAGGAGGACTGCTAAGGAAATGTCCAGCTGTAAGATCTGCAAAGTTTGCAAAGTAATGGCCCTCTTCAAACATATTTATTAATCAGCATATTAGAGGTTTTGCTCTGTTAGTAGCTAAGCTATCCACTGAGGGTATCTACTTTTTGCAGCACTTATGTCATCCTCTTTGATTCACTGAATCATGCCTGCACTTTGTATGATTCCTCCTTTGCCAGTTTAGTGCAGGATCTGAAACTGCCATTCATGGCTCAGCCCACTTGGCCTCCCATGTCACTGATCATAGACTGAGCAGACAATGGAAGAAAGTCACATTGCATATAGAAAACAGCTATGGCCAAACAGTATTGGTCAAAGTGTGGGAATTAGAGTGCCCCTTTCTTTCCCATATCTCAGAATAGAAGAGATATACTTTAGAAATAACTCAATACAATTAATTTTACCAAAAAAATGAAGTACTTCTAAAAATTATGCATATAAAGGCAATATTGAATAATGGGCTCATATATTCCTTTTAGTGAACAAAGGACCAAAGGGCAGGCCCCCAGAAAGATGGACAGCCTGGGTGATCATCTTCCTTGTCACTAGCATGCTTACTGTGGCTGTGTACCCAGTCCTTAGAAAGGAGTTAACACCTCCTTCTTGATTAATTTTCCTTCTACCTACAGGGATCTCATAAACAAGCAGGAATGGAAGTTCTGTTTTCATAAAAGCTTGTGATTTTTGTACCAGGCGTATACAGTTCTCTAACAATCATTTAACTTTCTCAGTGCATATTTCAAACATCTGGGCTTGGAGGATGGCATTATATTTGTTGAAGGACAGCATCTGTTATCCTATATTGTATAAATTGCTTTCAGAAAGTCATGTAATTTAAATGAATTCTTAAATTTAGAAAAGTTGCATTTACAACTAAATGAGTGCTATTATTCTCCAAATATAAAAATGATGTTCCTACATTTTAGACTATTGAGGGTTGTTTATACTGTGACATTCACGTGTTTTCATTCTTTATTTTTTCTGATGTCAAATATGTACTGAGCAACCGCTATGCTCAAGAAGGTACTCTGGAACTGTGGATATGAAAATAAATATGATATTCCCTCTTATAGATGGGAATTATAAACCTTATAAACTATGTGGGTAATATTAAAATTAAATCAGTTGTGTCCACCAAATATGGTTTTAACCATCTCTCTAGCCAAGATAACCAATAATTATATTGGCAACAAATTAATGGTCATAATGGTTTCATTATATTTCTACTTACTGTAGTATGGTCAACCAATATGTTCAGCAGCAGAATGAGTAACTTTTAGGCCTGGGTCCCCTCTCCTTTAATAACAGAGACAATATGGTTTTTTAAAGTATTCAGCTAAGGAGTATTCTGGGCAAATAAGTAGTTACGACCTTTTGTCGTCCATAAGTCAGAAGGCAGCCACTTAAGCCCCTTGCCATAGCAGTACTGTTTCTTCATACTACATAAAAAATAATTTTAATATAGCCTCCGAATATAACTAATATGAAAAATGGGTAAAATAAATTTTTCTTGAAATTCCATGTTTCTTACTTTTAACTGAGCCCAAATCAGAAATATTCTTTAAGTAAAATAAAAGCTAGTATAGTCATTCATTCAATTTTTAAAAGGCTGTTCTATAGAAAACCAATGCAGAGTGCAAATATAGAACTTAATTAAAGTACTATATATAAAATATTAACAGCTGCAGCTATTAAAATTACATTAAACTCCCTTGAGCTAGGCCAGCATAATATGAGCTCTCTTTTTTTTTTTTTCCAGCTTGGTAAAGGGCAGAACTTGGCTTCGTGAATGAGCTTTGGTTTTATTTTATTGTTTGTTTCAATTCACTAATCTAAAATTTTAATCACATAAAAGTACTTTACCATTAAAACACCACCAAGCATAGTAACTTTATCTTTCCATTGGATTCCAACAAGAATCTCATGATTTGTTCATTTCTTTTAGATGAAAATAACACTTTCTTAGAACATGTTTCTCTTCTTCACATACAGAATTGAGCTTTGTAGATTAGATATTATCTAGTTTTGACCTTCTTCAATGAAAGTAAAAATATGGTAGTTAATAAACTACTGGCAATTTGGATGAACTAAAGAGCTTACACAGAAAAATTAGGTTTTATTTGGCTTGAGAATTAAGATATTTACCTGATATTTAATAAGATTGCATCAATACTTTCTCCTTTTTTTTTTTTTTTTTTTTTTTGAGACAGAGTCTCACTCTGTTGCCCAGGCTAGAGTGAGTGCCGTGGCGTCAGCCTAGCTCACAGCAACCTCAAACTCCTGAGCTCAAGCGATCCTCCTGTCTCAGCCTCCCGAGTAGCTGGGACTACAGGCATGCACCACCATGCCCGGCTAATTTTTTCTATATATATTTTTAGCTGTCCATATAATTTCTTTCTATTTTTAGTAGAGATGGGGGTCTCGCTCTTGCTCAGGCTGGTCTCGAACTCCTGAGCTCAAACGATCCGCCCACCTCGGCCTCCCAGAGTGCTAGGATTACAGGCGTGAGCCACCGCGCCCGGCCAATACTTTCTCCTTATACTAAGAAACCCCATTGAAAAACTCAAAATAATTTTTTCTCTGTCTGTGTATATGTGCATGTGTGATGTGTTTGTGTATATATCCATACACAACATCCTAGAGATACAGATTAAGATATACACATACACACACACACACACACATATACAGACACACATACAATTCACATAGAAAAAGACTGGAAAGAAATATCCAAAAATATAAATCATTGCTTTCAAATAACTAATGAATTGTTTCTTTTTCTTTTTATATTCTTTTGCATTTACTAATATTTGACATTAACAATATATTACTTTCATATAGTAAGAAAATACATGATGAATGAAATGCAGTTGATTTGACATTTGGCATTTTTTGCTTCTCTGAACTTCCAAAAGATGCCCACTTAATCTGCTCTATTTTGTTTTAAACTGTTATAAAATATGACTTAAGATATTTCTTCTTGGAAGTCATTTTCAAAATTTTATTCTAGATATATCTTAAGTCAGACTGTATCACCCACAGGATAATATTTCAAAGAACTAGATTAGGCCATGCCCCCAGCCTCTTTAAAATTTTTCTGTTTGAAAGTTCATAAGTAGCAAATTAACTGCTAACTCTGGCAGAGATAGGCTGGAGAGAGTCAGAGGGAGGCATTCTATTATTATATTTCCACATTCCCGTTAATGAACTCTCCTCAGAAAAACAAAGAAGAATCCAAATCCTTGCAGACTTATTTAGAGAAATGAGAAGATTTAGGAAGCACAAGTTTCCAGAGAGGGATGAATCAGAAACAGAGTCTCCAAGAAATCCGAGGATCAGAGCAATGGCTTTTGACTCTCCTTCTATTCTCCAATTTTTTCTAATTTTCCTATGTTCCATTTCCTTATTTTATTGGCTAAAAAAAAAAAAAAAAAATTCTAGAAAGGCCAACACAAATCTTCTTGATCTATAAACAGAAAATTAAAAAGCAGGTATAATAGGGAAACAGAACAGTTCCATGGCAGAGAAACCAGAAGTAAACAAGTGACAGGGAGCCTGCGCAAGGAGGAGTGGGAAGGAGAGCTCAGCCCCAGGACTCCCACCCGGCCCTTCCCAAATAGGACGGTAGCTACAGACTGCTGGGTCTACAAGACACTGAGTGTCATCTGGTCTGTAGTCCCCAAATTTAGCTGATCATCAGAGTCATCGAGAAAGTTTTGTAAAAATATAGAATCCTCAGTCCCATCACTGTTGTTCCTCCTTCACTGGGCTTGGGAGAGATCTTTCCCAATGGTTGTTTTACAAATTAAGAAACTTAGGCCCATTAAAAAAAGGCCTTGGCTAAGCTTAAACTGTTATTTAGTTAATCCAGAGTCAGGGGTACTGTATTTAAGCAAATGAGAGAGCTACTGGGGGGCAGTGAGGTGGAGGAAAGAAGGAGAGTACACGGGTCTAAATTCAGTTGCCTTCTATTATAAGAAGATTATTTGATTTATACATGATAAAGGCAATCAGCGCATGGGACCTATGGGTGAAGACAGCAAAAGACATATATAGCTGTATGCCTAGAACAGATTTCTCTCTTCATGGGAAATCAAGCAGGTGGGAGGCGGGAGGAGAGGATAGGTAAATTCACACCTCAGAGGTAGAATGCACACTATCTGGGGGATGGGCACACTTACACCTTTGATTCAAATAGTATAAAAGCAATTTATGTAACCAAAATGTTTGCACTCATCATATTTTGAGATTTAAAAAATATTTCTCTCTCCTCTCTCCCAAGCCCCCCACTCCCACCCCAAATCTTTGTCTCCTTCTCTCTATTCCTCCCTCTCTCTCTCTCTCAGTATTCCCACAAATGTCATTTCCTCTGCCTGGATGATTCTTTCCCACAAAAGCTCACACTAGGCAAACTCTAATCTCCCTAAGTCATTCCCAAATTTCAGTGTAAATGCTATTTCTTTAGGGAAACTCTCCCTGCCACCTTCCCCGTCTCTCTTAGAGGAATAAAGTGCAGCTGTAGGAAGCCAGAGGAATGAATGCCTGCTGGTGGAATTACAAATATCTTTCCTCAGAAAGGGAAGCTGCTTAGAAGGGCAGCAGAGCTTTGCCACTGTCCTTGAAATGCCACTGTATTGATTAAAGTGTTTTCAATACCATAGACTCACCCTGGATAAAAGTTTGCTGTACCAATGTAAGGACTTATGCGTGATTCTAATTTTTTTCATATTTTATATTTGCCACTTCAGGTACCTCTATATATCCAATGACATAAGAGGTAACTGGGAATACAAAAATCCTAAATTTTGTCATTTGCAAATTCAAGATAAAATTTTTTTTGCAAGATTTGGCATTTCATTATCCAATAAATGTTCATTTATGAAGCTATTCTAGAAGTCATTTGAGCAATTGGGATTTGATGCCCAACTATGATGATTAATTAACTCTTTCTGATTTTTATATGATGTGAAGCAAAAACAATAACATTTTCCTTTACTCTAGAAAAATAAAGGCAGAAAATCGTTAATGTGTCTTTTTTTAATTAAAAAAAAGACACATTAACGATTTTCTGCCTTTATGGGATGTTCCAGCAGATATAATAGCATAGAAACATGATAGCTTACCTGACCGTCCGTCTCTCTGGAAGTCCACATGATACCATTCTCCATCATTCACTTTCTTCTGCAGGGCTTTTATTTTTATAGTACCCGACCCCATGTCCAGGAGGAGGTAGAGGTGGCCATCCAGCATCTCAATAGCAAAGAAGTCTACCTTTATCATCTGTGGGTGTTTGGCATCTTTTTGATGTCTTGGCTTGCCATGGCTAAATAAGATGAGGCCATTTGGCTCTGTTGTGCGGAAATCAAATGATATGGAGCCTGTTTTCTTTGCATTCCATTTAGGTAAAGAGATGAAAGACTCTGGTGTTTCGAAGGTGATTGGGTCTAAAGTCGCAACATTCTCACATTTAAATGCCACCACTCCATGGATCTTCATCTTAGGATCTCCTTGCTTGGCAAGTCGAGATAATTCCAGCCTTACATCATTATTTTTATATACAACCTGTGGGCAGAGAACAGCAGTGAGAAACTAGGTTCCATATTTGAATATCTGGAACTTGTCATCAGCTCATGTAGCTTGTAAATAGATCATGAAATGGCACAGAGTTTTTAGTTACTTTTGTTGTTTAAGGACAGCTTTCTTCAGGCAAATAAAACTGAAGGGTCAACTCATGGAACAGTAACTATGCCAATTTAATTCAATTCAAATTAAGTGTGTGCAGGTGTGCATATACATGTGCGCGCACACACACACACACACACACACACACAAACTACCCATATGTAACTCAAATAATTTAAATAAATCTGCATATAAGTTTCATTATCATGTCTACATTAGCATGGGAAGACTTGAACTTATAAAATCTATTTGTTTCATTAGTTGGCTATCACACTTTTTAGATTAAATTAAAGGTTATTCAGTTTTTCCTATCACTTAAGTATTTGAAATTGGATACTTTTACATACCAATCCCCTAGAATATAGGATCTCTTCTGTAGTCTATATATCTACCATGCAAATCAACTTTGTAAGATAATCACAAGTTGAGATACAAAATGAACTAAAATTTCTCAGAAAAACCATAAAATACAATTAAAGTGCACAAGTTCTCCCTTCTCCTGCCCTGAATCAATAACTGTTTGAATACTGTTCATTAACATGGAACTACCACATTGGAATTTGATGCTTCCTATAAATCCATTAAACCTGTATTACTACTGGTGTTTCATTTCACTTTTAATTTACACAAATGTGAAACAAATTTTGTCCTGTACTCTCATTATACTTTATGTAAAAAATATCTGGGCAATTCTGATTGTTCATAGTCCTAAGGCTTTTGAGATTCCAAACAACACATTGGGTGAATTCACTGGCAGGGCTCACAATATCATGCTTCTGCTATCGCATCAAGTTAGTAAATGCATAGATATTTTGACTTCAGTATAAAGAAAGAATCATATCATTTCTCTGTAAAATGCATACAGTGGATAATCACATTTCTAAAATATAAAAACATGACGTAAGGGTGAATTATCTATGTGCAGATAACTATCCGACTTCTTTTAAGAAGGGACTCAAAATTTAATAGCAACCAACAATGCCAGGTTCTAAATTCATTTATCCACACGTAAAAATATATTTACATAACAGGAAAAATAACACAGCCTATATCTGATTAGGGTTATGATGTCAACCAACTCAGTACAGCAGTTATTTCTTCCAAATCCACAGCCAATTGAAACAACAGACAGTGTGGCTGATGAGTTTTCTGATATGATTTCTTTTTTCCAGGGTGATTAAGTGTGCATGCTTGGTATTGGACTCCCTGAGTTCAAATTTTGGCTCCAGCATTACTGAACTGTGTAATCTTTCTAAGGCTGTTTTTCTCCCTTAAAGGGAAATAAATAGTAATTCACAGGATGGTTATAATGATTTAAAAAATGCATATAAGTGAGAAAATCTACATAAAGGCATTCATTCCAATGCCAAGCACTTTGTAAGATTTCAATAAATATTAACCACATCAAACTACATGATAATAAATATCATCTCTTTATCATCTTCTAATAGATATAGAGATTTTAGTTCTAAATTTATCCATGATAGAAAAACGTTTAGAAATTAAGCCCAGACATATAAGTGGTTTTTATACTTAATTTGTGCCAACTAAATAAGTCACATTTTTCCAATGCGGGGCCTGGTGTTTCAGTTTACCCTTATCTTGAAGAAGGATTATTATAAAGAACACGATATCCCTTATTCTTTGAACAAATATGTACAATGGTTTAACAAGCATCTACTGACAACAAAAGAAGAAAAAATGAACTTGAGCAATAACAAAAAGGCATTACACTAATGCTTAAGAATACTTTCTTGAAAAGAGAAAGATCTATTAAGTCTGAGAAAGTTGATTTAGGATTGCCTTTCTTTGGAAATCTTTAGAAATGGAGAAAATGCTTTCCATGGATGATTTTCCAAGTGTTAGTTACCCTCACCATGACTTTCATGCTACTCAAATCTAGAACTTTTTTTCACTTTTCCTAGTGAATTATATTTTAATATCTGGAAATTCTTTTGACATAGTGATCAGGAATGAGTATTTTTCTACCCAATGATGCAGATGTTTCTGTTGATCAGCGCTAACACATCTTCCCTGCAAATGAACCACCGTAATACAATCGAGTGTTTCTGACACGAAACCCGTCAGCCACCACAAAGTTGAAGGATGTGAGGTAGTGCAATTATGAGTGAGGATTTCAGCAAGACACTTATAATCTTGTAAGTGAATCAAGTGTCTTGGTGATGAGGAGGTTCAGGAAGATGGAGAAGAAAAGTAGGGGTAATTCCCTTCATCATATTACTTAGGGTTAGCCATGTAACCCACCCTCATCCCCCGAAAAAAGTGAATCTCCACCAGAATCTACGCTTTACATAGGTAGGAACCTTGCACACCTCAGCCCAGTACCAAGATCATTGTCTGGCACAGAGCAAACATTAAATAAATATTTGCTGAGAGTTAAATACAATTCTTCTTCACTTAATTTAAACCTAGTTCCAAGATTATAGACTTTTGTAAATAATAATATGTAGACATACAGTTAAAGTACAGCAGAATGTGGTATTGTAGACCAATCTCATAACCTAATTACTATTTGTGGCCTTTTTCTCATGAAAAAGTAAACTTCGGTACATGTCCATTTGATAAATGGTAAGCTGGCCTATGTACTTCATCTTCAAACTCACTTTGTGGGGTATTACTTACTTTTAGAATTAAGAATGCCTGATTTAAAACTCTCCAGAGCTAGAATCATTTTCCTACAAGAACTATCTTGAGGAGAAGCATAGTGTATGTATTTTTTTCTTCCCATTTTGTATTCTTTGAAGACAGAAAAGCAATTTTGGAAAGGTAGGCTTATAGCTCTCAGATTTATACTACTACTTCATCTGACCCAGATTTTATAATTACCCTACTTTTCTAAAGTTAGACTTACACTTAAAATGAACTAAATCTAGTTCAATTAGAATAATGAGTAGCTAGTAAGTATTCTAAATCTTCTAAAAATTCACATGTAAGCTATTTTTACTTCTTTCTGAAATAACATGGTACTCAATCATGGGAATACCTTACAGTTACTCAGATATATTTTTTTTCTTATATAGAAAGTTGTAATTTATATGTTTCACTTTTGAACAAATCTCTGCATACTCTTATTACCCTAACAATTGATAATATTATTGCACACTCATTTGGATTGGTTTGTAGAATCAAGGTTTCTTTTGGGGTATTGATTTTTTCTTTTTGAAGAGCAATTCAAAATGTTGGATTTCACATTTTGCTTTATGGGTTTTGTCACAAGTACCACAGAGACAGCAACAGAAAAATATTAGGTATTTTTATTGTTTTCATTGTATTAATATTTTATTTTAGCTGCCATATAATTTGAAAACAATTATATTATGGTCTTTTCTCATTTCTTCAATATTTGTTAGGATTTTTTAAATGTCCTCCCACTTTAATATGCAAGACTAGGGAGCAAGGTTTATGTATTTGCATTCCTAGGGTTAACCTTTGAGGGGGACAATTGCTGACTATTCTGTTTGATCTTGATAATACTCCTGAAAACATGACAACAATGCAGAGGAAACAAATAGGGCAATGAATATGAGTTTCATAGTTTGTATATAAACTTGGTTAATCTCAAAGCTATTATCTAAGTCAAGATGCCTAGTTTCTCTAAGTCTCAGTTTCTCAATTTTGAAAACTGACATCTAAAAAGGAAAGGCATGCCATATCTATAAATTCTTGAGCTTTTTTCCCCTTAATCTACGTAATTTGAGGCAGAGGTAAAAGACACCCTATTGTTCCTTCCCTTTTTCTGGCTTTTTCCAGTTGCGGTTCTTGATGCCAGGATATTGCTCTCTATTTTGAAATATATTGAAACTTGAATCTATTAGTAAAGAGAATGTTCACTGCATATTTAGGTACACAGATATGCTTAAAGGATTATATCTATCTAAGGTTTGTACAGATGGTATTGAAGCACTGGTGGCTGGTAGATAAAGCTCTTTCCACAAAGAGAGGGAGTATGTTAAATGAGTATTTCAGTGAGAAAACATTTGCCCCTCAGATAATGACTATTTTTTTAATAAAATATGTGTTTTAGCTTAGAAATCTCAATGAGGTTGCTAAATTAATTAACATGCATTTATTAAGACTTTTCATGCCTTAATTATGATAGTATGCAGGGTGGTGAAATAAGCATTGAATTTAAAATTCAAGAGCTATGTAGGTATTTAGACTTTGTTATGACCCTCCCTGAGAGAACATGAAGGGTTCATTTTAATCTGTCTTAGTTTTCTCTTCCATGCTTGGGAATGATAAGAAGTGAGGCTTAAGAATCTGGTTCTCAAGTCAGATATCAGAGAAATTTCCAGATCACCTACTTGCAAACCTGTGAACTTGAGCAAGTTCCTCAACCTTGCTGAGGCTCAGTGTTTTATCTGTAAAATAGGAGAATAATATCTACCACATTGGAGTTATTGTACATCATAAATTATATTAATTATATTTCAATTAAAGTGATAATAATGGGTATTGGCACAGAATAAACACTTAAATATTAGTTGCTTGTATTAATATTATTATCATACATTGAATTAATAGAGTTGTAAAATCTAATTATCATAACAGGGGTAACAGCTAACAAGGCACATAGTTGATGGGTCAAATTTTTAAGGGAATTAATACAATGCTAAGATTAGCAGGATCAAAGGGATTCAGTAGATTGGGGCTTCATTTCTCATCCTGATTCTTACACTGCAGTTCAAGGTACACAGCAGGCTTTCTCTGTCAATTTCCTTAGCCAGAAATTATGCACAGGACACTAGCTAACCTGGGAATTTCACTTTCTGCCATGAAAGGGTTTCTGTGGCATCTAACAACGACTGCCACCACCATCGCCACAAGAACCAGTTAAGATTTATCAGTTCACTTTCTGGCAGGCCCTATTCCAAAAGTTTTATAAGCATTAATGTGTTTACTTCTCATAAGCATCCTAGAAAGTAGGTAACATTATTCTGTTTTATCAATAAATATGTGGAGGCCTGGGGCCATTAAATGTCTAACATGCTGATTATGCCTAATGCTATTTGAATATCTAAGGATGTTAACTTCAAACTTTGTTTCAGCAGGGAATTTCACTTGGTCTTTGATGTGTTATTACAAAAACAATATTTTTCTTTATTTTTCCTCACTAAAATATCTCTAAGTGAATCAAATGTCACAATTGAGCAGAGGAACTTATGTACCTATTGCTTAAAATACCTCTTCAAGTCCAGCTTAAGTGGAGGGGCTATTTCTCTGATTCCAGGATGATAATGTAGTTTTGTCATTTAGGATATAACAGATACATCCTAAAAGTCTGTGGCATTTCAGAATTATCTAAAGGGACTGTTGCTTTAATTTTTACTTTTATTTGTTTATTTTAAATGTAGTTAATGCCTTTACTCTATTAAGATCATGTGAGAATATTTATTTCAAAACACCTAATTTAATGATTCTTTTCTCTTATCTCTGATCTCCCTATACACCATCCCTTTATACTAGCCAATGCTCTTGTTTCAAAATACAACCAGAAGCTAACCAGTAAGTGAAAAGTACAAGTACCACTCCAATAAGTAGCAAGTAAATTGCATTTGTTTTGCTATGACTTAGGGAAGAAACAGCTCAGAAATGGAAATAAATGTATGACAACTTCCAACCCCAATATTACTTATGTATTAATAATATTTTGAAATTTTGTTTCAATCCTGGCACTTTGAATTCAGTCAGATAAGCACTTGCTTGACACATACTAAGGTAAGGTACTTAAGAAAATGCATTTTAGTCCTACCCCTGTGCATAGCCCAGTCCAATAAAAAAGCATGTTCCACTGAGAATAAACCAGTTTAATATCTCTTAAATATTTGCTATTGGTATATATATATATTGGTAATATATGTCATCACACACACACATACACACAAACACACACACAGAGTTTACACATTACCCAGATGTAAATGTGTTTATAGGTATTATAAGTCAAACCTAGTGTCACTGATATCCATAAAAATATGCACATATATTAGAATAAATGACATATCTCTCAATAAACAGATAAGTAGATAATACATACCTGCGTGTACCACAGCCATAACAAAATATAAATATACATACATTATTAATATTTGACAATTTCAGAAATTAGAGAGTCCTTGGCTAAAAAAAATGGTCTTAACTCATTGAGTATCCAAAATTGTCTTGGCCTAACAGGAACTTTAAGCCCTTATAAGATTGGCACTCCAAAAGAAGGGCTATAGCCAGAAAAAAAAAATAGTGACTCTGTTATGACTAAATAAAAGTAGAAAATTAAACATTTTCCTTCATGTTCCTGCCAGCATGAGGAGACAATTATCAAAGCAGAGTAGAGACAAGGTGGTCACTTTTTTTAATCATTGTACTCGTCCTATCTTCCACCCAGGATCATGTTTCTTATGCTATTCACTTTCTTACACTGAGGGTCTAATGTAGAACCTACTTCTGGTAAAAATGCAAAAACTGTTTGTTGAACTTAACTGACCAAGTGACTGATAGGATTTTAGCAGTTCTCATCTGTAATCTGATGTGTCCACATGAGGCAGATTACATTCAGTGCAGTACATATTTCTGTGTAGTGGCTGGGGAAGGGGTAGTAGAAAGAGAGGAAAGTATGGGAAATGGACAAGCCTTGTACCAAGTAGCCCAATGTAACCTTAAAAACAATACTTAGCATTGAGGAAATTTAATTTTAAAGACAGGTACATAAAGAATTTTGAAAGGGTTGAGGGGGAGAGTTGGTGGGTTTTTGTCCCTAACAAAATCCTATTTACAGATCATGTGCAGTTAAAATTTTCAACTAAATATGTTCCTTTCTCAAACTCCAAATACCAAAATTAGTTATGGGATATAAAAGCTGACTACAATAATGTAATTTTTCAATAAAGGCACATAACATTTTATTTGAAAACAAAAATTAGTTAAAATTTAGAGAGAAAAAAATCACAATATTTTGTTATGCAACGTAGAGAAAAATATTTTTCTTAGTCTCAATTAAATATGACCAAATACATCCCACTCATAAAAAGAAGGAAAATGCAAAGAAAACCTCTCTTGCTTTGTCCTTCCCTCATTCCACCATTCAGTTAACTGCCCAAAGTTATTCAGACAACACTGGTACAATCTGTAAAACTTAGTCATGGGAGTTAAATGACAGAGTTATCCCTGGGTTAATAGCTCTATTTAATGGCATGAGTATGTAGCAAAAGAACTTGAGTTCCACTAAATAGTATGTCTGTTTTTCTTATATTAATGATTCAGTAATGCCATTTGAAGAAAAAATGGAAAAATTAACCATAAATGTCAGTAATGTGAGGTTTGAGATGAAGATTTTTTTTAAAATACAAACTGCAAACTTAAATCAATCCTCGTACTTTCAGATGAGAAAATGAAGCACAGAAAGGCTAAGAGACAGTTTAAGTTGACATCAATATCTGATCATAAACAAATATTGGGTACTTCAGTGTTCAGAGTTCCTTCAACTTTGTGTTAAAAAAAAACCAAACAAAAAACAAAAAACAATGAACCGATTCTAACATATGCCCAGCGTCTTGAGAGGCCCTTGAGTAATTACAAATGAAGAGAAGCCCTCTTTTCACTAGCTAAGGGAACTATAGCTAATTTAAAGGCAATTCCAACTTTAAGACTGTGTTAACTTCACAATAAGTTGATGTTCATATATAAATACGAAAGTCCTAAGCGGAAAAAAAAAAAAAAATTGTACAGTAATTTCCCCCACTGATGGCATTTAGAAAGACACTGAAAAAGCTAACTAGAAACAATAAACTTAAAACGTTTACTGTTGTTTTGGAAGTAAGTCATGAAGAAATTTTTAGCGTTAGTCTTTCATGATCTTGCAGAACGTTAACACACCCATAAATTGGGGTTTAAACTTCTATTCCAAGCCAGTAGATGTTGCTAATAGGGACAATACATATTTTCTTTACCCAAAACCTTTTTAATCTCCTGCCAAGCTCAGTGACGGAAATGTGGCCACTATTATTATTATTTATTTTTTAAGGGAATCTATCTTCCCACAAACCAAGAATGATGTCTTTGAATTGATATTAACAAAATACTGACACCAAATGTCATGTCTAGATTAACCAATGCATGTTCTTTTGCATCCCCAGACTCATGAGCTCAACGACGTTTCTTCCACCACCGAATTTTACATTTTTCTAAGGAGGTGGCCACTAATATAAATATATAATACACTGTTTAGTATATGTATAGGCATATATTGTCTATATATATGCAATTTACTGTATAATCTGTCCTTTCTTCATTGATTTGCAATGACATGGTGTTTGTTGTTTTGAATATACCAAAGTTCTAACATTTTAACATATTACCACTTTATGATCATGGTTCATCACTTTTAAACTTAGAAAGGTTTTCCCCAAGAGAGATTTAATAATTATATTATTTTCATGTAAAATATTGATGACTTGATTATATGTATGTGTGTATAGTATATGTATAACTTTTTAATCTATTTGAAAATATTTTATCTTCTGTTTAAGGTAAAAATACAAATTGATCCCTTCCCCCAATAGTTACTTATCTGAACCAGCACAATGTTTGAATAATTATTTTTCTGATTTGTAAGGCCTATCACATATTAAATTCTCACATATACAAGGTTTTGTTACTGAGCATTCTATTATTTTTTATTGATGTTACTTTTTCCTTGATCTAGTTCCACTTTACCCAATTATCATAACTTTAAAATATGTTCTAATATGTGTTAGGCCCCTTCTAACCAAATCATCCATTTTCATTAATTAGTCTGTAACATTTACTCATTATATCATATAGAGGTTTCTGTTTTCTGTACGGACAAGATAAATATATAAAACAAACTATTTAAGTTGCTTTATCTAGTTTTCCAAAATGTAGCAAGTTGTACATTCTAATTCACTTAAAGGGATTCTAAAATAGCACAAGGAAATTATACCTTTCTTAGAATTACATTCCTATTATTATAATTACTTGTAAAGTTATAATCTATAAATGAGTGTAATAATTTTGATTCTAACGTATCAGAGACTCTAGCTTCAAGCCAGAAAAATATTTTATTTATTGGTTGGGGGATAGATATACAACTATAGAGAGAAATAAAATCAGAAAAACAAACAAACAAACAAAAAAACATTGAATGTGGTTGTAAGCACACTAATTTTACTCCAATAATCACAAGGTTCTGTTAGAATTTCCTGTGGTAAAATACCAAGAGTAGGTAGCCACTATATTGGAGATATTTGGTGAATGGGGTGAATAACTCTCAGTTAAGAATAAAACAAAATGACCTCAGACTCCACTGTAATGGTGGCTCTCTTCAAGAGGTGAGAGCACTTGCCTGAGGTCTCACAGAGTCAGTTAGTGGTGGATAAGACAGAATCTGCATGCTTGCCTCCAGGGCCTGGAACAATCTGCTTAATTTGTTGTTTTTTTTTTTCCCCTATGGAAATGTTTTTATGATGGTTAATTTCCCTTCAGTAATAAAAACTGTAGGACTCTATTAAGCCTCCTTGACCTGAGGTTTCAATAGCTGGTTATCCAATTTGTGGATTGCCCAAGTTGTATGATACCCTTTTTTCCTGGCTGCCTGCCTTTACTGCTCAAGCACACCTCCACCTGAGAGCCTGGAAAGGACACAGGGGAAGCTGACATTTAAGACAGCCAATGCTGCTGCACCTGCAAGGAAAAGATTTTGCAAAGTGGACTTGTTCCCAAGAAGCTATGTGAAGTCTGTTCTATAATTTTAATATTATCTGATAAAGGCAATAAATTGTGAAATTTATATTTATGTAGGTTATTAAAACTTACTTTGCAGTGTTGTTTAAGCATATACAGTACTAAGTGCTTGGTTTTGGGTACTAAAAAGAGTAGCCGTTATTGTTATTATTATGATCTTAAATGTATAAGGTCTTAAATGTTAAGATTTTAAATGGGTAAGAGGGGAGTGTTCATTATTTAAATAAATGAGTACTTCTCTGAAAAGCAAAGAAGCATTCTGTATTAGTATTCTCAAATACTAATATTTACACGAATAGTTCTCAAATTTCATAATTCTATCTCTTCCCTCTCATGAATGCCACATTTTGAAAGCCTTTATTTACTAAGCAAATAGTTTTTTTTATTAAGGAATACTTCATTTTAAATTTATCAAAGACTTCTAAATGACAGAATGAGATAGTCTCTGTAATGACACTAGGTCGATAGAATCACAGCCTGATGCAAATAGTTGTTTTATTTTGCATGTACTAAGAGGGGTAAGTATGTGGCCTTTTCTAGGTTTGTTGAAATATTGAACATACATAACCATTGTTCATTTCTAACTAAAAGGGCCCTAAAAAGTATAGAGGCCCAGGTTGGAAACTGTTATTTTTCAATTATAACTGCTAACCACTAGGGAATTTCTTTTTAATGTATTCCTTAATTATTTCCTTTGGAAGGTCCCAAGTGCTTTAGATGTCAGATGGGTTGTGCCTTTTGCCAGGGGTTGCTTAGTTAACTGTTTATTTAATGAATGGGGTTTTATGTGCAACTGAATTTCTCATGGCACATGTTAGAAAATTTTTGGCAGCATTTAAATTGGAGAACTGAGAAACATATTGGCTCTACGGAAGCTCAATCAGCTCCCAGGCAGGTGCAGGGATTTTGCCAAGGAAAATTCAGTAAAATAAAAAATATAAAGACCAAATTCTCACACAGTCCAAGGGAAACTGAATTTAGTGTTCAGGATTAAATAAATGCTGGATCCAGGTATCTCAGGTGGCTTGTGAATGGAAGGGGGAAATGCCTCACAACTTCGGGAGAGAAGCTAGAATGGGATCTCCTTGTTTTGGAGAATTAAAGTATGTGTACATTTCAGGATTGCTTGGAAAACTCAACTAGCTGCTAAGAAAAATAAGAGAGTCGTGTAATCTCTTACATATTTGTTCCTTATGAGGACCTATGTCTATAAGTTACTAAAAGGTATTATAGGTTTATTCTTTTCAAATAAGAAATAATCAATTATTGAATATTTTTTAAATGGCCATAGTACCTACTAAGCATCCTAGATCAAATGTCCAGATGGCCACATTCAAACATACCTGATTTTTGTCTTTGATAATTTGTCACACCTAAGGAGCTGCTAGGAAAAGAAGGAGATACTGGACAATGTAAAGTAGAACCAAGTTTTGCACAAGGCTTACTAGATGTTTTGATGACTTCCAATGTCCAGGTAATCTATACATTGCTATACATTGTTGGTTATCAGGTTTATTTTTTCTGTGGACTGGAAACAGGGAAATGTCCTATGTTATCTGGGCTTTGAAAAGTCCCATATCCACTGAGAGATCATTTTTTTTAACTCAATATAAGAAAGAAAATGGAGAAGATTTTTAAAAAATTAAACACTAGTTTGAGAAAATAAAGATGAGAATGTAATTATCTATCAGGAATTTAAGATGAATAGCTCCAGCCTACTTGTCATTACTACACAAGTCTCCAGGGCCTGTGTGGAATAAAAGCCATTTGGAGTCATCTCCTCCCAAGTATAACTGTCATCAGCTCCTCCCTTCAATACTCTACACTCACTTGGCCAGACCATGTCCCAGCCCCAGTCCCTCTCTGGAAGAACAATTTCCCAAGCCAGCCTCTCTTTCTTCTCTCCTAAATGTGCTTCTTTCATCACTGGCTTACTGACAGGTCCTGGCATTCTTGGGCAACCAATGGTCTGGCTGGCTCCCTGGGTTTCTATCTGGTGTCATTTTCTTGCTTTACTCAGAAATGGTAAACCTCTAGGTAGCTACATAAATTAACACATGTTCTCCACTCCAGGCCTAGTCATTTGTCTGTCTTCTATCCTGACTGTGTGCTAAACAAACCTTCAGCAGGCCGTTCACTGGGTATGGCCACCTACACCCACCGTGCCCCTAATTATCTCTGATTAGCTAGTATGTTGCTTGACATAGTATTAATGTGAATCATGGTAACACCAAACACCAACCATCAAGCACCTTCTAGGTGATCCATGCTTGCTGAGCTACATTGCACAAACTCTTTTATTTTTCCTAACAGTTTTATTAAGTAAGCATTTTTATCTCCACACCAAAGCTCAGAGAATTTAAGTATCTTGTCCAAATTACATAGCCACTAGAAGACTGAGCAGGGATCCAACTCAACATTTGTCTAATCTGATTCCAAACTCACAGATGCAGTTTTAGTGCATGCTTCCACCCCATGGGATATTGGCTGAGCTCCTGTTTATGTAGCCAGCACTGGTCCTGGGCACATACATTTTCTCAATCTCATTGTCACAACCTTTAGTGTATAGAAGTAAAGGGACATCTTATCTCTTTTCACTTTTTCCAACAAGTTGCTCATTTGACTAGTTGTGGATCTCTTAACACTACTGGTAAAAAAAAAAAAAAAAAAAAATCCCCTTAGGTTCCATCCCACTTCCTTTCTGTCTGATTTCAGGATAATTGTGGCTCCCCTGGGTGTCCTATGGCACTCTGATTCAGTGTCACACTTACCTTGTGCTCACTTCACTCTGAGGACCAAATTACCAGACCATGTTTCCAAGTAATCACAAAACTTGTTTTGACTTTTAAGAATTCCTTAAACTAAGATTTTCTAAGTTACCTCGTAACTGAAAAAAAATAAAGAATAAGATTTAGCCTTAGCAGGAATGACATTCTACGGATCAGTTTCCATGGGTCTAGATTTAGCTTTGGCTATTACAATCTCCTTCAGACAGAGAGAGAATAGAGTACAACCACATATAGATTGGGGGCATTTTTTTTCATTATAACTGATGAAGTCCAATACAGCAGGGCCAGGACTGAAGTGAGGTGCATGAGTACTCACTTTGGGTGCAAAATATAAGTGGAAATGCTAAAAACTCAGCAATCAAGGCAAATATTTCAATGCAATATTTTAAAACTTAATACAAAAAAAGCTCATGATAAATAAGATATTAAAATTTTAAATAAAGATAGGATCAGTATTACTGAGTTTTCTTTTTGCCCTAAGTTCCATGATGCCTCAGTACAGTACTGCAATACTGTATTTTTCTAAGATTACAGAAGTCAGTTTAATATGTGGGATATGTATTTATTAAAACAAATGCAAGTAACTAGAGTAGTTTGAAGGGAGGTGAATGTCATCATTAGATAACATTAAAATTAGAACCAGAATGCACTATTAATTTTTAAGATGTCATTGTCATTAAAACCACTTTTATCCAAGGATAATAGTCACAAATACAGAGCGTCCATCAGACACTGTTTTAAGCTCTTTAGTCATTTAATCCTCATGACAACCTGCTGATACAGAAGGACAGGCCCACTGTTGCAGAATCCACAGGGCCATATTCATTAGATGACAACATCTGTGGAGCTGTGCAGTACAGTGACTTTCATAAAATTAGGGTCCCCATTTTACAGATGAAGAAACTGAGCTCACATTGTAAGTAGCAGACCCAAGTTTCAAACCGAGACATTCCAGATTCAGGGTCCTTCCTCTTAATCATATTACAGAAGCAAACAAAGCCTCTCAAAGACCAAGTAATCTAGCCTTATTCCTACCTCAAACCCTGCCCCACTTGACCTCACAATGCAGTTAACTTTTAAAAATAATGACCGCAAGAATAAAGATCTTGGCATGAAATTTTACAGAAACTAGCTAAAATTTCAAATTTCAAAAAAGAGAAAGACAGATTATATTCAATGACTTGCCATTGAAATCACCTTGAGCGTCAATCATACTAATTTAAGAACTGTAATAGATTTCTGACATTCACCAGGCTACAGGACACATGTAGAAACTAGACTAAACAGTTAAGATATTTTTACAAAAGTTTGATAAATAAATAAAAATTAATTCAATGGCTCAGAGATACTGAAAGGCCAATAAAATCCAGCCCCCTAGCCTCTGCCACTGTCAATGGACTAACTTCTAAGGTGTACAGCTGGTATTCTTGCATCAATCAGCCAATGTGATCAAAGTGTAATATAACAAATTATATACATTTTAGCTTTTCATGTTAAATAGCACTATAATTATATAATGAAATGAGCATTGTGAAGGATTATAAACAAAAGATTAAAGGATTCAGAATAACACCTTGAGATTTTATCTAACACATGGGCCTCCCAAGTAACCACTGTCACCAATTCATGCTGCTCATAAAGGTAGATTTCTGATTACCTGGTTTACTTCTAAATTAAAGAGAAAAAAATAAAAACTCTAATGTCTCTTCTGTGGAGTATTTACAATTGATATTTTGAGCCAATATCAAAGTAGGAATGTCTTCCAGGAACAAGACAGACAGGACAAGGTTGGCTCTTGGGAAAATGTTATTCCTGAAAGGAAGAAGGATTAGGACATGGCCTGTCAGCGCAGTACTGATGGGAAGAATCAAAGAGAGACAAATATATGAGAAATACAATATATAAGGGCTTTATTCTACACAAAATGGTGGGTGCTTCCATAGCACTGGTAAAGAGATTGGTGCTGTTACGCATACATTGTTAATTACTATTTATCATCTCATTTAGTATTAATTTTTATAAATGTGGTAAATCCAATAACCTTCTGCTCCTCCCTCTTCATGCTAACATATCATTGAAGAAAAACTTTACTTTTTGTGAATTCAGTGATGTTGTCATGCCCAGATGACTTATTGAAGAATTCTCACAGATAGCTAGCTCTTGTTTGCTTTGCTCCATGGTTGAGTTGCCAAAAGCAACCCTAAGCCCAGCAGCTGTGTTGTCATGCGTCCCACTGGTCACATAAGGAATTAGATATGAATGTGGGTAGATTATAAGAAACCCATCCAGACTGGAGGAAAAACAACCAAATGGGCAGGCTTGACCAGTGGTGGGAGGCTCAGAAGTACTCTTTTTATATATTGTTATTATTGTGCACCTATTTTATAACATGGCATTCTTCACAATGTGCATATGATTCTGAGTCTTGTTAAACAAAGGCTCAAAGTGATCGTAAGGATGATAGATAAGATTTATTTTGATATCAAAGTGCTTCCTGTAGCTTGGTCACCTTTGTGATTAGAACATGGAGAGGTGTGTACCCTATGCTAGGTAGATGTAAATTTTCTGGTGGAAAAAGTGGTTTGGACAGTTACTCATTAATGACAACATTGAGCTGTTTTAGATCAAGTCACAAGAGATCACTTAGCAAATAAAGACCCCTTTTGAGAATCAGGTCTAAGTTTAAAATCCAAATCAGAATGCCTACACTAGAGAAAAAAAAAAAAAAGTTTGCACTGCTCATTCCTCTAGATATAACCCCAAGGATGTGTTTCTTAGAGAATCTAGTTGATACCAAAATGCCTCCAAAGGAGATACTAGTTAAAATTACCACAATATAAAATGTTTCCCATGGTGATGCTTGAAGGAATGGGAGCATAACCCTAATAGCTGATTGCTTCACAAAGATAAAATATAAATGGCCATTTAGAAGATCAGGTTTGCACAGGAAAGGAAACTCAATCAACAAGTTAGGAATTTGAAGAATTGTGTTAAGTTTTCTGGGCTGAGAGGACCTAGAAAAAGTGACTTCTACATTTTTAGATACAATCGAGACAAAATTTTTTAGAGGTTAAATATGTGTGTTTTTATTCTCTGTAATCTGAATTCCTAATTTTCCCAGGGTATTTTTGTCCAGGGTAATATTGTTTTCCCTATTGTCTCTTGATTCTCCGGGAAACAGAATCTACAACTGAACACATTTGAGAAATGTAGAGTCTTGTTCAGTCAAAAACTTACCAAAATCTTACCAAAAGTCTGGTAAGATTTTTTAAAATTCCACATTGAGATCATAACATGAGAATTTATGTTTTGTTTGGAAAAGCCACAATTTTCAAGGAGAAAAATAAACATTTAAAAAGATTTGTGCACTTTGACATTTCAACATGGGGTAAGAGGTGCCTATGAACCATGGGGTATATCAGCAGAGCAGCAAATAACTCAAATAACTAGACGGAAGTTCCTGCAATATAGGAAGGAGAAAACCATTCAGATGCTTGGGGGAAGAGCTAAGAAAGAGGGAAAAAAACAAAGATAAAAGGATGCACCTGAGTGGCCCTCCTCCCCACAGGAGCTAACTTTAAGAAGATCAAACACCCAGATAGGACTGGAGAATTCAGAAAATATTAATACTAGTGCTGGTGCCACACTCACCTGGGGAATCTGAAAGTCTCTCAGAGAAGATCTGGTTTTGACAAGGTGCGCTATCCACCAAAGCCTGGGAGCAGATGTGGTAATAGCAGAAGGGAGTTACCCTAGGGCAGCCTCAGACTCTGGCGGGTTACAGAGAAGTTCTTGATCTCCAGGTGAACCCAGAGATAACAGGAAAACCCTGGGTCCAGAACTTGGCCTGGAGCCTATGCAAGGAGCCTTCCAGAATCTTGAGCCTTAAGGAAACCAAAAAGTCCCAAGTTCTGAAGGGCACATGCCCACACACAGCTCCCAAACGACCAGCCAGGTCTTTTTCTGATGCTTAAAACGTGTGGCCAATACCAGACAGGTGATAGATATTATGCTATGCCAAATTCTGCTGCCATAAATCCTTCCCATTGCACTCTGGGTGAAAGGATAGAATATACTGTTTTTATTTTTTTTTAAATATAAGGATCTTTTGTATTTGATCTGGTTCTTTCTGTTTTTGCAAACATACTTCTTAGTGTGTTCTTTCATAAATATAGACTAACTTAGACAATCTCTTATAAGAGTGATGCTAGTAATCTCAAAGTTAACGATTATAATAATGGCCACTACTGATTATTCCCAGTGTGCACCACTCAGTATGCATCGCAGCCATTATCACCAATTATTATATCAATTCTCCAATGTAGGGTTTTTTTTTTTAATCCCCATTTTCAGATATGGCAATCAAAGCTCAAGGAGTTTAGGTAACTTTCCTAAAGTCACACAACTAGTAAAAGCTCATTCCATTATATCATACTTAATCACAACAAATGATATCTAACAAATGAACCTACCCTGACAACCTCGGAGGAACTGACAAGTCTGTGAATAAAAAGTTAACTTTCCTTTTCCCTGTCCAACATTTATCTTCAGGATTTTTCATTTTCTTAGTAGATAGGACCTATTGGGTATTGGAATAAGGGCCAATTGAGAAATTTAATTTCTAGTTTCAGCCTTGCCATTCATTGTGTGAATTTGGGCAGATGCCTTTTCAGTTTTCTCATCTGTTCAATCAGGATAATGACTGCCTTATTTCCTTCTCACTATTATAAGTAGTTCTGGCTTTGTCTAAATTGATATAGAATTGGATAATATGGAAAGTGCATAAAGTTCACTTTTATGGTGAATTAAACATGCATTATTATTTATATCTAAAATTATATCAGGTATGAGCATGATAGGGAGACAATTTCAATTTGTGGACTTTGTGTTAGGGGCTGGGCCAGATACTGAAGATGTAATAGGAAAAAAAAAAAAAAAAAGGTCCAATCTCTGGCCTTGAGGTGGTCCCAGCCTGAAGAAGGGACTAGGAACACACAGCTGACCAGAAAATGACAAGACAGATACAAATATAATGTTAAGAATCTAAAGTCAAACACATGGATCTCTGCCTGAGTCTCAGAAGGGGAACCAGGATGGGAAATGTCTCATCCACAGATCTGTTTGGTGGTGGTAGCTTTTAAGTTAGTTCGTGAGGAATAAAACATGTTAGAAGGTATAAGGATATTAGCAAAATAAAAGTCAGGACGTTTTAGAGGCTTACAATGAAATATGATTTTGTTTTTATCCATATTATAGCCAAATGAAGATTAGGAATAAAACAGGTCCTTATTAGGAATAGAGTTCATAAAAGATACAAAACTCAGTAGTTTCAAAAAATGTGATAGAAAATTTAAACCTCTGCATCTGCAGATTCAAGCCACCACAGAACAAAAGTACTAAGGAAAAAAACGAAATAATAACAATAAAAAATAATAAAAATTTAAAAATGCAGTATAATACCTATGTATATAGCATTTATTAGGTATAATAAGTAATCTAGAGATGATTTAAAGTATACAAGAGGATATGCATAGATTATATGCACATACTATACCATTGATATAAGGGACTTGAGCATTCATGAATGTTGGTATTCATGGGGAGTGGGTCCTGGAACCAATCCCCTATAGATATCAAGGTATGACTGTATCATATAAGGAACATATTTCTTTATCAAATGTCTTCTGCTGATTGTATTGTTGCATATGCAAAAACAGCCTTCCAAGATTTTCCCATCATATGTACATAGCACTGTATTTTATAAGGCCTTAATCTACTGATATTAATAGAAGATTTCTGTTTATCCTAAAGAAGAGTCCACCTTTACTTCTCTTCTAGCATGTCAATAAATGAACACTAAGGAAGACATTAGAAACTCTGTGCATATAAAAAATGGCAGTAAAAGGAAGAAGTCCAAAATGTCATCTAGCCAACAGAAATAGAATAAATTGGTAGGCATCTTATATTCACTTAAATTTTCAAATGATTTTAAGAGGATGTCCCTCAAAACTGCTTGAGACATTGGCTTTTGTCAAGAAAAATGATCTGAAGTGAAATTTGGATATGCACCAAAAGCTTCAGTCTTCAAGGATTTTCAATTCCCTTCAGTTTGCATGTTTGGAAATTGAACGATTCAGCATATCTCTAATAAAAAAATCATCTCCCAAGGCTCCTTTTCTATGCAGGCAAAATCAAATTAACTTCAAACAGAAGAGGTTAGATGCATACATAAAGGAAGTATCAAACTGTAACATCACCTCACTCCAGCTCGCTAAGGTCTCCTAATACCTACCCAGGAGAGAAATCCAAATATTAACCTCACCCAAGATTACTCTGCAAAATCTAAACTTTCGTTTCCAAAAGAGAACAGCACTAAATTAATTATTCCACTATGCTGTCAGGGTTTCCACTGACAACACTATATAGTAGTACTCTGGACTTTTACTTAACATTCATTGAGAGCCAACAGGCTGCCAGGCTCCATGTGCAGCCTAGGAAGTGTGCAGCACACATGCCTTGACAGCTAAGCAGCCATTGGATTCAGAGGATTCCCATGCTGGAGGAGCCGCAGTGATGCTCGTACCATCCAAGCCAGGGACTGCCACATGCGCACCACACAGCCTCCCCTGCGATGATGCATTGTGCTAATATGCTCTCTGAGTGTGCTCGCTGGGATGTATTAGAGCAATACATCACCAAAACGCTTTAGTTTATATGATGTATTGCCACGTGAAGTAGAAATGGTTGCCAGGGACACATTGTAAAGACTTAATTTCTAATATTTTATATTAAATGATGTCTATATCACCATTTATGGTGATTTGGAAGATAATATTTTGAGATTCTGTTATGGTTGATCTTTGATATCAGTGCTTTCCTTATCATGAAAGCATTCTCACTGTAGATCTGTAGATCATTTTTAAGGTGAACACTCAGTAATTGAGCTTCACCTAAGCATGACATGGAATGAGTGAAGAGGTCTATGTGCACAGCTGTGCAATCAGCCCTGAAATCCAGTCATTGGCATGGGCCCTGGTGCTGGGCTGCATCTTCCCCAGTGGGCACCATATGGGCTAGTGGCGGGCTCTGGGCAGGAAACATGAGAGCCAGGTGGAGATGCTTCCTAGATGCAAAAAGCTCTGTGCAGGCACCTACTTACTCTGTTCCAATCCTGCATATTCTTTAATGACAGGCTTTGCACGGCTATCATTACAATACCATAGAATTCTGATATCTCTTTTTTCTGTCTGATTTTATTGGATGAAACGATGGAGTAACTTTTAGAAAGCTAGCAATTTACAAATTCTAAAAATAGATATTAGAGCTTCTTCTATTATAATATTTTTTTCAGATTATCCAAAATATGTTGCTAGATGCACATTCCATGAGGGCAGAGCCCACATCTATTTTGCTTATCATATTTCTCCCAGTGCACCATGCTTGGCCTGTAGAAAGTGTTAAATAAATATGTATTCAGCACACTAACGGTCATGCTTCTCTTTTACTGTAGACTCATTTCATCAGCAACTTTTTCTCGGAGGCAAAGCATGACTTCCTTCAAATGCAATTGTCCTATCTCATAGCCAGAAATTAAACTGTATCCACTAACAGTAAGTAATGGCAGTTCTTTTTAAAGGAGTGGTTCTAACTTGTAGACCTTGCTTAAAGCCAAGTTAGGCATATGATGTTTATTTATAGAAAAAGAGAGAGGGAGAGAATGATAGAGAGAGAGAGAAACAGTGAACAATTTATTACGATTTACCAGTGCATTTAAACTTGATTAGATTCATATAAAAGTATCCTTTTTCATACACCTCTTTTCAGAAGTCTTTATTATCTAAAGAGGAATCCATGTAGATAGAGTTTATGATGCGGAGGTGACTATAAATAGACAAGAAAAATTTGTATAGGGATTACAGAATGAATGTTACTACTTCATAATCACATTTCATATATTATTGTTTTTAGTTTAGTTAGTTATGAATTTCCTAGTATATTTCATTCTCAGTCATAGATTTTGTTGGCTATTTTTGATAGTGTCATATATGCTAGGATCCAATATAAAATAAAACAAACAAAAAAACCTTAAAATTACTCTTTTATATTTGCATTTTGGACTAATACCAGTGCATTCCCAATTGCCTTCCTAGTGAATCAAGTGTTTACATTTCTTTTTTGCCTCCTTACATTGTGCAGCATAGGTCTCCCAAATAGCTTTGATTTTAATCTACCTAAAGAAAAACAAATTTTACGTGCAAATTCAATAGGCTCACTTTTACTCATTACCACATACACACACACACACACACACACACACACGCCCCTCTTCACATTTCTTTTATACGTTCTATGCATATGTTCTATGCATTACGAACACTGGATTTGTTTGCATCCAGCTTGGTCAGGGCATAAAATGAGAGTCTTGCCAACTCCTATTCCTGCTGAAGAGGCTTTCCTGATCCTTTTTTCAATTTTCTCATTCGCCTCCCTCTGGCTTCCTCCCTCTATACCCTTTTCCCCTAAATCTCCTCTGTGGCTGGGTAGCCTTTCTTTGGATCTCTAATTTGTAACTACTGTACCTCTAGTACAGAATTTATTGCATTCTTGCTAATCCTTTCTGACATTTTAATGATAAGCTCCTCTCGGTCAGCAGCCACATTCTCACCTAAACCTTGCATCTATATTCCCGCTACAGCAAGTGATAGACTACTACCTACTGGTTGTGATAGTCTGAACCATTATTACATCGTCTCATCTCAGCATTTTTTCACTTAAAGATCACTCTTGGTGAGATGCTTCACATACAAAAATCAATGAAAAAGTGCTGCTGACTGATGGACAACTTTGAGAATGGTGTGGGGATATGAGATACAACTATAACTTGTTCATTTTTCTCCCTGTTACTGGCACAAATAAAAGATTTGGAATCCAAAATAAAATTTTGATAATCTGTAAATGTAAGTTCACTATAACAGATAAATATGAACTGCTATAATCTAACAAGAGATAACTAATAAAAGTATTTTAAGTTGCCCATTAAGATTGATTTTGCCTTAACATCACCACCCAAGAGCATTCCATATTTTAGTTCCTAAGATCACACGATGCATGGGATTTTAGTTTTTCTTTCTTTTAATTAAATGTTTAGCTGAAGAACATTACTAAGTATTTTTTCAACCTGTGGCCAGCTGAACTTTGTGTGAAAATATGAAGAAATGAGAATATGCAGGGCATTATATCTACTGTTATGACTGACTTGGGACAAATATAAAGAAAATTCTACCATAGTATATATTTTAATGATAATAGTACCTGACTGAGACACACACATACACACACTCAATGGTATGTCTTTCTGAATGAAAAACCTAAATTGAAATCACAGCAATACAGAATAGTGATATTTTTATTGGGAAGTCCAAGTTTTTAGGAGACAGGAAGAGATTGTTAAAACAGTTATTAACCAATAAGCTTATGTATAGTGTGCAATAATGTCATCTAATTATTTTTTTATTGGGGCATTTGTGCATATCTAGATATTATGAAGTCTGGCTTGAGTCCCTTAAATTTTTTTTAAATGTAGATTAAAAGCTAGTAAAACAGAAATGTAAATTGAGCAAAGACAGAATTGTATTTCCTTAATTTTGTAAAACCATTAGAGGTTAAAATTTGGCATTGCCCATCCCACAACACGTTGATGCAGAATATTAAAAGGAACTCAATTGCCATGAACATCTCCAATTCCAATATTAAATCCAATGCCCTAGAGGTTCTTGTGATTTTCATTGTCAGAGACCTTGAGCAAAACTAGTCAAATTTTTTATTTCTCATTCTTTTTCTATTTGTTCATAGCAGGAGAATAGTGTCCAGGGCTTAGGACAAGACCAATTCCAGAATGACTACAAAGGAAAGGTTACTATATAAGGCGTGCTTAGGAGACTTGTTTTGTCACTGCATTTGCACAGAAAGACTGTACATTTTTTTAAAACTTTTTAATTTTTTTATTTTTTGTTTTTAATTATTATGGATACATAATAGTTGTATATCTTATAGGGTACATGTGATGTTTTGATATAGGCATACAATGTGGATTAATCAAATCAAGGTAATTGGGGTATCCATCACGTCAGATATTTATGATTTCCTTAGGTTAGGAACATTCCAATTCCACTCTGTTAGTTATTTTAAAGTACATTTGGAGATAATTGTAGATTCATATGTAATTATAATAAAAATGCAGAGAGATCCCATGTATCCATTAATCACTTTCTCCAAATGGCAGCATCTTTCAAAATCATAGTACAGTCTCACAACCAGGAAATTTGCATTAATACAATCTACCTATCTTATTCAGATTTCTCTATTTTGGGCTCATTTGCATGTGTGCAGCTGTGTGTGTATTTAATTCCATGTAATTTTATCACATATGTAGGTTTCTGTATCCACTATCACGGTACCTTTTTACCATATTGTATGTTATAGTGAATAGAAACAGCAAAATATGCTAAAGATTTTTTATATGTGTTCTAGAACTAAATAGGTATGAGAAAATTTAAACAGTTCATATCAATGAACTGGACCATTCTTATTTTGATTGGGGATCACTAAAAAGCTATTGATGAGAATATTAAAAGGACTAAATCTGCCCCCCTGCCCGATTTGCTCTCAAGGCATCTGAGGGCATCTGGGGTTAGATTTGAATTATGTACCACAAAACCATCACTTCTTATCTTGAGTATACATTTCATGTTCAGATTTCTTTTCCTTTAAGCTGCACTTCCCACTTTGAAAGTTATATAACCTTGAAGATGTGACAATTCTTTCATTTAAAAAATACTTTTTTGAGGACAATATTTTATGCTGAAACAAATCAACAGAATTATGAATTTTAGATTTGAGGTTTAGCCTATGTGATATTGAATAAAAAATTTACAAATATTTGACTAGACAGAAGTTCCATAAAGGCAGTGATTTTTGTCTGCTTTTTCTGCTGTATTTCTTGAATCTCAAACATTGTCTGGCAGATAGTATAATAAGTAGACACTCAAAAAATATATGCTGAATGGATTAATGATTAAAAAGAAAAATGTTTAGCTAGCGGAAATATTCTTCCTTGGCCTACACTTTTCGTTTTAATGTGGCAGCATCTTTTATCTATGCATGCCAAAAGCCTGCTAATGACTAATCGAAATAATAATTAACACTCATATTACTACTCCCACTTTTATGAATAGCTTTTCTCTTTTCAAATAATGAAAATTCAAATAAATTAAAACTGGCTATATTTCACCATCCCATCAGATACGTAGGTGATATAAACGATAAATTTGTAGCCGGTGAGAGTAAACTAAGGGGTTGAATTTAATTACTGTTTTCAACAGATAAATTTGTGCTCAGTTCCTAAACAAGAGTTTCTGTGAAATTCTTCATTAGATGCAAGGCAAACTGATAAGGAGAAGTAGATTTAAATTGAAGTTGTGAATTTGGAAGGATCACATGAGAAAATATCATGATTGAGAAGGAAAGGGACTAGCAAACGTCTTTATGGTCTCTTGAGAGTGTCAAGGACAGAGTAGGCATCTCCCTGTCCTGGGCAATAAGACATCTAGATAAGAATGGCAGGAATGGTAGGAATAATAGAGCCAAACTGGGTTATATTTAAGAGCTCAAATAGAGTAACTGATTTATCCAAGAACATACACAGTTATTTAGAGGCAGACCCAAGACTATAATCCAGGTACTATAAACTGGGTACACCTGGAAACATGAGGTAAGCCATGGTGGAGAATGACATCTTAAGGGAAAAAAATATGCCATGTACATAGTGAAATTTCACTCTAGTATACCATCATAGAAATATTATTGCTTTTATGATTAAAAAACAGCCATAAATTAGTAAGATCTTGTTTGAGAACATACAAGTCACCTGTTCACAATAATTCAGTTTCCCTAATATCCAGGAAGGTTTGTTTGACCTTCAGAGAATTTTCTTAGCTGCAGGGCTACACAATTCCTCAATATAAATTGCAGATTTGGTTCTAAATATTGTTTTTTTGGACGGCTAACAAAATTCTAACTCTACAAATAGGTAATCAAAACAATTACTTAGCAGATGAAAGAAAAGAATAAAATAATGTTAAACAAGGAAACAAATACAAAGAGAGACAGGGGAAACCACTAGCAAAGCCTAACACACAAGTATTGTCTAAATAGTTTCTCAGTTCTTTATTAACCACACTTTTGGATCTTTCAGAAAAAATATATAAAAATATCTTCTATATGTTGGGTTGTATTTATTTCTAAAATACTTATATAAGTACTTCCTTATGAACAATTCCAATAGCTACAAGTTCCCAAGCTGATCCATATGGGTTAAAGTTGCCCATGGACCTTTACAATGGCCATAACAACTGAACTCATATACCCTACTAACTTCATCAGCTGTCAGCCACTTCCAAAAATTCTAAGGTCCAATAACAATAAACTTTGGTTCTTTCCCTAAGGAACCCATGACTTTGTATATGTTGTCTCTCTGCCTACATTGGTTTCATCTCTCTTTTCTCTCTGACCCCATTATTCATTCAATGCTTTCGCCTTTCCCCTACCTTTTGGTATGATTAACTTACTCACCTTGCACATCTCACTGGTACAACAAGGCTGAGAAGCCATCCCTAAACACTCTGCTCTGGGACTCCCACAGCACCAAGGGTGTACCCCTATCAGAGGACTTACAATGAGTGCTGCAATTCCCTTCAAACCCTCTTGTTTCCATAATGAATGGAAGTTTACTGAGGTTAGAGACTAGGTTATGTTAACTCTTGTATAATAGTGCCCAGAACAATACCTGGCATACAGTGGTACTCACCAAATGTCTGAAGACTGAGTAAATAGCCAAGATTTATTGAGCACCTTCTATGCTAGGCATTGTACTGAGGCTATTCCACTCAAGGTGCATCGAAGTTTGCAATTCCTTCTCCCCAAGGTAAATTTTTCTTTAAAGTTTAGGACTCAGAACAGATGTCCTAACCCTCACCATCCTCCAGCTATCAATGATCAGTCATGCCTCTAGCATACATAAAAACTAAGATAATGATACTAAAAATACTAAAATGAAATTATCATGATTATCTCTCCCACTGTATCTTGTGGTTTAAATCCCTGTTTCCTGACCCTCACCTTGACCCCAAGTGACTAACGATGAGCTGAACATTTTGTTGGATCCCAGCAAATGTTTGTTGAATCAAATCCATAGAATTGAAAAGATTCTAGTGCTCTTTTTCCTCTTCTAAGGATATGGAAAATGTACTGCATTAATATGTCCTTGAAAATTTCTGATTTCAAGTTTTGCCCACAGAATATTTTTGAAGAGGAGTAAGGAGTTATGTGTTAAAGTTAAGAGAAAGAAAATCTTCCCAAAAGTCCCCAAAGTTAATGGGTTCAAAGTTATGTTGCCCTAAGAAAGTTCTTTTATTTTTGTTCAAAGCAAGCCAACAACTGTCCCTTAAACTCAAAATGCTAAAAAGAGAAAATACCAACTTGTTTGCATGACCATATGTTCCTATATTTCTAGGTCAGTCTTGATCAAATACTTTCTTCCATGTACCCCATAAATACACTTGTACTCATCAGCCCGTCTGTCCTGGTTTTGTTGGTTAGAAAATGTGGTCATTGCAAGTGTTCTATTTATTTCCTACCAACCATCTAAAGTTTCTTTTTTATGTTTAACAATTTTCAAATTATTTCAGCTCTCTTCTGAAAAAAGAAAGGAATAAATGGGCAGCTGTCAGCAGAGAAGATAAATATAATGAGCTATTCCTATTTTGACATCAAATGACTTAGAAAAGTGCAGGTAGTAGAGCAAGGAAGAGCAAGTTTCCTTCTGTTAGATAAAGGGTTCTCTGTAATCTAAGGTTGGGAAACCAAAATGAATGGGCCATCTGGGCCTGGAATGTACATGGTCAGTATCAATACTGTCACTATAGTTTGGTGTGTTGATTTAAATACCACAACCACAGTATATCTATATGAATGTGATGAGAATATGAGAAAGTTCTGAATCTCAGGCCCACATACAGAAGAAAAGTTCACTGTATCAAACAAAAATAAAAGGTGAGGAATTCTGGGATGTTTGCGTGTGACATATAGTCACAGACTCATTCACTGCAGTTTGATGCTGTATTTCTCAAACTTGAGTAGTGTGCACAAACTTTAAATAACAAAGAAAATTTACAGATCCCCAAGTATAAATCTACATAACTCGCCCTCCTCCCATAGATTCTGAACGTTCTGATTTGAGAAATAATGAAGTAGTATAGTTAAATGCATGGGTTTTAGTATCAGATCTGGATTCAGTTCTCTGTGGCACTTAGTAATTGAATAGCTTTAGGCAAGTTAAACTCTCTAAACCTCAGTTTCTTCATGTATAAGACTGAGATAAAACACCTGCCCCTAAGTGAAACAGGCCAAACACAAAAAGACAAATCCTGTATGATTCCACTTATATGAGGTATCTAAAATAGTCAAGTCCAAAGAAACGGAAAGTGGAACGATGGTTACCAGAGGCTGATAGGAGGAGGACATGTGGTATTGTTGTTAAATGGGCATAGAATTTCAGCTTTGCAAGATGAAAAAGATCTCGATATTTGTTGCATAATAATGTGAATATGCCTAACACTACTGAATTGTATACTTAAAAATGGTTAAGATAGTAAATTTTATGTTTTTTTTAATTTTTACAATTAAAAATAACACCTGCCCAGTAGGATTATAATGATGATTAAATTTTTAAAATGAATATAAAGTGCTTTACCCAGTACCTGGCATAGTTAGTGCATTTTATGAATAGGAGCTATTGCAAATGAAACAATCACAATTATGAAAAGTACCAAGTACACAAAATTTCTACTGATTCAGTGAACAATTTTCTTTTCCTCAATCACTGTTTTAGTTGGTTGTTGAAGGGAGCTCAGTCTAGAGAATCATTGTACTCATTCCACTGATTCATTCCTGTTGCCAACTTTAGCGACTGCTATGAACCTTGTTCTTTTAGTGAAGCAGTAAGTGGTAACTTGAGGAAGTGCCAGTCTCCAAAGGGGGTCATTGAGTTATATTTGGTAGCATTCAGGAGTTCTGGTAGGCAATGACAATTCTAAACACCTGCTGAGAGCAGAGCCATACAGATAAAGAAAAATCTGCTGGAAAAATGGGCCAGTGATGTGTTATTTGGGGCAAGAAGCCAATGTCCTTCTTAAACTGACTTCTACCCTTACCTCTCTGATACATCTCTTCTTACTTTGCTCCATCCACATTAGCCTTTTTGGTATTTCTGAAACACCCTAGACCTGCTCACCCGTCATGGTGTTTGCACTTGCTGTTCTCTCTACTCAGAATGTTCTTCCTCAACATATCCACTGAATCACCCTCTCACTTTCTTTAAGTTTTTGCTCACATGTCACTTTCTCAAGGTAGCCATCTGTAACCATCTGGTAAAAAAAATTGCTACCCTCTTTCTCTTCTGGCCCAGGGACATCTACTTAAATTTTTCAAAAACATATAACATCCGCAGATGGATTATATATTTTAAAAATTTGTCTAGTGTCTAATTCCTTCCAGTACAGTATATGCTCCAAAAAGGCAGGATCTTTTTCCCTTTTGTTCACTATTATATTCCAAGCTAGAGTGGTGTTTGGTACACAATGTGCATGTATTAAGAATTTCTTGAGTGAATGAATGTATAGTTCCAACCCTTATTCAATTAAAAAAAGTAGCCTAACTAAAATTGTTCTCCCCAGAAAAGAAATATCTAAGAAATATTAGTTAGTGGTCCCACAAGCACACCCTGACTGAGTCATTTTGCATTAAATTCAAGCTCTTTTCCTCTTCATTAAAAGTGATAGTTCATAATATCTATTTCCCTACCATTATTCTAACTAGAAAGAGGTGGGAAACATAGAAGCTAATATACCAACAGTTTTGAAAACAATTTGGGAAGTTAGAAGTACAGGAACATATTTAATAAAATTTAATAAAATGTAGTTGATAATGTATTCATTTATAATAATACAAATTACCTATTATGACAGCTAGCTTTATGAAAATACTTCTCAAGTTCTTCGTTCATGCTGGAAAATCAAATACTTACAAATATTATTATTATGCTTGCTATTGTTGCAATATATTGTTTCTATCCTGTATTAGGAGAGAGAACTTAACAAAAAGAGAGTGTGCTACAAAGAATTTACAACAGTGACATAAATCCTGGGTTCCCATGCCAACTTTGTCTCTACCAAGCTCCTTGCCATTGGGCAAGACATAGTCTTTCTGTGCCTGGCTGTAATGGTTATGTTTCACTACAAAAATCTATTTAACTCCCCTGAGCCTCAATCTCAGGGATTGTTATGCTCATGACTGGTTTTCCTTGTTTCACAAAGTTGTCTTACACCTCTAAAAATTGGGACTCATACCACTGGTGATGTTCCAGATGATGTTAGTTGGTCCAAAGATTGTATTTAATTTCCAAGTAATATTTATTTGGAAGTGTACTTGGAGGAAAAATAGTATAGCATATTAGAGTTGTAATTTCATGGATAATATTATTTAGGATGAGATTCATTTCAAAAGTAAATTAAGTGTAAATGTAAAATATTAAGTAAATGATGACATAGGTTATATATACATGTGGCATAATTATGAAAGTGATATATTAAAAAATGAGGTTTGGGGAAAAGTCTTGTGAGAATCAGTTGTAATGCTATGTGAGTGTCCTTTCCAAAGTTAACAGTGTAAGCCAGGGTAAGATAATATTAATATTAAGATATATGTAAATAAAATAGCATTAAAACAAATGTAAACAATATGAAGTATTATAATGATTATTCTAGCAAGAACTCTTTCTTTCTTTCTCTCTCTCTCTCTCATCTTTTAGTGCCTCTTATGTTCTAGGCACTCAGTAAAGGCTAGACATTTTATCTGTAGGCTAAATGCTTACAACCAAACTGACCGGAACTGAGGCAAATCAAGTTGACTGTTTCCCCACATCAGACATCCAGGCCATAAATCCAGTTCTGCTGATCAAGTTAAAACTTCTGAAATAGCATCCAGAATTCAAGAAATATTTTTTCAGAAACCAAAGGTAAATCCTGCAAGTGAATAAGCTGTAATTTTACATGTTCCTCTTGTCTTATTATGGCAATACTGTGGAAAATAGAATTAATCCCTTATTGATCAATATCAGATATTAAAAATGGCATTAAACTCAATAGCTGTGACATTGTGTCTTTGACAGAAAGAACTCAAAGCATCTACACCTCATGAAATCACATATTTTAATGGGAATTACGTGGAGTATACACAGTGTGTATAAAAATTGTGATGGAGGAGGAGATAAACAATAGAAACCCTGGAGAGTTTACTGTCTGATTTGTTCCCCTTCATCCATTCCTGAAAGATGTGTAATGATAAAAATGTGTCATTGTTCATTACAGTATCTTTGTTCTAGTCTGTTCTCTTATATTTACTGGTTTTTCTGATTTTACCTAATTCCCCCTTTTCTCTGAGTCTTTATTTTCTCAGATTAATTAGAAATTAATTTTATTTGTCCTGAAAATGGTTAGGGATCTAACTATTGTTGGTTTCTCAGGTATATGGTTCACTCATTAGACTGTAAGCACCATGTGAAGTCAGAACCCGTTAGGTTTTAGACACTGTTACATCCACAGTGCAGAGCATATAGCAGATTCTTCACAAGTATCTGAATGAATGGATACACAAAGGAATAAATATATTTATGAATACATGTCATGTGACAATTGCTGCGTAAGGTTCATCCTTACTCTGTATGAACTATAGTAAAATAAATGAACACATTTTGTAAACTTTAAAGGCCCTTTCAAATGTAGGGTACAACCAAGGCATTTTTAAATTTTTAAAAAATCAGTTACATGCAGTTTTAAATCAGAGTTTTTAAATAAGCTTTCAGTCAGAGATTTTACCAAGATTGTATTTACTTTTTAAAAAACAGAGTTTTATGCTTCTGTGGGTATGAAATGCGCTTGTACAACACATGTACTGTTTGATGTAGCTCTATGAATTGCTGGTTCTTTATAATATTGCTTATGAATCATTTTATTTAATACCATTGCATCTATGAAACCATATGAAGTATTCTATTGGTATACACAACTTTTCAACTTTTCCCATGATCTTAATACTTTTATATGGCTCACCAGTGAGTGCACAGGAGGTTATATGGCATTCTCATGGACAGCTAGCATTACTCACTGATATGAAATGAGTGTCTGTGTCTCCCCTTGCCCCTCCAAATTCAGATGTTGAAATCCTATCTTAAAATTTGATGGAGCCTTTGGGAGATGATCAGACCATGAGAATGGAGACTCATAAATGGAATTAGTGCCCTTATAAAGGAGCCCCCAGGAAGCCCCCTCACCCCGTTTTACCACGTGAAGACACAATGAGAAGATTGATGTCTATGAACTAGGAATCCTTCACCAGACACTCAATCTGTTAGAGCCTTGATCTTGGACTTCCCAGTCTCCAGAGCTGTGAAAAGCCACCCAGTCTATGATATTTTTGTTATAGCAGCCTGAATGGACTAAGACAGTCACCATACTGTAAATACACACAGCAATCGACTTACCATACTCCAAAAACTCTAGCTACCTGTCCTGACTTGAAAATGTTCTGCACCAAACATGGTTTCCTTCACTGAGGCCTCTGATTTTGTGAACAGTTTACGTAATAGCTGACAAAATACATTCAAATGCTATTGATCAATGTGCTCCAAAGAAAGAAAGTGAATGTCCTCAGCATTCCAGCGATTCAGCTAACTATCCTGTGGGAAGATGAGACAGAACAGACCCAGCTTTTGAGGTGAGGGACTGAAGGTTGTTCAACATTTTATTCTCAGCTCTGAACGTGATGTCTAGCATATAGTACACACATAATAAATGTCTGATGAATGAAGAAAGAAAAAAAAATAGTCATATAATGTAGAAAGGGCTACTAGTATAGAGTCTGGAGCTGTGTCTCTTTTCATAAATCAGACAATCAAGAAAGGCTTTACCATATACCATATAGCTAATGTATGCATATATAAGTACATATGTGTATATATATCTGTATATGTGTGTATATATGTTATATGTATATATGTATATATAAAATATATCAGAATCAAGCCTTTAAGGAAGGACAGAGGATGATCTGCAGAAAGGAAAAAGTAGGACGAATGATGGCAGCAATGTAAGAAATGTAGGTCCAGGGAAGTTCTGAGTTATCTATTTTTAATTATCACGATGCCTATGATTTTCTTCCTCTTTGAAGTTTCACAACATCTTATTCCAGTTCTCTTCTCTGCTATTGTGATTCCCCCCTGCATACAATGGCTCTTCCTAAGGGGGCTGATGACAGTGAGGCCTCTGTGCTGTGCTGGGGAGGGGAAGGTGTCCTCTATTTGGGAGAACACATCTTTCTCTTCCCTTAGCGGGTGCTGCCAAAGCCCAGCAGCGAAATGCGCCCCGTCTGCGTGCTAAACACAAGTCAGGCGCCCTTCAGCGAAGATTTAGGCTTGGCTTCCTTCCCTTGGCTATTAAGCTCCATTCCCACAGAATTACTACATGTCTGAGGTTTCTAAAACCCTTTGTGTGGCTCTCAAACAGTTATTGTGCTGGATCCAAATTTCGACCTTGGTTAAGCAAGCCTCAAATCCTTTCCAACCTTCCCGAGGAACGATGCTCCAAGGGCACACAATGAGAGGGGGCGATAAAAGTAACCTGCACAGTTTAAGGATCACTTACTATGTGCCAGTCCTGTGCTAAACTCTTTGCATGCAACATCTCATTTAATCCTCACTATAAACCCTGCCCGCTAGCTACTGTGATTTCTCTTATCACCCCTAATTTTCAGATGATAGTTTAAGGAAATTAAGAAACTTGTTCTAGTTATACAACCAGTAAGTATTAAAGCCAGATTTGAAACCCCAACAGTCGACTTCCATAGTGGGCAAAGGCAAGGACAAATGACACCAGAGTCATATAAACAGGCTGAATAATGATAAAAGCCATCAATACAGCACATAAATAACACCTGCCTGCCGTCTGTGCCTCTCAGGAGAGAAAGAGAAAAGTAGTAGACTATGTTTCCTCAAGCATATGAGCTGAGAGACAGCACCTCTGTGCGGAAAAACAGAAGTTCTACATGTAACAGGGCAGGAGGGTTCTCTTGGCTTGAGGCTGGCAATGCAGTCAGGAGAGGTACCCTTGGGAACAGAGCTTGCACTTGGCTCATGGAGCAAAGAGAGAGAAGACTTCCAGGACTCCCTCAGGTTCTCTCCTCCTTAACCAGGGTAGAGAGAGCTCTAGCACTCAAAGCATATATAGACTGCTGATTTATAAAGACTGTGTCATCTGTTGCAGTGAGATTGATTCTTTTGATTTTTTTTTTTTTTTTTAAGCAAGAATCCAGTTCGGCGTAAAAGATGCTCCTGGTTAGAACCCCTGTGTGTTGTGTGAGTGTGTGGTTGGAGAGGAATGCAGAGAAAAAATTCTGGGAGAACAATTTCATCCAAGTGCAGAGAACAAAATTTGCATTACAACACTAGCAGCAGAGAGCTTGTCTTAGAGATAGGGAAGCAGAACAGTTTCCCAGCGCACTTAATTTAGGAAGGCATCCTAGCCAAATGGACCAAAATCAATGTAGTGATCAATAGTTATCGTATAAAAAAGCCCCTGGCACAGGCCAAATGAGCCACACTTTCCTCTCCCTCCACCTTGACACTCTGCCCTCAATCATTACAAAATGAAATTCTCCAAGATCAGATGATTTGTGCAGTTTTTTTCTGAACAAAACAATTGATTCTTGATCGAGTGTTATTTGTTGTGAAACTTACAAACTTAAGCATATTTAGGTAAGAGACTGCTGTGGTGGGATAAATAAGGTGATCCATTTTAAGTGAATACACAAAAATACATTCGAAGCATAATTACTTCGTTTCAGTTAGCCCAGCTCTGCCTCAGTACTTCTGCATTGACAAACAGATTGGAAATGAACCCATGGAGACTGTCATCTGACCCCAACAGGGTACTTGCATGATGTACTTAAAGAGCACTGAATTTATAAGCATGAACATTTCTCCCATATTTTTCTATCCTTAAAAAAATATGATAGGTCATTCAACTTCTCTCTTTGATACTATCAATTTTAAAAGCTACCAAATAAGATTTAGATGGAGCAAGGGAAAACACTTTACAAATCTAATAGATTGAAATGCAATGTTATATTTTGGGGGCATGTATGATCCCTGTGGTTTGTGGTTCTAACAGAATAGGTTTTGTGTATTAATTGTACAATGATACTTTGTTTCTTGCAAAGGAGAAAGTAACCAAAATTCTCTTGATTTATTTAGTAATATCTATATATTTTGGCCATGTTTTAGAGATTAAAGAAGTATATTAAATGGCACATGATAGTTGTTCTTATATCCAACACATCTATGCTGTTGAAAACATGTTATTGGATGAAACACAAAATATATTGGAAATGTTAAAGAAAAGTAATTACCATCATATACTTAAAAGTTGTATGATGATGATACCCTTGGCACCTTAGCCTAGGAAAAGGTATTCAAAAATGGTGAAAATTGTGAAAAGGAATGATACATCTTTTAAAATCAGCAATCTGAAACAGTAAGATAATTTGCTACATATCACAGCTCAAGATATTTCCAAGCTGGTAGAGTATATTTGCATATATAAATGTGTGCTTGAATTTCCTTAGTTTTGTGTTTCATATTTGGTAGCAAGTTAAAGCAGGACATATGGCCATTTTTATGTAAACTGAAACTTCATTCATATGTCTATAAATTTCTTTGTCCTGAAAAAATCAAAATGCACATCAGCACTGTCTGGTAACCTTGAACACCTGTAGGCATATGCGTGGGTGAGTCATAGAGGCAGTCATTTGCTCCAGATCATTAAACAGGGAAGAAAGGCCTCCTGATAACTTTATTAGACATGGTAACGTGTGCTATGCTAAGAGAGATTCATGAAGCCAAAAAGCAAAGCCTTCTAATACGGAGCTCAGGCTGAAGGGCTGAGGAATGACTCTTCCTGAGACTCACAGAGATAGTATAAAGGGGTTGTGTGCTACTTAATCATTGAAGAAACAACCTATGTTTATGCTTTGGTTCTTGATTCCATTCAGTCTAGCAGCTCTTTGAATCCTAAAAAGAGAGGACACTCCTGGGGACCTTCTCATTTTCCCTTGTTTCCTCCTTTCTCCACAGCTTCCTCATCTCCCTCCTTCCTTCCGTCCTGTCTCACTATCGGGGTGACTCTAATACTGCTTAGGACTCACTGTTCTGCAATGCTTTAGGTTCAATTCATTAATTCATTATTCAGCACACTTGTATTTTGGGTCCTTTGCCAAGGCAATCTCTGAGCACTGAGAAGGATTCTACAATGAATAAGAGTGGACTTCTGTTTTGAAGAAACCAGTGAAAACACTAATGAAACACCACAATGGAGCAGGGGTGGGTACCTGATCTGCACATCTAGATTGGGAATTCTGGCACGCTGGGGAGATTGAGCATTGGGTATATATTTCTATGAGGACCTGGTGCCCACCTATAGTAAAATAATACGGATGGCTTTAGAAATCATGGTGAGATCACAACATGTTTAGTGTAAGAAACTCAACCAAGAGAAAGAAACTCTTTCTTAGGCTGTGATCTGATTTGACAGAAAACATATCCTGAGTTTTGGAATAAGAAAGAGATTTAGTCTCTGAATTTTTTTTTTTTTTTTTTTTTTTTTTGAGATTTATGATGTGCTTTGAGGATGCTCAATTATTCTCTGGACTACTTTTTGCAGAAGGTGGGGTATGTTCCAAATTCTTTGATTATGATTTATGGGCCAGAGTAAGGAAAGAGACCCATCCCACTCCACTCCAGCTGGGCCCCTCCCGTCCTCTGCTCCAGGTGAGGAAAGCATTGAATCTCAGATGAGAATCAAAAGAACATTAATAGCATGCAGGGGTGCCAGGGTCAACATTTGAGATGATGACTTTGACAAGTCTTCCCTGGTAGGTACATGTAAGATTAATGGAAATGGACCAAAGAATAGCACCCAGGAAGATTGGTCCCAGGAAGACTGGAAAGGCTATCTCAGAATATCACTTGGAATTCTGTCATGGCAGGGAGGATTTAAGGGGCTAAGCATCCCAGCTGTTTATCTGAGTGAGAGCTGAGAGTCAAATATTATTTTAATTTCTATTGCTATTGTTATCTGTGTTCCCTAAAAATTTTCCACCAGTCTGCTATGGTAAAAAGAAGTGAGGGCCAAAATGCTAAAACAATGCAAGAAGTAAATAAAGGTTATAAAATAAGAATAAAAACATGCTATAAAAGCTCTTATCTTTCCATCATTTTCAATATCTCTTTCCGAATGATTCCCTAAAAACTTTCCAGTGACTTCTTGTGAGAAAACATTTTCATAAGCATGTTTATTCCTACTAGATTAGACTGGTTTTCATATTTGCTTTGATTGCACTATTAGGATCAAGAGCTAAAAACTTCCTCTCAGCATTAGATTATTAGATTTCTTCCAGCAACAGTCCACCTCTCTCCTTTTGCTCATTGCCAACTTTCCAAAAAAACAAACAAACAAACAAAAACAAACAAAAAAGTACAGCTTCTATCTCTTCACTATCCACTCTTTTTTTAACCCCTTATAATCTCAGTTCTTAGGATAATTGTTCTTTCAAAGCCACCTCCACCTTTTCTCAGAGCCTCATCCTTTCTCAGATCTTCTCTGTCTTCTATAACAGTTGTCAATGACGTTGGTGATATATGCCATGCTATTAAAAATTGCTATGTTTCTCTGTTTCTTTGGCGATATGCATTTCAAATGTCAAAATAATCTTTTGTTTTCCTACTCCTATTGCACAGAAAACTAACATTCAAAAAAGTTGTAAAATTTGCCAAAACTTCTGGCCTTGGGATTGGAATGCAAATTTGTCTACTTCCAGATCCCTAACTCTTTCCCCTATTCTATTGTGCCTAGACTGTGATGCTGTATGATCCACAATTTATCACAACTACTAGAAGAAAGGGCTCAGCCAGGTCAGAGCAACAAATAACAAGCTTTGTATCTAGTGGAACAGATGGTAAGCTCTGCCTATTCTCCCTGGGAGGAGAGACCCATCTGCTTATCCGGCTTGGCAGCCTTCAGGGGCCCCACCTGACACAGGACATTGCAGTAGGGATTTCCCTAGTCTGCCCAGAAAACGAAATCTTTTTGGATTGTTCCTTAGGTATTTATAGGGCATGTGGGAAACCTCCTAGGACATGATTCTTAATGAGCAAAATTATATGCAAGGACCTGTCTTAAGTGGGGACATAGATCTGCCCTAGGCTTTAGCTGGGTCTCTGTCCTCAGAAGAGACTAGACCTTTAGCCATATCACAATCCCCCAAGCCTTTGACTGATGTGTCCCCAGGGTGCAGAGTCCTCTTATCTGTTGCAGCAAACTGAGGATCTGCTTTCAGGGATCTATCTCACCCTCTCCAGACACAAGGCTCCCTCTCAAGGAGTCCTCTCTTGTGTTCTTAACTGTCATTCAGCTAGTGCCCTACCCTGCGATACTCCCTTCCCATCTGACCTCTTCTCTTCCTTGTCTTCTCTTCATGCCTTATTCCCTAAGGTGGGTGCTTCTCAATGTCCTGATGGTTCCAAAACCTGTCCTCATTAAACTTCCCAGAAGGAGCATGTCCATTCATGTCCCCTGAAGGCTGCCAAACCTTCAATACCTCCACCGTATGAACAACTCCTAATCTCGCTCTCTCTCTTGAGCACCTGTCCTGCATTCCACAGCAGCACAAGAACCTCTCTACCTGCAGGAGTTTTAGGTTTTCTTGTTTGCAGCTGAGCAGCCCGTGCACACTCAGAAGGCTGTTCTGTGTCCAATAAATGTTTGCTGAACAAATAAATGACTGAGTCTAAAGAAATGAATGAGTCTCTTCTCCTCTGTCCTCATTACCCTTCCTGATAAGCATGCCCATTTCCAAAGTTTCAATACCTCCTCCCTGTCAATTTATGAAACAAATAAAGGAATGAATCTAAAACAAAACTCACTTTTCCCTGCCCTTATCCAATACTCTCTCTGCCACTGCCCTGTCATCATAGCACAGAAGAGAGAAACAGGCTTTAAAATCACACCACGTTAGTTTGGATCTTGGTTCAATCTCTTAATAAGATGCAGCCTTGGGCAAGTTACTTCGCTTCCTTGAGCTTTCTTCTCAATAAAAAACAAATTAAATTAATTTTTTTAAGAAGTCATAGAGAAGAATAATTACTCTGCATGTTTATTATAAAGATTAGATAGTATGTATAAAATGCCTCAATGCCACTCATATACATATTTATCAGGTCTAATTCCTAACTCTCCTATTTCTTTTAAAGATACATTAGCTACCTAATGTAACCTTCACAAAACCCTGTGAAGTAGGTAGTTTTATATCTCTACTTTGCAAATGAGGAATCAGAGGGATCTATAAAGTGACTTATTTGTCCAAGGTCACAACAAATCAAATCCTAGGAAGTATTACTCCAGAGCTCATGCAACAAATCAACACATTCTTAGATTGTGAGCTCACTAAGATGATATAAAAATTCAGACCTTATAAAAATTGATAAGCCACACGGCTCCAAATGAGATGGGTCTTTAGAAGGTGGTCCCCACTTACTGAAGTACTAAACAAATATATATGTTTACCTGTTGAAATCTGACCTCCCAGTTCAATGCTAAGCTATCTCAGGAGAAAGTCTGTATCTCCAACAATGCCAAGTGCAATATAAATAATAAATATTTTTGCCTTAAAGATTAGATTATGATATAATAAAGAAAACATACTTGGGAGTGCTTTTCCAAAGATATTACAGGTATTACATGAAAGAAGAATTTTAAGATAAGGAGAAATGAGAAACAGAAGTAATTCAAAGGGAACATTCGTCATTGAAAATAGTGTAATTCAACATCCCTGAAACCAAGCAATAATTTCTTCATCAGAATAGTGAATACATGATTGGAAAATTGTCCTGCTAATTGAGGATGAAGCAGTTGCACTTGATGAAAAAGAAATCATCAGGAATGTCTGGATGTTTTCTAAAAGAAGCTAAAGAAAGGCATTATAGTTCCAGTTGTGGGTAGAAATTTAATGAATTTTAAACAGGGTGAAAAAGTGTGAATAATTGTTTTGTCACTGGGTGGGGTAGCTTTTAGTCATCTCAATAACTAAAAAGCTAATTGAAGGAAAGCAGAATGGCATGTCAGAAACTGAGGGATACAAAACCAAATGGAGGAAAGCAAATTGATTGCTTATATGAGAAACTAATACTGTAAATTACCTAGGCAGAGTTTCAGATGAAATGAGGAACAAAAATAATATTTTAGAGAGATATGCCTGACTCCAAATGCAAGAACTGTTCAAATACAGAATGTTGTTGAAAACTTAAAAATGAAAATATGAAGTGAACGATTTTTTCTTAAAAAAATATGGATATACATAATAAAGTATGATTGCTTAATTTGACTTCTACTAATTTGTAGTTACATGGTTCCAGTGGTAGATACAGTATAACCTGCAAAGTTTGGTTATAGTTGGAAACTGAAAATTCAGAGGAAAAATTTCTAAGTAAAAATACTAAGACTTGTTTTCCGTGCTAAGGAATAGTAAGGAATGTGAAAGACATGTTTTTATGGGCCCTGAAAAAGCTCACAACTTTACTTAGAAGTAAAGTTACTAGAGAAATAACAGAAATATGATCTGTCTCTGATATAACTTGATAAACTTTTTAGCTAGATGATGACAGACAAGAAAGTCAAGGTTAATTTGGGAGATGCCTGTAGAATCATGTGATCATTAAAGTTCTGGTAAGAATAAGAAAAGAGAAAATGACATGAAGGATTCTGACATTGAGAAAACTCGCAATGGGAAAATGCCTTTCATATTCTAAGTTTATCTGTGAATAAAAAATTTGGGAAAAGAAGTATTGGGTAATGTTGTGAATGCTTCTATAATACCAAGATGGTTATTATTTTGTCAAAATGAATATCTTACTGAATGTATCAAGAATACCCAACTGATGAGACATCTTCACAAAAAGAAAATACTTTGGAGGCAGTCACTTAATCTTGCTGTGGTTTAGTTTTCTTACCTAACTAGAGGGTTTATTTTCCTAACCACTATAATATATACTGCTGTATTTTCCTCTAGTTTTAACATTTCATGCTTGTGGAATAACATGGCTACCTAAGAAAACAAGTTACAGGTAAATCAGATCAGAGTGTTGCAAATATCCCCTATGCTTAAGCATTCATCAGACTGAAGGCACTATCCGAAATACACAGACAGGGGTTCTGAGAATGTAACTCTTGGATCTGTCTTTCAAACAGTATGATATTGGGTTTGATATGCATGCCTGACACGTGTTTTTTCAGGATGTTACTGGAACAAATGAAACTCTGATGAATGGTGTCAGATATATGAAATAGTAAGTTAAAGACTTGAGTTATCACAAATGATTATGAGAATAACTCTTAATAATCACGACCTTAACTTCTACAATATAATTTTAAGAAAGTCAGATGTTGAAAAACATTTAAAATGTTCATCTTTGGCAAGTGCAGAAGGGAAGAGTGGTGAAAAGAATCCAAAATTTGAAATTATCCCAATATACTTTTTAATTGTCATAATGATTTCACTGTGCATTAAGATGTGTTTTAAGTGGACTTTCATAAGCTTGTATAAGGTTGACCTGGAGGATTTAAAAATCACTTCAGTTTAGTCAGTGTTGCCAGATCTGCCACATGCATCATAGATTGGAGTATATTTAAATACCATTAAAATGTACTATTGCATAAGATAGGTCTGCTCCTTTCTTGTTCTGAGGCAATTCTGTCTCTTCGGTTAGTCAGACTCAAATCAAGCATTATCAAACAGAACTGTCACATCTTTGATATCTGTATTGTTCACTAGTTACACGGAGTTAGGGAAGTAATCAACAATAATATAGACATTGATAGAGTCATAAACAGTCTAGACCAGGAATCATAAGGCCCAGTTTACAAATAATTAATGGTGAGACCAAAACATGTCCCTCAGTTCTCTCTTCATTTTGAAAAAGACTAAATGATCTGTGTTTTGTTTTTTGTTTTTTTTTTTTAATTTTATGGCCTTATGCAAAATGCTGGAAACCTAAGTGGCTATGATCTAATGGAATCTATAGAATTTCCATAAGATTTGCGAATTTCATCAACTATGTGACACAGAAAATTCAGACAGCCATGCATGCACCATATTGGGTATGGGATCTCGGGACCACAACAAAAAAATATGACATCCCAGGTTGATAAAAGGGAAAGTGAGAGAGAACATCTTTCACATGCCGCATCCTCAGACAAGATTTTAGCATCCTTAAAACTTCCACTGAAAGTTAGAGTAAACCATGTGTCCTCATTTTTTTTTCTTTCAAGCTCCATAGATATCCCCTGTATTTAAATTTCAATTTTGTTTATCTTTAAAGATTTCTTCACCGTTCAGAATTTCTTTCAATTATCATTCACTTTCGAACAGGATGCGGCACGTGGACAATGTTCACTCTCTCTTTCCCTTTTATCAACCTGGGATGTCATATTTTTGTTGTTGTTGCTGTTCTTGTTGTCATTTTGGTCCTGAGATCCCATATCCAATATAGTGCATGAATGGTTGTCTGTATTTTAAAATTTTGTACATTACTTTTCCCACCACAGAAGAGGATTACCAAAAGGAAGCTTGCTTGTTTCCTTTCTATTTTTTCTTTCTTATTTCCTTTCTTCCTTCTTCTGTCCCTCCCTTTCTTCCTTCCTTCTTTCTTGCTTCCTTCTCCCTCTCCTCTTCCCTCTCCCCCTCTCTCCCTCTCTGTTTCACCCTCTCCCTCTGCTTCTCTTCTTCCCAGCTCTCTCCTTTCCTTCCATTCTTCTAATATTATTGAGGGCTCAGGTACACTTTCTATTCTTTATAGAACAAAAGGGAGCATGGATTCTGGCAAAGAAGAAAACAGATTTTAATGATTTTAATGACCCAGAATTAAAAGAAATCACTTCTGAATCTCATCTATCTCTTCCACCGGCCCTTTAATCTCCTCCCACACTTACATACCGCTTAGCATGTGTGATCACAGGACCTACTACAGAGATGGCTCCTCACTCTTTGATTTATGTTGCTTAATAGATTCCAGCCATGGAACCAGGATGGACAGAACAGAAGACATAGTCTGCGCCTTACATTTCCTTAGTCTCTGCTAATAATTTCCAGCCAAAAACCCTTTGAGCAATCAATTGCTAATAATATAATTCTTAACATCTCTTCTCTGGTAGAGATCTCCCACCTGCTTTCAAGCACCATTCCCATCACAGAATCAAATAATTATTTACAATGAACTATGAGGCAACTGCACGCAGAACTTTTCCATCTTTCTTCGCTAGAATACAAAGAGGTATGTAGCAGTGGAAGCACATCCAGTATTTTGAATTTTTAAAAACACCATGTGTTTTGATCATATGCCCTATGACTGGACTAGGGGACCAGCTACAGGTTTAAAGCAGTGAGGCTGTTTGAAGGAAGCCTGTAAAACTTAATGAGAACGCTGGGCTCTAGCATCAAAGGAGGTGGCTGGCTCAGAAAGGCTGTGAGGGCCTGGGCAGAGAAAGACTTTCACGTCTTGTGCTGCCTCTTGATAATCTGATTTTGGATGCTTTGCCCAACCTTCCTTAAGGGGGAACAAAGAAAGAATGAAAAAAACTAAGCAGGCAAATAGGAATCTCTTTCAACCCACTTTTTTCTTCCATTTTAAGAGTATTTTGTTTGTTGTTTTGTTTTGCTTTTGATCAGGGAGGAGGTAGTGGTAGAAAATTCCTATCTCTCTTATGTTTTTAGGATAATTAAGGTCACTCAGAGTGATATGTTAGAACTGCTGGATAACTTTTGAGAAAGGATTTTAAGATAACTTTATATAAAAAATAAATTTCTGTGTTTGCAACCACTACTGCATAAAGATATTAACTCAGAACTTAAATCTTATTGTGGAAATGAACATTGAAGTATACAAAGTTAATCCCTCACTTGATGGACGAAAACCTAGAGCTTACAGAAGTTAAGTAAAACACACTGAGTTACGCTTCACATACACTGGACAACATTTATAATTGTACAGTCTAAATGATTAAAAAACGCATTCTGGGAAGCCACTTTCTTACTTCTTTCATGTTCCCCACCACTCGCGCTCTCCACTCCTTCTAACTCTAATCTGAAGAATAACAATATCTGGTTTGATTGCTTTGTTTTGGTAGAAATATGTACATTTTGCTTGTGTTGGTATTTTTGATTCTTCCTTCTCCAAAACTTACCGAGTCATCCTGATTCTACATCTGACCGTATCTCTTACTTGCTCTGTTTCAGTGTATTTACATAGAGTCTTAGGATCTTTTCTCCCATTATTCCTATTAAATGCTGATCCTATCACAGACCTTCCTGAGACTCTCCATGCCATCCAATAATAAATAGACTTCGTTAGAGCGAAGCCCTTGCATCATTTGCATCTGCATCACCTTAAATTTTTGTCAAAATTGTGGCTCCACTGTTAAATCAGAAGCTGAGAGGGACATAAATCTGTAGTTTAAAAAGCTCTTGGGTGACGCTGATACATAAAATGTTGAACCACTGACCTACAGGGTAAAATCCAATTCCCCTCCTGCAGCAGTCATACCCTGCCATCATTTGCCCCAATTTTTATCCAGCACCATTGTTCACCTCTTTTCCCCACGCATCTTTTCTCCAGTCACATTAACTCCAGGCATCCCCAAACACATCACATATTCTTTACACTTGTGCCATTTCTCCAACTTTTCCTCTGTCTCAACTTTGTAGCTCACATCTTTGTTAATTTGGAGACATACTACTTTTCTCTCAATACCAAGCTCAAATATTACCTCCTTGAGAAAGCCTTTCTTTGAACATTTTGAACACTCACTCATCCTCCCTACACTGCATTGCCATAGAATGTAGCATAAATCTCTATTACAGAACTTACCTCATTTGAACGTAATTAAAATGAATACACCCAAAGACTACAGAACACCTACTATGGCCCAAGTTCCTGCACTAAAGAAATAAAAGTCACAATCTACTCTCAAGAAAATTATTACCCAGCTTTTCTCAACCAGAATCTTCATCTGAATCACAGAAAACAGAAAATGATTTGAGTAACTATTCTCTAAATTCTCCCAAGGATGATACATGGCTAGCACTATTACATACAGCAGATGTCTTAGGACATTGGGGCTTAATCTTCTTAGGAAACTCCAGTTGAAGTGAAAAAGCAGAATAAGGGTATCTAATTGCTTACATGTTTATTTTTACACAGCATCTAGAGTAGTGCCAAATTTGTTGTAGTCATTTAATACATTTTATTGTTAAATTAAAGGCACTGGAATTCATTTTTATCCTTGTGGGTCTTTGGAATCTGGCCAAGGCAGTATAAATTATCTATATTTGTAAACTTAGAATCTAGTAAGTGCTTGAGACATAGTTGCCACTCAGTGAAGTTCTGTTGAATAAATGAACATATTTAGAAGGGTTGGCCTTACCCTTAAATATCAACTCAACAGCAAAAACAAAAACAAAAATAAAAAAATTAATAACTCAATTTAAAACATTTCTCCAAAGAAGACATAAAAATTGCCAGCAGGTATACAAAAAGATGCTCAATGTTGGTAATCACCAGGTAAATGCAAATTAAGACTACATGACGAGACATCACCTTATATCTGTTATGGTGGCTTCTGTGAAACCAACAAACAAAGTGTTGGTGAAGATGCAGAGAAAGTAGAACCCATGTACACAGGTGGTGAGAATGCAAAATGGTGCAGCTGCTATAGAAAACAGTATGGAGGTTCTTCAAAAAATTAAAAATAGAACTACCATATGATCCAGCAATCCTACCTCTGGATATTTACCCAAAAGAACAGAAATCAGAATTTTTTTTTTTTTTTTTTTTTGAGACAGAGTCTAGCTCTTTTGCCCTGGCTAGAGTGCCGTGGCATCAGCCTAGCTCACAGCAACCTCAAACTCCTGGGCTTAAGCAATCCTTCTGCCTCAGCCTCCCAAGTAGCTAGGACTACAGGCATGTGCCACCATGCCCAGCTAATTTTTTTTTTCTATATATAGTTTTAGTGGTCCAAATCATTTCTTTCTGTTTTTAGTAGAGATGGGGTCTCACTCTTGCTCAGGCTGGTCTCAAACTCCTGACCTCGAGCGATCCTCCCGCCTTGGCCTCCCAGAGTGCTGGGATTACAGGCGTGAGCCATCGCACCCGGCCTAGAAATCAGAATTTTTGAAGAGAGATTTACACTCCCATGTTCAATATAGCACTATTCACAATAGCCAAAATGTGCAAATAACCTAAATACTCATTGACAGATGAATTTATTAAAAATTCTGGTATATACATACAATGGAATATTACTCAGCCTTAAAAAAAGAATAAAATCTTGTAATATGTGACAACAAAGATGAAGCTTGAATGAAGACATTATGCTAAATGAAATAAGCCAGTTACAGAAAGACAAATACTGCATGATTCCACCTATATTAAGTACATAAAATAGTGTAACTCACAGAAGCAAAGAATAGAATGGTGGTTGTCAGGGGGTTAGAGGAAGGAGAAATGGGGAGTTGCTAATCAAGAGTTAACAAAATTTCAGTTATGCAAAATGAATAAATTCTAGAGATCTGCTGTACAATATTGTAACTACAGATAACAATACTGTACTATACATTCAAAACTCTGCTAAGAGGGTAGATCTCGTGTTAACTCTACTTACCACAATAAAATAAAAAATGATAATGATAAAGCAAGAAAACTTGCATACATTAGAGTATATTTATTTGGCTAGATGACCTTTTCCCAGGCCACCCATGAATTCTCCAGTCAGTTTTTCCTTCTTAGTCAGACTGAAAATTAAAGAATAATAAAGTTGTACAGTTGGAAAAAAATGGTATAACTCAAGGATCATAAGTATTACTTCAAGAAAAACTAATATGAATGTAAAAATCTTCTCTACTACACTTCTGGGTATCTCACTTCAAATTTAATTACTTCCTGTGTTAGGTGTATTTCAAAGACAAAAAGAAGGTTTATTAAGACTGCAGATAAAATATTATGAAGAGAAAACAATGCTGCATTTTCCTGGTTGGAAGGTGATGGTGGTTTTTTCAGTGTTATTCTAATCTAATAAAGCCTAATTAATTTAGTTTGAATATGTTTTCAAGAATAAATAGCCTCTAATTACAAATTTAAGGATTTAAGGTACGACAGTGGAAAAAGATATAAAATGCCACAAGATCCTGGTGTCCTAAAGAAATTTTGAGAGAGTCTGTGATACCTGCTGCTTCCATTGCAAAGTCTGCAGCCACCTGGCTTCAGAGTTGTCTTTTTATAAACATGATGTAAGTGCACACTCACACTCTTCCTGGGAATAATGGTGTCCCTATTTATGTGTTAAAGGCTTTGTTCATTTAGTCATCAAAAAAAAAAAAAAAATTCCAGGCCAGGAGTGCTTGAGTTTAGAGAGGTGCCATACTTTGTGGATGCCTCTAGGGGGCTCTTCAGATAATAAAATTCATGTTGCAGAAGCAGCATTTCCCTAAATGGTCCCTTAATGTCTCAAATCCCCAACTGTCTAATTTATATCCAAGGACAAGCTTACTTTCTTCAGGGCATAACCCATTATATTACAAAGTCGTTAAAATGGAAATAAATGTACAGAAATCTGTTTAAGTTAGCAAATTGTGGTAAGGTAAAATAATCCTATATAAACCACAGCCTAAAAAAAATAAAGAGTATATATGGAATTCAACCTAAGAATATTACCATGCAGAAATGATAATTAACCCAAGTCAATCTGCACATAGTGATTTTCAGCATTTTGGCAAAAGAAAGAATTTTGTTATGAAAGCAGTACTCTAAAAATCAAATAAAAGGATAGGAGACCTAGTGTTAAATTGTTATTAAAACACATAGGCATTTTACTTTAATGGTCATGGGCTTAGTTCCAACTATTTCAGAATCAAAAGCTTATTACTTGGACTGTAAATATACTTCATTCCAAGACTGTAGCTGTCCCTAATTTGGTTTGTTAAGGAGATTATCCCTGTCTGTGTGTGTGCACTGGCTTATCCGCCCTCAGTGTGACCAGATGAGAAGATCCTGACTTCCATCTCCAGAAAGGCCAAGCCCATCTAGGAGCTTGGAGAGAATTAAGAGTTTCTGTGGGATCTTGGTGTTCTGAGATGCTGAGACTCTACCTGTCAGCCTCAGAGCCCCTCCTGAGCTACTAAGTTGTACAGTGTTTTACATTTTAACATTGGTAAAATCCAGATCTGGGTTGCAATTGAAGTGCATACTTATCCAGGTGACATGGTAGTGTTTAGTGATACATGAAATAACTGCACCACCATAGTCAATGATGTCAATAAATACGGTGATTGAGGTGCTCTAGCTCAAAGACTCAGTTTAATATGCATATGAAATCATCTGGGGATCTTATTAAAATGTAGACTCTGATTCAGTAAATCTGGGGAGGGGCGAGAGTCTTTTCATCTTTAATGAGCTCCCAGGTGATGCTCATGCTGGTGGTTCACAGACCACACTTTGCCTAGCAAATCTCTAAGTGGGCTAGGAGTTGTAGATGGGCTTTATTTCCTTTTAAACTACATAAAAACAACAGCTGTTAGTTGCACGCTCTTGTATCATAATTGTTCCAATATGTGTTCTATGCAATTTTATATGAATATATTTATTCATAAATAATAAACCAAAAATTATTAAATAATAAGTAAAAGTAATGAAGGATTGATTTCAATCCTTGATGTCTGAAGCTAGGGAAGAAAATGTTAACAAATAAGGGCAATTGACTCTTTCAAACAGTCACTTAAGACTCAGGTAGAGACTCTGCTTGGTTAGAGGTGGTGAAGACAGGCAGAGAAGACAGTGGTTGTTTCCAAAAAGCAATGTTAATCGGAATCTGATGATGACAATAATAACATTCTTAAAAACTAAAAGAATTACTTGTATTTGAACTATAAAGTGGCTACTCCCAATTGGATCCTTAACAAGATGCTCATACTTTTCTAAAAATTCTAAGTTTCTTAATTATCTTCATGAATTTTTGATGTATCAGCAGGCGGATGTCGTAATTTAGGATAACAAAAGAAGAAAGCACACTGAGCTTGGAGCTGATAAACAGAGGTTTTCTTCTGACTTCTTTTACATATTAGGGATGCATCCTTGATAATGTTAAATCCTTAACTTGTGATCTCCAAGTTAACTCGATTTCCTCACAAAGCTGTTACGACAGTTAAATAAAATAACTTTTTAAATGAGATAATGTGTGCAAAATCTCATAAATTCATCTGCAATGAGGACAATCCTCATATTTGTAGGGTCAGTGCAAAATGAAAATGAGGAGACTCTGTTCAAAAGTTATTAAGAATTTCAAGATATTAAATAAGACATTAGATAAAGAGAGGGGCCCTTCTATGTGTGGTGCCTTGTGTGACTACACAGGTCATATGTCCATGAAGAGTCCTGTCTGCAATATAATTGTAGCTTATAGTCACCATATTAGGAGAGTATTCATAGAGCTTATATTCTACCGAGATGTTACAATATACCAGGCACTACTCTCAGTGCTTCAATTACATAGTCTCACTTAATCCTTTAGACAGGAAAATATTAAAGCACAGAAACATTAAATATCTTGTCTCACGTCATATAACTACCAAGTCTAGGGAGCCAGGGTTGGAATGCAGGTCTGTCTGATTCTAAAGCTGTTCATCTTAACTAATTTAATGTCACAAGTTCTCTACATGAGCTATTATCCCTATTTGATCTAAATTGAGAAACTTAGGCTCAGAAAAATAGTTATATGTTTGAAGGGCAATTCACTTAGCATGACCTTGACTAGATGACCTATGTCAACTTAATCACCGTTATGTCCCTGACATGTCACAAAGACTCTGGTACATAGTACACAGTCATGTAATACATATGAAACTGAACACTCAAGAGTCAACAATTTCTCTGTGCCCAGAATATTTACTCAACAAAGATAAAAATCTCATTTTCCTATTTTTCAAAATCACATGCTTCTGAATAAGAGAATTATTTTCATTTTAAAGTAATTAATTTGTTTTAAATGTATTTTAGTGATTTTCCTGAAAAAAAAATACTAATTACCATGCACAGAAATGATTTTCTTGCAAACATAAGCACTTTGATCCAAAGAACTAAAGACAAGAGTATATCATCTCATCATAGAAATTAAGAAGAAATCCAAAATATTCATTTTGTTTTGGATGGATTTCAGATTTCTTAAAAATATGGCTCAAACTTGGTAAAGTAACAAACTTACATTTATATGAAGCTTTTTTTCCTTTTTCTTTGCAGTGTGTTTTCTAATCCTTCATGTCATTTTATCTTTCCTATTCTTTTCCAATCCTGAGAGTGGAACTAATTCATTGTGCTTTAATCCCATATAATATCATATTCAGCACACAGCTGAGCAAAGAGAGACAAAGGATAACTCAGATTACTTTATTACCTGCTCTTTGAAATTATTACCAATTTCCTCTGGCAGCTTCTGATGTTTTTCTAGAGCAATTTTTCATATTTCACTTACGGAGCTTGTATTATAATTTTGTATTTCTTCATTTGGCTTTCCCTCCAGATCTCTGAATGTATTATCTATCTGTCCCAAGTGTCTAGCACAGAGCCTGGCACATCCTAGATATTGATTAATGTCTGCTAACTGAATGCACACATGCAAGTGTTAATGCATAAGCAAATGGAGCAATTTGAACAAGATATTCCAGTAGGTGCTGAAATTAAGAAGAAATGTTCAGTCTTAGACACTGTTCATTTCTGCTTTCTGCTGGCTGAAAAATGTCATATTCTATAAAATGTATCAAGTCCTCAGAATTAAAATGTCACTGAACCCCCTACCAGACCATGTTATGCTAGCTTGATATTTGAAAGCACTACAATTCATTATGCCAACTGCTGACACAGTTCCAGGCTATGGGGCATCTGCCGAAACCGATGGGAAATAAAAATCTGTGGGTCCCCTGAAAGGGAGAATGTTATGTTTAAAAAGCTGAATTCCAGACAAGAACTCACCAGATGCTTTGTGGACTAAGGAGCTGAATTCCAGCTCCTTGGGGACCTGAGCAGATGGGACTCCCTGAACCCAATCTCGAAGAGGAGTATCTATGGCCAGGTGCCTGGATTCTGCCCCAATTGCTCATTCCCCTTGCCCCTCAAGGCTACAATGCACAGAAGTGAACTTAGCCTTAGCAATGAACAAAGCCAATACTTCAGAGAAATCTAGAAAATACTCCCAAATGTGTTTTTTTATGCATCCCTGTGTATATGATTGGCTACACAGTACAGCAAATTGTAGCAAGTATTATTTATGTATTTATGTCCTTAGAAGAGGTAGGGTGTGCAGGCTCCCAGAGTGGGGACAAGACTCACAGAAGTAACAGCTTAGGACCAATTAGAACTGTGGTGTGTTGGTGGGGGGGTTCCACTGAAAGCTCATATATAGCTAGCCATCTGAGAAATTTTTCATGTTCCTTCTCTCCCCTTCAGATCTTACCTTTCCTGACATCCTGGCAATCTGAGCCATATTTTAGGTTTTCTTTTCCTCAAGACTCCTATGAAGCGCATTTCATCTAATTTTATCATTATAAAAATACAGAATGCAGAGAGATAAGTGAGAGTACACTATGACATGGGAAGCCGCAGAGGGCTGCAGTTAAGGGCAAGAATTCTGTGGTCTGATTATTTGGGTTAGAATCTTGGCTTTGCTACTTAGCAATTGTTTTCCCCAGGACAGTTACCTAACTTCTCCTGTCTCCTTGTCTTCATTTGTCAAATAGAGATTATATTAGCGTGCACCTATTGTCATGCTCAAAGCATTTCCTTTGAATTTATAAAGCACTGAAAAACGATGGTGCATCACTCTATGTAATTTAATAATAAAAGCTATAGTAAAGATAAAATAACAGAAATTCACCAAAAATTGTTTTTTTCTTCTTCCTTGACTCCCTTGCTAATCTGTTTGAAATACTGAATGTCAAATTATTTCACACAGTTTCATTAATTTATTTTCTAAAAGTAAATTGTTTTACCGTGTTCTTAATGCCCTTAGGCACACGCCTATTGGGTAACTCACTGGATGTTGTATGAGACATAAAACATGCTTAATGTGTTGTTATTATTACTCTGTAATATGCTGACTCTCTTACCCTCCAGGGAGAGCTTTGACTTTTTGTGTCCATTTGTATCATGCTTAGAACATTCATAGGCACAATTGGGCACCACAGGGTTTACATGATTGTTTGTTTGGATGCTCTGACTCAGGCAATGTGCTCTACTAGCTGGAGCATCAACTCAGAGATGGAAGTCTAGGTCAGTGTCCAATCCTCCCACTCATAGCCATGAGTTCTGCTAAGGTCTCAAGACTCCTTATTTGCATAACAAAACTAATATTGTTATTACCTCACCTAGTTCTTGGGAAGACCCCTAAAAGGAAAGGGGGAATTCTGTGGTCTGCTATTCCATACACGAAAGGAGGCAAGGGTAATCAGCCTCTGTTTGCATTTTAGTGCTGACCCTTTAGTACAGCAGAAGAGTTGAAATACATTTCAGTATCTCCAAGATCTAGAAGAAACCAGGCTGGTCCTACAACAAATCAGGCTAATGGCATATAAGAATTTGTCATAACATACTCTATCATGTTTTCTTGTTAAAGCTTTAAAAGCAAATCTACCATTGTCCATATTTTAAATCAAGTGCAGAAAATTTATTTTCTGTCTAGACCTGAACTTCTGCCTAAAACACTATAGGCCCATTTGCCTACACTCCAGATAGGCTAAACCATACTCTCTCTCAGTCACTAAGCCAAGATTCTGCCTCTAGGAAGGCAGCCCAGAACAAATAGAGAATTGTCATTCGGCCCCAGAGCATCCTCTCTAGTGCTTGCTAAGACAGAACAGAGTGGCCAAAGAACTTAGCCTAAATACATATTATAATTATTACAAGAATATGGCTATTTTATAAGTCAGCTCATTTCAGCTAAAACAACAAAATGGCATACTATATAGTGAACATCTGTTCCTGCATCAAATAATTTTAATATGAAAGTTAGGCTGTAGCCACAATCAGTTAGCTGGTCAAAAATTGAGCCACCTCTCTGTATCAACCAGGACAATGTGTACGTCCTTGTGTTAAGGGGATTCCTTTGTGTTTTCTCATAGTCTATTAATCTTGTGGGAATTAGCAAAACCTATCTTAAAATGGTTCATTCAAGTGAAAATATATTATCACACAAAATCAAGGTAGTATTATCCAGTTACACAATAATACGATAAGTAAAAATATGTGGATCTGTATGGAAAATGTTACGGAAAAAGTGAAGTGGGGAAGAAAAAGCAATTCTCTTCCCTAAAGAGTGAATGAGGCATGTGGAAAGGTTAACGTAAACAAATTGTAAAATGTTACCAAACAATACATTGACTGTGACAACATAATAGGAGAAGAAAGACAGTCAGGGACTTCAACAAGGAAGACTCTAGAGGAAATAAAAACCCAAGGAAGGCCGGGTGCGGTGGCTCATGCCTGTAATCCTAGCACTCTGGGAGGCCGAGACGGGCGGATCATTTGAGCTCAGGAGTTCGAGACCAGTCTGAGCAAGAGCGAGATCCCCGTCTCTACTAAAAAAATAGAAAGAAATTATATGGACAGCTAAAAATACATATATATAGAGAGAGAAAAATTAACTGGGCATGGTGGCTCATGCCTGTAGTCCCAGCTACTCGGGAGGCTGAGGCAGGAGGATTGCTTGAGCCCAGGAGTTTGAGGTTGCAATAAGCTATGATGATGCCACTGCACTCTAGTCCAGGCAACAGAGTGACACTCTATCTCAAAATAAATAAATAAATAAATAAATAAAAACAAACCCAGGGAGAGGTTGTTTAATCATGACTTTGGAGCCCCTATGAGGAGGTCCCTGCCAAAGAAAGAAGTCCTCCCTTTTTCCATATGGCATGATTTATATATGTCACTGAAGATCTCTTTATCCTCCAAGTTCCTGCCAGGTCAATTTCTCCATCAGGTCACAAAGCCTTTTATTTCACAAAGCCTTAAAATTGGAAAATGACCTAAAATGCAAATTCTTCCAGGGGTTTTTGTTCTTATGTGTAAATTGCAGATACTCTATTCCTCTCTGAGCAAAGAGAACAGCACATTTGAGGACCCAAATTTGGTGAACTGGGTCTACCAGAGAAGGGGATATAAATTGAGAAGCCTTCACAATTTTCTAAAGTTTTCTGTTGTCCAAAAGAGAAAAACAAAGGATTAAGGGGCATTTGCACAAAGGAAATATAACATTTCACCTCTTTCTCAGTATTGATACTTGTACACAGTGGTGTGGCCACTGCATATGGCAGAGGGGCCATCCTGATTACATTTAAAAAGCAACCATTTTTTTTTCCACAGAGGGGTAAAATGCTCACATAAGATATGATATTTTCTGAACCTTATCCACCTTATTAGCATCTTCCAGATTTTTAGTGATAAAGGTTTCTAAGTGTAATTAAAGGCTGAGCTGATCTAATTAGGTTGATGAAATTTTCAGCAGGGATTTAATTCCCCATCCTAGCACTTCACTCATTTTTTTTTTTCTCTAGAATACTTCCTTAGGCTCAATCCTAGCAACTTTTAGTGGCAGCATTCTAAATTACCTCGCACAGGCAGTGTGTCTCTATTCCACGGATTGTAAAACTCCCAGCAGGTACAGATGACTAAAAACAAACTTCAAATGAAGGATTCTAGGTTGTTTTATTGAACACACAATCCTTTCCTACCTCTTCAGTTTCATTTCCTTACTAACAAACTGTGCTAAATAATTTTTACCATGCAGGATGGAAAGAGGTGTTTCAAAGCATTTTGGAGGCAAAAAGAGACTAAGAAATACATAATAGCAGGAGCTGATATTGAGGAAAGATTAATAAGGGAGCAGCATAACCTTTCCTGGAAAGTCACTTACTACAGAAGCCCTCATGGTCAAAATACTGGGATAAAAACACACATTAGTGAGATCTTTCATCTATCTTTGAAGATTTAAAAAAAAATCTCTAATGAGCACCTGAGGAATTAACTGTGATACTTTTATTCAGGAAAATGTTTTCCAAGTGCTCTAAAGTGAATGGGCAAGGCTGTAGCTATCCTCAAACAGACTCTAAGCATATCACTCAGACACCATGATTTCTCTTTCTGCAGTGTTTTCTAACTTCCTCTTCTATTGTAGCAAACACTCAAAAATTGCTTATTAGAAGAACTAAATTAAATTTTAAATAATCAAAAATTCTTAAGCAACATATATTTCAACTTTTACTCAACATTATCAAAAATGGAGAGAATAGTTTATATATGACAAGTGTTTCTGTCAAATCATCGTTAGCATTGCTTTAGCAAAAATCAGATTTGAAAAGCATATTTTTAATGACCTATTATCATCCTCTAGGAATTTCATAGATATGGACCCTATATAGAGGAACTCATTATTTACAACTTCTCCTTTAACTTTTCTCAAATTTATATCCATGAAAATCATTTTCGGTGAGCTCATTTTCCAAAGACTTTTTGATTTATTTACGATGAAAATATAAATTTTTAAAAAACACTTTGATCTCTCTATTTGAAACTTCTGGTCATTCAAAGTTTCTTCTCATTTTACACAAAGTATTACATGAAGTTCAAGATAGATTTTGCCAAATTATTTTTAACTAATTTTATTTTATTTTGAAATTTGATAATCACATAAAAAAGTACCTTTCTTATAGAGGGTTAGTTGCTCTACATGCCAGCAAAGTCTCATTTCAAGCAGATATTATCAAATACCACATAGTGAAAAATCTAAGTTGCTTCTAAAGAGCATTAGATTATAGGTTGTTTCAATATATAGAATAATTTTCTTTTTTTTTAATTTTAATCTTTAAAGAATAAAAATGTGAATTAGTGAGAGTGGTAGGCCATCTCTATTTTTGTACCATGAGTGCCACTGTTTACAATGAAACAGAGCCAACCATTCAAGTATCATATTTCACCTGAGAGGATTCTATGTTCTAATCCTGCCTTACACCTTCATTGCTCTTAGTCAAATAACTCTTCTAGGTCTGTTTCCCATTTCTAAAATAAGGAGATTGGACTAAGAGAATGATTTTCAGGATCCTTCCTCTTCTAACTCTCTAAAATCTCTTCTCTGACCTCAGACAAGGTGTTATTAGAATCTCCTTCAGGACTGTTTACCCTAAGAGGGATTACACGCCAAATTGAAATAAAAAATGTTATGAGCCAATAAATGAAACCATAATTAAAATTTCATACATGTAATGTGCTTCAGGCCAAAAAGTCTAAGATACAGTTTAGGAAAATTTACATAGGCTTACTGTTAAAAGAGATTCTATGAGAACGTGGGCATATTCCTCTCTTTGCAGTAACTGTACAAAGCTGACCTATCTGAAATAAGGCAATTTAATTCAAAATCCATGGTACTTTGTCACTATTTCATTTCAGAAGTAGGAAGAGCAGGGCATTCTAAATAGATAGCAGTTCAGACATGGATGGAAACTATGAACTATTAAAAGGCCCCAGTTGAGGTATGTTTTGATTTATAGACTGTGCCTGTATCCATCCACCATCTAGTGTGCCAGAGGAAATAAAGTGAAAAAGATTACACAAATTGAGAAAAAACTGGCAGTGCTTTCTCCAAACACATACCCTAGGCTGTGGAAAGGAGAGAAGTGGGAAGTGCCCAATCACTAAAGAAGAGTGATTTGTACCCCAACCCTATAGAGACATAGCATGACTGAATTCTCCTTTTATGGACTTACTAGCTGCAAACTACATGTCACTTGGAAGACCATCTGACATTTTTTTGCTATTGTGGTTTTTGTGATTGAAAGGCCAATGTAGTCTATGGCCATACCACCCTGAATGTGCCCAATCTCACCTAAAAGGCCAATATAAAAAGAGATGAATAATTTAATCAAGCCCCATTTACTGATTTTTATTGTTGCTGTGACTGCCATTGGAGTTGTCTTCATAAATTCTATGCCTAGGCCAATGTCCAATGTTGGAAGAGTTTTTCCAACATTTTCATCTAGAATTCTTATGGTTTCATGCCTTATATTTAAGTCCTTTATCCATCTTGAATTAACTTTGGTGGGTGGTGAGAGATATGGATCCTGTTTCATTCTTCTGCATGTGGCTATCTAATTTTCCCAGCACCATTTATTGAATAGGGATTCTTTTCTGCAGTGTATATTGTTTTCTGCTTTGCCAGAGATCAATTGGCTGTATTTGGATGGTTTATATCTGGATGTTCTGTTCTGTTCCATTGGTCTATGTGTCTATTTTTGTGTCAATACCATGCTCTTTTGGTTATTATAGCCTTGTAGTATAGTTTGAAGTCTATTAATGTGATGTCTCCTAATTTGTTCCTTTTGTGTAAGATTGCTTTGGCTGTTCGGGCTCTTTTGTGGTTCCACATGAAGTGTAGAATTATTTTTTCTAGATCTGTTAAAGATGATATTGGTATTTCGATGGGGACTGCATTGAATCTGTAAAACACTTTGGGTATGACAGACATTGTAACAATGTTGATTCCATCACCCCATGAGCATTATATCTTTTTCCACTTGTTTGTATCATCTGTGATTTCTCTCCTCAGTGTCTCATAGTTCTCTTTGTAGAGATCTTTCATCTCCTTGGTTAAGTATATTCCTAAGTATTTTATTTTCTTTGTAGCAATTGTGAATGGTATTGAGTCTTTGATTTGACTCTCAGGTTGAGTGTTACTGGCATATAGGAATGCTACTGATTTGTATACATTTATTTTGTAATCTGAGACTTTCCTGAATTCATTTATCAATTCCAGGAGTCTCTTGGCAGAATCTTTGGGGTTTTCTAGATATAAGATCATATCATCTGCAAAAAGCAATAGTTTGAACTTCTCTTTCCCAATTTGGATACTCTTAATTTCTTTCTCTTGCCTGATTTATCTGGCTAGGACTTCCAGCATTATGTTGAATAGATGTGGTAAGAGTGGGCATCCTTGTCTTTTTCCAGTTCTTAGTGGGAATGCTTTCAACTTTTCCCCATTCAGTATAATACTGGCTATGGGTTTGTCATCTATGGCTTTTATATTTTTAAGATACATTCCTTCTAAGCCTAGTTATGTTGTGGGCTTTTATCATGAAAGGGTCCTGAATTCTGTCAAATGTTTTTTTTCTGAATCTATTGAGATGATCATATGATCTTTGTTTTTGCTTCTGTTTATGTGGTGAATCACATTTATTGATTTATATATGTTGAACCATCCCTGCATCCCTGGGATGAATCCCACTTGGTAATGATCTATTGTTTGTTTTATATGCTGTTGAATTTCATTTGCTACAATTTTATCAAGGATTTTTGCATCTATATTCATAAGGGATACTGGGCTATAGTTTTCTTGTTGTGTTCTTTCCTTGCTTTGGTATTACAGTGATACTGGCTTCATAGAATGAATTGAGGAGGATTCCATCCTTTTCAATATTATGGAATAACTTTTGCAAAATGGGTACCAACTCTTCTTTGTAGGTCTGGTGAAATTTGGCTGTGAATCCATCTGGTCTGGGGCCTTTTTTTTTCGTTGGAAGATTTTTTATTGCTGTTTCAATCTCGCTCATTTTTGGTCTATTCAAGAGTTCTATTTCTTCCTAATTGAATCGTGGGAGGTTGTATGTTTCCAGAAATTTGTCCATTTCCTCTACATTTTTGAGTTTACATGCATAGAGATTTTCATAGTATTCACAGATGATATTTTATATTTTTGTGGTATCAGTTGTAATATCTCCTTTTTCATTTCTGAATGAGCTTATTTGAGTCCTTTCTTTTCTATTCCTGGTTAATCTAGCAGGAAGTAGAAAAGCTTTTGCACAGCCAAGTGAATAATTAACAGAGCAAAGAGACAACCTACAGAATGGGAAAAAATATTCACAAGCTATATATCCAACAAAGGACTAATAACTAGAATCTACAAAGAACTCAAGCAAATCAGCATGAAAAAATCAAATGGCCCCATTAAAAAGTGGGCAAAAGACATGAACAGAAGCTTCTCAAAAGAAGATAGACAAATGGCCAATAAACATATGAAAAAATGCTCAATCCCACTAATCATCAGGGAAGTGCAAATCAAAACAACAATGAGATATCAACTTAGCCCATACAGAATGGCTTTTATTAAAATGTCCAAATACAATAGATGCTAGAGTGAATGCAAAGAGAAAGAAACACTTATACACTTTTAGTGGGACTGTAAATTAGTACAACCTCTATGGAAAACAGTATGGAGATTCCTCAAAGAACTAAAAGTCAACCTACCATTAGATCCAGCAATCCCACTACTGCATATTTACCCAAAGGAAAAGAAATCATTTTATCAAAAAGATACCTGAACTCAAATGTTTATAGCAGCACAATTCACAATTGCAAAGATGATAATCTACCCAAATGCCCATCAATTCATTAATGGATTAACAAATGTGGTATACGTGTATCATGGACTACTACTCAGCCATGAAGAAGAATGATTTAATGCATTTTGCAACAATTTGTATGGGACTACAGACCATTATCCTAAGTGAAGTATCTAAAGAATGGAAAAACAAACACCACATCTACTCATTATTAAATTGGAACTAACTTATGAGCACGCATGTGCATAGAGGGAAGTAAATCTCAAAGGAAATCAGGTAAGGGGAAGGGGAGTTGGGGGATTGGGTGAAAACCTACCTAACGGGTACAGTGAACACTATCTGAGTGATGGGCACACTTTTAATCATGACTTGAGCATTACAAAAGCGATACATGTAATCAAAAACATTTGTATCCCCATAAGACTTTGAAATAAAAAAAGAGATGGTACTAAGGTGTATCAACTCATAAATTTTTAAGTATTAAAGACGTTAGTCTGAAGCATGATTGAATTTGAAACTGTCATTTCTAATTAAGGCAATTAACTGCAGTTTTATACACACAAGAATTTGTCTTGCCATGCAGAATTGTTAGAAGACCATGTGTTTCAGCTGAACTCAGGTATTCACTGCACAAATCCTCATTTTTTGTTTTTTACAGGATGCCCAAAAAAGCTCTTTAGTCAGATAGATTCTCATTTCTTCTAGAGATCCTTGAATTTCTGTTTTGTTTTGTTTTTTTTCTAGTCTATAGTAGGATTAAATTTCTATATATAAAGCAGGGAACCGGGGCTGACTGTAGGTTGGCCTGGTGTACAATGAAGGCGAAATAGATGGTCTAGGTGATTTGGGTATGATTCTAGCTCCCCCACTACCCACCACCAGAAGGGAGTTTCAGAAATCTTATAAAATCTAATTATGTTTTTACCATACTTCTCCCTAAGCTAATATCCTTTCTCCATCCCTTGTCTGTCTAAATCAGCCATTCTTGGAGACTCTCACATTCTAACTCTTCTGTGTATCTTCCTTGTCTACTAGAAGTCTCACTCACCTCACCCTTTTTTAAACTCAGATGGGTATAACTGTGCCATACAATGTAACACTTCATTCCTCACAGTTTATCATACATTTATAAAAATTATTTTGGTTTGTAATGAATTTGCAAGTTTCTACAATCTTTTAAGGACCCTAACAAACATTTCTGTTGACACAGGGTGTATTATGGTAATTTAAGAACACAAAAGATTCTGAAATCAGACTTTCTTGATTAAAATTTAGGCTTTAATTCTTGTTAGCTGTGTGATGTTCCTCAAGAAACTTACCTGCTTTGAACCTCAGTTTCTTTGTTTGAAAAATGCAAGCAATAAAATTAATACCTACATTGTGAGGAATCCTTAAGATAGCACTAGGCACAAAATAAGGGCTCTGGCAATGTTAGTACTATAGAAATAATAATAAAAAGTGCCTTTTTATTATTATTAATTATTCTCCACAGAGCTTAATGCAGATCTGGATCATACTACATATTTGTTAATGAATAAAAGTCATTCTCTGAGAGGCAATCAATCACTTCTTTGTGCTCACCACACAGCATGGGTAGATTCAGCCTTTCAGAACTGCATCTCCTTGTATTTGTTAAAATTATAGCATTTTAAAATCCCCCCTAGAACTTTCCACATACTGGGAAATGAAATATCCAGTACGTTCACATAAATGGAAGACAGACAAGGATAATACAGCAGTGATTGGTTTTACTGACACTTACCTGAATCAAGTTTATATGATTAAAATATTTACTTTAGAATAAATTACAGTACATCACTGCTTACCAATAGCATTCATGGCTAACAAATAGTAAATTCAAATTTATTCACCTTTGCAATTTAGAAATCTACACCATTAAATTACAGTCATACACTATAAAAAGAACCTCTGGTTTTACTAGCCAGAAGAAATTGGATTGTATCTGAATGAAAATAAAGATAGCTTTTATGGAAAATATTCATAAAAATTAGAATTCAAGGACTTTCTTTCTTTCCTTATACCCCAACAAACTCCAATCCTATATACAGTTACAACAGACAATGACAGCTGAGAATGAGGAAAGAAATTATTAATATCTTTTTGCCTGATAATATTGCTCAGAGAAATACCAAGTAAATTCACCAGATCACAAATGAAACAGCTTTACTTCCTTCAGAATATATTAAAACTATAGGGACAAAATTATTTCATTATACACTCATTTCGTTTTTAGTTTTTGTTTTGTTTTGTTTTGTTTTTTGTTTTATGTAGTCGCTCTTTCTCTTGTGGCCTAATTTTTTTTCTTATTTTTTTTCCTTTAATGCTCAAGCAAGTCACCACTGTATACATAACGCCTAAGGCATGTATGTAGAAATGAGCAAGTCATTTAGCTTAAGTTTAGACTTGATACCTCTTTTTGTGTGACTTTCTTTTATGGCTAGACACAACTTTTCATGCAAATCTCAACTGTGATTTACTTACAGACTAGTAAAGAAGAGGAACTTAATTTTTTCATAATGCTCTATGAGCTGACCCCCTTTCCCCAATCCTACGTAAACAGCAGTAGAATATTGAATTTAAGATTGTGGCATTTGACTCTGGAAACATCGGGTCTTCAGCAAAAGTGCTTTCAGTCTGGATCTGAAATGATGAGATCATGAATTAGGAATGATTCCGGTGACAGTGATATTTACCTCTTTGAGACAGCCCATAAAGTTGTTACTGACTGGTGACCCTGGAAGGTCGGCTGTGCTGGGACTGCCTCCAACATAGAAAAAGTCATCAGACCCCAGCATGGTATAATCTTCTTGTGTGTAGCCCGTTGTGGTAAGAATCCCATCCACTGATATTGTCACCTAGATAACAAAGCACAGGGAAAGGACACGCTATACTCAGACCTAGGTACTGTAATCCTGGGATATGCCTGTTTTGTGTTTTGTTTTGTTTTATTTTTTTTGTTTTGCTTTTTGCTTTTTTTTTTTTCTGTTTGTTTGGTTTTTATTTTTAGACCTATGGCGGAACCCATTTTCATGTCTGTTTGAGGTTTATTCTTAGATTCTATTCAACTAGCCCTAAGAGATCTAAACTAGTTAGAGAGTTAACTGATTATTGAACTAGTGTCAGCATCATCCCTACTGCAACTCAAAAGTTACTTAGCAGACACAAAAATGGTGTTAGTAAAATGCTTCCTAGGTTAGTTTTGCTGGTGTACATATTAGTAAAGTTTAGTCGTCTGTTATTAACTAATCACAACGTGCACCTTGTTAACATAAAAGGCGCAAGCTTTTTCCAGCAACATCACTATTTGCACTATTGAGCAGCAATTGTTCAGCATGCAAGTGCCTAAGTCCATGCCAAAGGAGGAGAAAAGGCAAAACAACCAGTAGAAGCGGCACACGCTGATGTGCACATGCAGGAGGTACAGAACAGTTCAGAAAGGAAAGGAAAGAAAACAGGGAGAACCAAAGGGAAAAACAAAAAACAAACAAACAAAAAAAAACTGCTTGTGATGACGTAAAGATGAGTGGGTGTGGCATCTCCAACATTCCCAAATCAAGTTTCCATGCCATGCATCATGAATGGTTAGAGACTGGCTGAGCCTGCGGTCACTCCGACCAGCCACCATTTTGTCTTATCCCGTGTTAACCACAGCTGGATGCAAACGTTCGAAACGTTAACGATGCCCCTACAGGTGAGTTGGAAAACAGAAGTTGACAGGAACAGGTAAAAAATAAGAAGGTCAACAACAGATGAAAAGAAGGAGGTCAAAGTAAGCAGAAGAGTACCAACCGCAGTTCCTCTTTTGTTAATGATGTCTACAGTTAAAAGAAAGAAAGAAAACACACGGCAAACCCAAAATAAGAAACAATTAGAATGATATCTACCGAACAATGTAGTTTGTTTACCATAGCGTGTCCAATGCCTGAGTGCTTTGTGGAGAAGGGGGGAGAAAGGAAATTAAAAACTGTGAACAGAATAACGATCGTTACTTAAAAAATATGATGGTCTCTACCATGTTAGTACATTTTTTTGATTCAGGTAACGGTTAGTAGAATGAAACATTCCATGAATGACATGTTAGTTATTAAGCATGTTAGTAACATAGAAAAAGGGCAAAAAAATTTTACAAGAAAAAAGCAGACTAACAAGTAGGCCTCCCACAAAGGTAATATTTTTCCTGCCATTATTGTTCATAACTTGCTACTAGACAGAAACAGACACATGGCAATGTTCCCTTTGTCTTCCTGAGCATATCTGAGAGACATTTTAAAAGTCTAAATGGGATTCAAAGGCCTAAAGCTCATAAGCTGACCACTGCCGCCCTATGCCCATAGTTGATCCCTCCTCCACCCGGCCCACCCCAGCCCCAGCAAATTAGTAGGAATCAGTTGGCATTGCCCTACTACTCAATTTTACAGCATACAAGGACTCCTCCTCAACTTCAAAACTTCCTTCGGTCATATTGATGGACTTTAGGGTCACAGTTTACTGCAATGAAACAAAGCAAAGATCCTGACACATAGAATGAGTAGAATGGATTTGTGTTTAATCTGTCCTGCTACACATGCACCCCGGCTGTATAACTACAGTTTCCTTTGTGCTACCAATTCGCAGTTTGGTTTGTAACCTGAGCAAAGGCAAATCTAGAAAGTGGGCTCCCCAAGCCCCCACCCTTCCTTCTGTGCTTCTCTCAAATGAGCCTCCGGTCTCTTGGTGAGCATCTGAGAGAAAAAAATAAAAAAGGAAAACCGAGGAGACAGACTTATAGAAAATCCATGATCTACAGCTATCCTGATGGTGAGCGACCCTCTCCCACGGCCATTGTGAAGCATGAAGGGCCCCTCTCATGTCAATAAGGCATCTGAAAGGTATTTGGGGTTCTCAAGAATCTTTCGGTTTTACTTGTCTGCCTTAGACTAAATCGTCACTCCTAAAGCTCCTTTTTGCTTCTCTAGCTCAGATAACTTAAGCCATTCAGAAGCAGGAAAGAAAAGGTTAGACCGTTAACAGCTCTGAAAGAGAGGGCTGTTTTAGTAAAGGAAAATCAGAGAAAATCCGGTCATTGTGCAACTGTTCAGAGAAACAACAAATATGTTAAGGATATTAGTTTGAGATCAACAGGTATGGCAAAAAAATTAGTCACTGTCAACACTTAACAAAATGATACATCGTATTGCAAAATTTCACATAATAATCAAAACATATAATATTCAATATATGAGGACAATCTATTCACTTTCATCTATATATATATATACTGTAATAATATGTCTCAGTTAAAAACATACAGTATATGTAGACCCACAGATTTAGTACGTAATCAATATTTTCCTAAAATATAGCCTCTTTCAAGAATTTTTTTAAAAAAAACAGTCAAATAGAAATGGGCAACTAGAAGATGAACTGGCCTTTCCACAGTCATTTGGGATTTAACTTAAAGTATCTATGCTAAAATAAAAATATCTTCATGAACAGACTCTTCAGGAAATACGAAAGCCTCCAAAATCATAATTCCCCCTCAGGGACTTTTCTTGTCCCCATTTTGGGGTGGGCAGTGAGAGAGGAAGTAGGGATTGATACAATCCCAAATCACATTGTGTTTTTGGCTACAAAAAAGGAACTGTGATTTAATGACCCCAATGTGCATGCTTCCAAATGATCACTATGAAAACTATAATTTAAAATTAAACAAACAAAAAACCAAAAACACAACAAAATCAACACACATCACAGGAAGGGCAGGTCGCAGGGATACCCTTGCAGCCCTCTGGGAAAGTGTCATATGTCGCTGTATCAAAATAGCCTTTGGGCCCCCAGAACTTTCTAGATATGCCCCTGCTCAAGTATGGCAGGAAGATTCATCTCAGAAGAAGAAAAAGCTAATTTGCAAGCGACTCTGAGGAGCCCTGTATCATGTTGTTAGAGTTTTCAAGGACCACACACACAGCTGTAGCGAGAAACAAAGCCAGTTACTCTCTTATCCACTGCGCTGTTACCTGACGCAGATTCCTGGTGACTTTCACATCATGCCAGGCATTATCATTAAACTTTCCATTCACGGGCTCCACCAGTGCTTCAAAGGCCCCTGATCCCAAATTAATGACCAGAGAGACAGCTCCATTTTTCAGGGCAAGATTGACATAATCGGCTGATTTCCCAGTGTGAAGCATCAGTCCATTCCTCTGAAGGGTTTTAAAGGATAGAGTTATTTCATCACTGCTGCTTTGAATGGGGTTTTGAGACAAGTCGTAGCAGAAGTATTCAGATCCCTTGAAAGTTGCAATATATTCTTCTTTTCCTAGAGGAAAACAAATAGATACACATATAAGTAAAAAAATATATTATGCAAATCAACAGATCTTAACAGAAACAATAACTAATCAGGCCCCAAATTAACTCTTTGCCTAATTAACATTCATGACAAGAACACTGTAAAAGAGTCAAACAATGCTGTAGGTGGCAGTATATTTTTAATAAACCTCTGCAGCTATTGGACCATCAACTATAGTAGCTAAAGCTGACAGTCTTGAAAATTCAATTAATTTTTAAGTATCGCTGCAAGAGCTCTGATCAGAGAAAGTAGCTCTGTGATGTCTCCAGGGCAGGAATCAGGTATCATAAATTGCATATTGGATGGTTCCACTCTGCTGGCAACAATGGATTCCAACATGTTTGCAACATTCTTTGCATCCAACTGAGGCATTATTTTAATTTTCAGTAAGACATTTATATTCAAAGATCTTTCTCAATGAAGAGCCAAATATTTTCATCACTGAGCGACCATAACAAATTATATGGTAAGGGGAAAAGAAAGAAGAAAAACAGAGAATCTGGTCTGGGAGTAAACAGAACTCCTCTAGAGCAGGTGCATTTTCTCCCCTGGACGGAGGGAGTAGTGATAGAAAGACTAATCGAGTCTGCTGGATCATTGATTCATCCCCTGGTCTCATCAAGCAGATGGCAGGGCTGGCTTTTATGAGACTGGTAAGAATTCCAGCACATCATCATGGGGACAGCATGTAAATGAAGTCTCAATATTTTCTATATACCTCAGTCTTTGCCAGATTTAGGAGTAACAATGTGGATCCCACAAGATGCTAGACTGATCTAACAGAAATGTGGCTATTTGGAAAAAGCAGTCTTTTCCCACTGATGAAGTGAGTCTAACCAAAAGAAGAGTGTAATTCAAAAGCTCCCTTGACTTCCTAGGCAATAGTGATACTGTGCCAAGGAAAATGAGACAGCTTCTGATAAATTACAAACATAGAATTATTAATATAAGTAGTACTGGAGAAACTTAATTTGTTCCACTGGTAATACAGTATCATTACTATGCTCACGGGAGGGTTCATATACCAGCAGGCTTTATACTCTTCCCCTGTAATAGGTTTTTAATTCAGGACTATTTTCATTTCATTGTCAAATAATTTACATCCTGGAAGCAGAACTCAAATCAAAGTTTCAACTCATCAGTGCCAGATGACCTGACTCCCTGGATGCAGAAAATGCCATAAGTGGCTATACGTAGTCAACCCAAGGCACTTAGTAAGACAGTGAACACCTAGGGATTGAGCCCTGGAATAACAGTCACTCACTCCAAGTAAATTATCAGCCAAGACGAGCAATGAGGCCAAATCAACCACATTGTGAATAAGAGAGGAAGGGCAAACCAGTCCATACTAGTGGGTCCCTCCCAAACATGCAAAATATTGGCTGAGCACTTCCCAAGGGCTAAGCCCAGTACTAGCTTTTAGTGATAGTGAAATGAACAAAGCTGACCTAATTACAGTCCATGTGTCTGCTTTCCTGGTCAGTGCAACGTGGCAAGTGGTTCAATACTGGGCACCAACAAAACTAAAAATTACTGTTCTTCTGGGAGTAAAAAAAAAAACGTGGACCAAAATGTGAGTTTACATCATAGCTTAGCCACTAGCTGTCGCAAGGGCAATTATACACATCTTTAAATCTCACTTTCTGAAAGTGGTTAGTGATACCAATTTTTCAGAATGGGTATGAGGATAAAAGTAGATGTCAGTGCAAGCATCTGGTAAAGTTGTTGAGTTGGTGAGAAATGGTAGATGCCTTTTTCCTTGCCTGCCTTATGTGATGAATATGATAAATGAGCTAAAACAACATATAACATATTGCATTGTGAAATCTAGAATATTCTCTCTAAGATAAGAAAGAGCACAAGAATTCCCATTATCAACATTTCTATTCAATTTTGTCCCTGAAATTGTAGCTAATGTAGGAAGACAAGAAAAATCCATGAACATTATAAAGATTATAAGTGAAGAAAATAATGTCATAGTGGTAAATATGATTGTATTATATAAATTGAAAGACTAAACTGATCTACAAAAATTATTTTGCTTAATAAGATATTTTAGACAGATTTTAGTGTTCTATTTATTAGGGACAATCAATGTTTTGACACATATATATATAGTTCTATAGATTCAATAAAATTATAATAAAAATCTTAATGAATTTTTTAAATGAATGTGAAAAGCTGATTGTACGCATTCTGTGGGAAAAAGAGTGAGCCCAAAATACTCAGGATATACCAGAGAAAGCAGATGAAGCAACTTAGTGCTAAGATGGACATGTATCAGAAAATTATGGTAATTAAGAGAATGACTTAAGATAGATAAAAGGAGGAAATAAATATAATCAAAATTAAAATACTCCTAAGTGTTATAAAAACAACTTATAGGCCGGGCGCGGTGGCTCACGCCTGTAATCCTAGCACTCTGGGAGGCCGAGGTGGGCGGATCGTTTGAGCTCAGGAGTTCGAGACCAGCCTGAGCAAGAGCGAGACCCCACCTCTACTAAAAAAAATAGAAAGAAATTATATGGACAGCTAAAAATATATATAGAAAAAATTAGCCGGGCATGGTGGCGCATGCCTGTAGTCCCAGCTACTCGGGAGGCTGAGACAGGAGGATCGCTTGAGCTCAGGAGTTTGAGGTAGCTGTGAGCTAGGCTGACGCCACGGCACTCACTCTAGCCTGGGCAACAGAGTGAGACTCTGTCTCAAAAAAAAAAAAAAAAAAAAAAAACCAACTTATATTAAGTCAGGCACTGCAGATAAGTAAGCAAAAGACTGATTAGTCGTTAAATGATGCTGGTACAATTGGTTATCTATATGAAAAAAGTGAAATTGAATGTTTACATCATATTGTTCACAAAATCAATTCTACATGATTAAGAATTTAATTTTGAGAGATGAATCTGGAAAAAATTTTGTAAAACAAGAAATTATGGCACAGAAGTATGGAAGGATTTATAAAACAGATATAAAAAGCACTAATAAAATGTTGGTAAATTCACCCACATTAAAATTAAGAACATCCATTCATCAATAATACCACAAGGAGAGCAAGAAGTTAAATCAAAAGAAAATATAAAATAATTTCATAGAAAAATAGGTATATATGGCCTATAAATAAGTGAAAAGATGCTCCATCCTATTAGTATTCAGGGAAAGGTCAATATCTATATTCAAATATAATTTGCAGCCATGAAATTGACAAAAAAAGGAAAAAATTCCAAATGTTGGCAAAGCTGTTGATAATCCTTATCTATTGCTAATGAGAGTGCTGATAAGATGAAAACTGACCAATTATTATACAATAAGCTCCATTTGGCAATATGCAATCTCATGAGAATTTCACATATTATAAAGAACTTGAAGTCTCAGTCCTTAGCAAATAACATAATCAATAAAAAAATAACATTTCTCAATTCATTTCAACACATTTTTATTGCTCTGATCATTTGATGATAAGTAGTCAAGTGAATTTTGGTTCACATACATATACATACATTATATTAATATATGTTGAGATCCACTTATCTGAAAATGACATTTGCATTGCAACATTTTACAGTCCCATTGAATATTCAGACTAGGTCTCTAAACCAGAGTGAGCTAAAGACAATCCTCTAGATCAACCCTTTGGTTTATATCATAAGAAAGTGAAGCCCACAGAGTTTAAATGACTGTCAAGTTCATAAAATGTGCAGGACTAGAATTCAGCCTCCTGACTACCCATCCAATCTCTGTCTAACACTCCATGCCACCTGTGTTTCAGAAAGCAATGATGTATAGCATTCTAAAAGCAAAAAAAGAAAAAAAAAATCCCACAGAGAGAAAAAATTGTTTGCAAAGATGTGTCTTAGTAAGAAAAGAATAAGTATATTTAGTCAACTCAGTTTAAAAGGGCAAGGAAGCATGTAACATATTCAGAAAGATTCCACTTAAATAACTAAATAACAAGGTTTGGGGGCTTGAAGAGGTTTTATCTAATTAAAAGGCTGTGGCATTTTATCAGAGCAACCTCATACTATTCCAAGTGCATAATTCAGAATGAATCTTAACAAAGGATTTGTTTGCCAGATATTGTGGCAGAGCCAAGAGGAAAAAATAGTAAACAGAGTTTGCAGTTGACTAGGCCATAAGCTTTGAAGTTATATGGGTGCTGATGTCTTTTAACACTATGATATTCCTGCTACTTAAAAATGAAAATATATCACTCCTTTTATATTATTTAATTCCAAATTTAAGTAATTTAAATTTGCCTTAAAAACAACCATATAGTTTTGGAAAAATTCACTCTGTGGAATATGCAATTACCTTAAAATGCCATAAATGAGACATAAATCTGAGCAGGGAAAATATTTTTTCCTATGCTCTTTTTCATAAAGAACATGTATACTACATGAAAATACAAAAATCACTCTATTTTTTACAATATATTTGAAGAAGATTTATTTCTTCTAATTCTTTGCTACCTTACAGTCTTTGTAATTTAAGCTTTGTGGTATGCTATATGCAAATACCAAGCAGCACAATGAAATTATGTATGTATTTCCATTGAACACTTAAAGAATAGGTCTATGGCCCACAGCAATGATGTGTAAAGAATTTATAACAAATCAATAATAAAAAACCTCAACAAATCTTTAAAAAAATAGAAAAAATGCTTGAAAAGAAACTCCACAATAAAAGGATATCCTTATGAAAAGATGTTCAACTTATTCTTCAGAGAAATGCAAACTAAAACCAAAATGAAATACTACCACATTCCACTAGAATGAACAAAGTGGAAAAGAACAAAAAAACATGAAGTGTCGATAAGGATGTGGAGCAACTAGAACTCTCATAGCTTGTTGGTGGGAATGACTTTGTGAAATTGTTTGGCATTATCTTTTAAAGCTGAACATATGCTTACCCTATGACCTAGAAATTCCATTCATAAGTATACATCCAACAAAAAATGCACACATTGACCATCAGGATAACATACCAGAATGTTTATTGTGGCATTCTGAATAATAAGCTCAAGCTGAACACCACTGAAATACCAATCAATAGTAGAATGGACAGTCACACAAAGGAATAGTAAATAGCGATGACAATATATGACCTACAACTACATGCAGAAATATGGATAAATCCCACAGTAACAATGTTGAGTTAAAAAGTGCCAGCACAAAACAGAACATACTTCTGATTGCATTTACATAAAAATTATAAAAACAAGCAAAACTAGTTATTGTTAATCAAGATATTGGCTACCATTGGTAGAGATGGAAAAGGAATACTAGTGAGGAGAACTCTTGGGGTATTAGTAATGTTCTGTTCTTTATTTGAGCACTGGTTACAGGTATGCTAAGTGTGCAAAAAACTCATTTACCTGTACACTTTCGATAGGTACTTCTTAGTATGAATACATTCTTTCAATAACAAGTTTAAATAATCTAGATGATTGAATACAAAATCAATTAATCTGATGAAGTATTTTTCTTCCTGATTAATGAGATGATATGAGCAAGACATTATTCCTATTAATGCTACTATAGTAGTAAAAATCAAATATAATAACAATAGTAATAATTAAATTGTGACATTTAAAAACTTTCAATGCATATTAATATCTCTTAATACCATTTGCTCTTCAGAGCAATCTCATGAGATTTTTAAAATATATAGAATGCATGGATATAATTATAATTGTTTGAAGGGCCGTACCCTAAATTTGATCATTAATGGATTGGTGTCAAGATGAAGAAACACTCTCTATTACCAATCATAGAAATGTTATGATGGAATTGCAGGAAAAAGTTAAATATACTTTAAAAATTTAGAACATTTATCCAACATTCTATATTAATTTGTTTTATATTGTCATGCAGTTGGAGGAAGAGATCTAAGAGGGTGCCATTAGATTTCAGTACTATTCAATTTTTACCCCTTCATAACTTAGATGAAAACACAGAGTTCTTGCTTATCTAATTTTCTGAGGGGAAGTTCAATGGAAGAATTAGAATTCTGTAAATTCTTGATATGCTGACTGGATGAGCTGACTTTATCAAAGTCGTATTTAATGAGAATAAACCTGAGTTCTATCCTAAGATCCAAAACCACCCTAATGAACAAGTAATAGTACATAGGAAACATGAATTTCCATCCTCAACAGGTAAAACAAATAAAGCAAACTCTTTAGAGGACTGAGAATATGAATCAACAGCATGAGGAAGACACTCAGAAAAGCTCATGTAGGCATGGGTTGCATTAATGAAAGTATTTAGAAGGTGGATAGTACGGTACTATTATTTAGCGCCGATCAGCTTATACCTGTTATCATATACCTATTTAGAGAAGCTGGGATTTGCCTGGACATCTGCTAATACGATAAAAGACATCTAGATTACAGCAAGTATTATTAAAAAAAAAAAAAACATCTAAAGAAAGACTCAGGCGATATATGGTAGCATCTTTCAATATTAGGAAGGACGTCTTTTAGAAGAGCAATTCTATTTGGTATGACATCAGGGATGTAAATAGAATAAAAGCATAAAAGCTATGGGAAAATATAACCCAAAATAATGAAGATTTTATCAGGGAGTTATCCATAGGTGGAACATTGCATTTGATATAAAAACAAACTTCTCATCCCAGAAAAGACGTAAACATAGCTCAAACACTTAATTGGATGTTGTATGAATAGAAAGTATTCAATCCTTGGATGGTAGATTGAACAAATGGATCCCTTTGGACACCAAAAATCACTGATATCTGCTCCATAGAAAGGAATGGTAGACAAAGAGAGGTTAAATCATGCCCCAAGTTCACATAGAAATTTATTCTCAGGACAATGTTCTTTTCCATTACCTGTGCATAGGATATAATCTCATTAATTTGACCCTATGTTTCTACACTTTCCAAGTTCACTGAACTTCTTTACCAAATAAACAATCTGCAAGGGATTTCCCTTACATTCTAAGTACAAGGATGCCTACGGGCAGAGAGAATTCCCATTTTCCCCACTTATATAAAGAACATCAGGCCATTTTCCTATGCCAAAACTAATCTACACTATTATTCTTGATTATCTTGCTTTTCACATATATAATCCCAAATCAGACAGGTTTGTAATGTTTTACTATAATTATGTGATTCTAAGATTGTGTTCAACACATGTCAGAAACTGAATTCAAAATATAAAAAAAGAAATGAACCAAAAAAAAGGCATTTGAGTGTGAGACCTGCTTTATTTGTTTTTCTAATCTAAAAGTCAAATACATAAGGATGCTTTGCCAAAAACATCCTTGACTAAACAAAGGTACACACTAGAAGTTTCCACTATTAAATTAAATAGTAAGCCTGTCTGTCTCTGACTCTAGAAAGAGAAAATCACTTAGAAAAACAGAAAAGGAAAGTCTACCTACTGAAATTCATGTCAGGTTAAATTCCCAGTCCCTAAGAAAGTTGATATTATTTTATTTGCCACAATCCAGTGTAATTTAGAAATTAAAACAATCAATTGATTAAGGAAAAACATTCTTACTTTAAAGGAAGAGTAGTCCACTCTTTCCTTAGATTTTCTACTTGACACAATATTGTAAAACATTCTAATATCCCCAACTATGATTCAACATATGTAAATTCTGAGGCTAAATTCTATTGTTTTACAACAAGAAATCAAGCTTTATAAAATATTCATTCTTCAAGGTTTTATTTCACTTAGGTAAACCTCAAGGAGATTAATATGGAAATAAATTGCCAAGTTCCCATTAAATAACCCTAAAGAAGAGGTAGCCTCTTGATGGTATACTTGAGGTCATTAAATATGAAAGCTAAAGAAGATTTGGATATTATTAGTCCAATGCGCTCATTTACTAGATGAACAGTGTGATGGCCCAACAGACAAAATTATGGTCACATAACTAACTGAGAGAGAATCAGAATATAATCCTTGCTCTCTTGATTCTAGTCTCAGGCTCTTTCTCATTTCCAGATATTGCCATGAAATGAGCCTCAAATTCATGATCAAAAAACTAAATGTAGCTTAAACTTGAGCATAATTTTCCCTAAAGAAAATAGGACATGGTCTAAAACTCTAGCACAATAATTTTCCAATCTTATTGTGCAACTGATTTGCATATGTTTAAATGACCACAGGTGCTGGGAACCAAACAGGCCACTCTACGCCTATCTGGACTGATAACCGGTTCTGCACACATCATGTGACACAAAGGGAAAGTACTGGATAAATACCCTGGCATTCACTAGGTGTGCGATATTGCAATTACTGGGTCTGCTTCAGATTCAAGTCCCAACAATTTAATCTAACAACTAGACTCTAGCAGTTTCTAACCAAGAGGGAATCAGTAATGCAATCAAAATAAAAACACATAACTTGGTGAATATGCACTTCATAAAGATTCTCTGCAAGAAATTATAAGTTCTCCGAGTGCCAATTAATGATTACTTAAAGAAGTAAATAATAGGAATACAATTATATTCATAGCAGATTTACAGAAAATCCTCATATATAAAATGGATGTGGAGTAAATAATTTCAAGTATGAAATTAATTACCAACTTGGTCAGGGCAGTATATGCTGAGCAATTTATCTATTTAACAAAACTCCAAAGAGCATCCGATTTATAATATGCTTCTTTCTCCCTAAAATCAGAATGGGGTGGCTTCTAATTTTAAAAATCTATAGTTTAACTCATTCAAATATTTTTGCTCCAAATCATGGAATTCAATATTTTAATAGATACAAATGATGGTATCCTGAAAGGTAACAGGAGAGGGGAGGAGAACTTCACAAGGAAGGGAAAACAGTTGGTTAAAGTGGAATTGCTCTAACAAAATAATGATCTCAGCACCTGCTACTCAAACTGAAGGACAGTGCCATCAGCATCACTTGGATATTGTGAGAAATTTAGAATTTCAGGATTCCTTCCCCAACCTACTGATGCAAAATCTGTATTGTACTAAGATCTCCCAGGTAATTCTAGTGTACATTAAAGTGTGAGAGTCCTGCTGGTGTAACAGATTCTTACACTGTTGCATTTTAGAATATCTTTTAAGAATTTTAAGGATATTTTTGGGTCTATCATATCTAAGTACCAAGACAAAAAATATATTGGTATCACGGCACTTTTCTTAAAGAATAAACATCCAGATAAATTATTTTGCGTCTTTTGACTGGAAATAAGAAGCCTGGGAGAGGGGGAGAATTGGAGAGCTGTGATCAGTGTGTAGATGTTTCAAATATCTATTTAATATGCACCCCAGCAGAGAGTCCAGGCGTTAAATCACCGGAGGTAATCTCTGAATTTTTATTCTCAACATGTTTCACCTTTAGGCAATATTACAATAAAATTCTCTGTGGGTTTGCAAACTCGGTACCACTCTTCTGGATAAATCTAAAGGGTGCATATCATCTCCTGGTATGGTCTAACAAGTCATCATTATTAGTAAATATACTTAACAAGGTTCATGCAACCGCATTTATAGTTCTCTCTAGAAATAGTTTTTGTTCATACCCTGCTGCAACTGAAAACAAACTATCACATATTCTAGATGTGAACTGACTCAATGAAAACTAATGAGACTGGGCTGCCACATTTTCACGTATTTTAGTTAAATGAACTCGGAATATTTTAAAGTTAATAATACCTTGCGATGGAGGAAATCTAAGCTGCTAACTCAAAGTCTACTATGTTCAAAACAAGAATGGCAATTTTTTAAAAGAAAGAAACAAACTAAAGTTATATAGGTATCCCCTGTATCTTAAGTAGAGGAGAATGTAAATAAATATGTGATAAGTATAATGAAGAATTATGATGAATTGGGAAGAAATGTACTCATGTAACTCTACCCATTCCTTTGCTTCTTAGAGACTTAGTGATTCTTTTCTCTACGTGCCCATCCGTCACTGCTTAGGTAGATAGGAAGGTGGGAAGTGGGGAAGAGGACTGCATGTTAGGTATAGTTGAAAAGTCAGTTTTGCCGTCTTCCAGTAATTGCTGAGGAAGATAACTGGCCAGTTTTGGGAGAGTTTATTTATAACAGAGGCTCCTTAAATTCTTTTGTTTCATAGCGGTCCTAATAAACAATTCTATGAGGAAAATTTCCACTCGACATGCTGTTGTGCACATAAAGTCTTACCTAGCATATGGTGGACATTTAATCAACGTTAGATGTTACGATCATTATTATTAAAGTAACAACTATATTTTAAACCACCCCCCAGAAGTTTAAAAAATAATCAGCTTTTCACCAAATCTTTTATTAACTAGAATATCACTATGTTCAACACACTAATTCTAGGAGCATTTGGGTTAATTAAAGGTTCATGAAGAAAGAAAGAGATGGAAGTACTATAAATTAAAAACAGGAAGGAAAAGATACATATTTCTGGTTTAGCTTTTTAAACAGATTTTGTACCTGGATGACTTGGAAAATAATTTCATGAGATTTTTGCTATTTAAATTATTTTTTATTCTCTAGGGAAAAAGCACGGGGCTAAGAATTAGGAGAGGTGAGCATTGGTTTCTACTTGGTCACTTTTCAGCTCTCTGCCCTTGGCCACCCCACTTAGCTTCACTGGGCCTCAATTTCTTCCCTGGAAAAATGACAAAGCTGTACTAAGTGATCTCCAGTGTTTCTTTCAATTCTAAAATTCTATGGTTCTATAACATTCTTGATTTTTTTGAACCACTATTTCATCAATTCATTCAATAAACATTTACTGAAGCTCAACTCTATGCCAAACTCTATTGCTTCCCTGCTGTCAAAATCAGGCAACATGCTAGAGTTGAAATGTCTTTAAAGATTTTTGATGATTGCTGCTTTTAAAAGGAACATCCCATAGCACCCCCTACCTCCTTCAGCTTCTAGAGATAATTCTTCTTTATTTTGTGAAGACTTAAAATTGTAGAAAAACAAAGGGATATGGAAAGGTGTTCTATTCACATCCTATTAGATGTAAACTTTCTATTCTGGTTAGTTTTCTTCCTTAGCCCAGAAAAGAACACCTTCAACAGATTTGCTGGAGTGTTAGAAGACTGTGTTTGATAACTGCTTTTTCCTCAAATTTAAGGTACTTCTTCATATAAATGCAATTCCTAGAAAAATAAAATATTTCAAGAGAAAGCTAATATTGCTTATTATAAAATTATATAAATTAATTTGTGATTATGCATATTTTCCAATAAAAGTATGGCAAGATTAATTGACAATAACTAGTGTTTTCCTATGGATAGAGCTCTTAATTTTGAATTAGGAGACTAAGGTTCAATTCCTCGCTTTATGGTTGGTTATGTGGTTATATGACCATGAGCAAGTAAATGTAGCTGAGTATGAGTTTCCTGTAGTACACTGGATACAGTCATTCTGCCATGCTGCACTTAGATTTTTTTTAAAAATGAGGATCTGCTGGTGTGTGCCTGCTGGTGTATTCCCAGTCACTCAGGAGGCTCAGGTGGGAGAGTTGCTTGGGCCTAGGAGTTCGAGGTTGCAGTGAGCTATGAATGCACCGCTGCACTCCAGTCTGGATGACAGAAAGAGACCCCATCTCTTAAGATAAAAAATGAAAATCTATAATACAATGATATAATTATAGGAAATTATTATTATCAATTATATACTGAGTCATGCATAATAACCTCACCTCACCCCCTCTAGCATAGCTGTGTTGAAAGCATCATAGATTAACATTCTCTATCTCAGCATTTTTTATCCCAGGTTCCTTATTTGATTTGACTACTGTTTTCTCGTTTCTCCCAAGGATAGTACCAAAGCAGCACCATTCTAGATGCATAGAACTGACTCAATGAAAACTAATGAGACTGGGCTGCCACATTTCCATGTATTTTAGTTAAATGAACTCAGAATATATTTAGTTTATCATATATGATGGATTTTTAAGAACTTTATTCCCTTCCCAACTCCAATAGAGCTCTAGTTTAAGTACAAACACCCAGAATGTATCAGAAGGACTTTGAGGTATCTCACAGAATTGAAGGAATTGTTAAATCATCAAGTCTTGAAAAAGAAGAAACTCGGGTAAACTCAAGCTCCTCAACTCACAGCTCCTGGTCTCCTCTGGGGTTGTACCACTCATAGGACTAAGCTCCAGTGAACCCCAGTTTTGAGGTAATTCCTTTCAAGTTCTGAATTCCCCAAATCAAAATATTTGACTAGCTCAGCTTGCATTAGAAGTCAACTCCCAGGTGAGTCTTCTGTGGCAAGAATAGGGGAAGCAGTGAGATTATAAAATAGGAACTTGTGAGGAAATCATTGTGAGAGGACCGCCAAATCATTCATTAACACCTAACACTGTCAACAAGTTCCTATGGTGACCTAATAAGAAAAGAACACCCTTCCTAGCATGTAGGAATTATTATCATCTCCTTTTTAGTTTACCTATAATACAAATTTAGATCTTAAGATCCGAGATAAATACTGGACTTCAGCTGATTTATGACGAATTTTATTTAAACTGTGAGATCTTATCAGAAATCTGAGTGACACGTAGAATTATGAACTTTAGAGCTGGAAGAGGGAGACCCATAAAGTTCATGAGATTTTCTCTGGTGCACAGGTAAAGTTGGAATGAGAAGCTGGGTCTCTAGACCAGTTGATCCCAAACAGGGATGATCATCAGAATTAGCTGGAAAACATTTTACAAAAACATGTTTGCAGCACCCCTACCCACAAGTTCTACTTTACTATCAGAATGAATCTCTTGATATTATATTATTATTTTTTAGCTCCTAGTTAATTCAAATGACCAGTTTAACTTGAAACTCACTGTTCTGGGTTTTTTGTTTTTGTTTTTTAGTAAAGTAATGGGTCTTCCCTTATCTTACTCTCCATGGAGAGAACCCATTTCCCAACGGTGAGCCCAAAATTCACTATATAATAGATAAAATATAAATGAAGAAATCAAACAGCAGAGCACATTTTCACTTTTCAGTTTGGATGCAATTTCATTGGATAGAGAACACTCTGGCCAGACTGAATAATACCACCTCTTGAATCAGTAGCTAAAATTCACAATACATCCATTCACTTCTTACAGTGAAAGTTCTCTGTTCTCAAGGACAGGACACATTCCACATTCACAGGCTGTAAATCCTTTTCAGTTTTCTTTTCTACTTCTTGTGAGTAAACCAAATACTATGTTAAAACAAGGTAGGTTTCTTTTTTCTTTTTAAAGATCCTTTGCTTTGACACTATATGGCAAGAATATTTGATATATTTTATACTCCATACTTGAAGTAAGTTTCCTCCACCTCCATTTCTCATACTATATACCTTCCCTACCAACAATTCACAAAAATTTAAAAGTTAAAAAGATCTTCTAATTCAAGGGCTTTCAAAAATTTCTTTCCAGTGACCCGGGACTCATATACAATACATAAACTTTCTACTTACAATGTACTCTTCTATTTTTCATAGAAATAAAAATTATTCTAAATTGCTTTCATAATCCAATAATGATTCTCAACCCAAACCTTGAAAAACATGAATTTTATTCAAACTCTACATTTAATAGATAAGAAAACTAAGGCCCAGAGAAATTAAGGGACTTGGTAAAGACCACTTAGCTTGTGAATGATTTGGACTAGAATTTGCATTTCTGGCTCTAAATCCTATGCTCTTTCTACTATACTTTCCTACGTTTCTAGTGCTGTTTTGTATAGGTTAGAATGAATATCTTCATAGTTTCAGATGGAAGAATATATTCATTCTGAAGAATACAGGACAGTCTATTTTTTTCATCATGGCATTCTATTCTAATTTAAACTCTTTCACAGTTACCTAATTTTTTATAACTCATGGAGAAAATATATATAATTGTAGCTTTATAACTTTCATATCACCAAACAATATTACTATTATTTTTCTCAGTAGTCTCAAAGTAATCATCTGAACTACCTCACCATATTTGCACTACTATGTTACGCTTTTCAACATCAAAATTTAACTTTTGCCGTTTCTTTTGATATGCATTATTGTAATAATAGCTTTTGATTCAAGCGTCCAGATATTCCTACTTAAAAACAGATAATGCATTTTATTTTGATAGTATTGCCCACCATGGAAACAAAATCTATATCATTTTGGAATAAAAATTAAATACATACCATGATTTTGACAAGAAGCTAATATTAGCTAATACTAACAACAACCAGGTATATCATGCTGAGGTGATTTGATAAAATGTCTAATATTCACAGTGGTTGTCAGTTTGGCATCAAAACAAAATCACCTAAACATCCTTAAAAAACAGTGATGCCTAGGTCCCAGACCCCACCTCAATATTCTCATTTAATTGGCAGCATATGGCCTGGTCATTGGTATTTTTATTAATAGAAGCTTCGCAGGTGATTCTAATGTGCAGAAATGGTAGAAAACTAAGGATTTAAAGAGACATGACCTAGGCATTTAATGTGTAATAATAGTGGCTCTGTAACCGCATTAATTTAGTATAATAATGTCTTAAAATTTTATGGTTCTTTAAGCTATAATTACAGTTTAGATATGATCTGCCTGTGTATAGTATTGCCTTACATTTGCATATTGCTTGAGTAACTAATAAGCAGTCTAGCATATTTTCTCTTACAAAGTGGAAACATTTAAGTATATGTCCCCTCACCCCCTGCTGATTAACATGCACTTAGATTGTACATTCTCAGACTGACCTTTGCAAGTCTCTGATTTTAAGTCACAATCTTCTTTTTAAGAGCCGATCTTTATGAATGAATACACAATCCCTTCAGATAGTACAAAAACCTAAATCTATGCTGATATTACATATCTCCTTCCCAAAGGAAATATCACCCAAGAAGCAATATAGGGTTGTTTCTTGCTACCTTACATGTGCCCAAACCCATAGAAACCCACAATTAGCTGAATTCAATTGTTTTCAGATTTTTTAAATTTAAAAATGTAGCCAATCTCCAAAACTCATTAAACAACTATATAAGGTTTAAGTATTTCTGGCAAAATCGCATGTAAACATTCAAAGAAGGCAAATGTTCCAAATCCTTAAAAGGCTGTCTTAAACAGTGTTCTTTAGTTACTGGTCAGAATAAAATCTGACACTGATGAAAAGGATAGGGAAGGTAATTATCCCACTATGAATGTTTAAAACAAAGGTATTCTACTCTGAGGTGAAGGTCACGAAACGAAGTCCTGGGATAAAATAAAGAAAGAAAGACAGACACAGAACAACAGCTAGTCCTGAAACAGCCTACGAGAAGAGCCAACACCCCATCCATCAGTAACTTGTCCCTGACAAGCTCATCTTTCTTTTACAAGGTGACACATCTGTACACAGCAGGCAGAAGAAATTTTAAATGTCTGAGCTCCTCTTCCTTATAATAGACAAATGCACAAAAGACTGATTTTTGCTTCCCTTGCTGCTGTGCCTTAATAAACAATTGGCTCAGGATCTTAACCAAGCCAAATGCTGACTAAAAGCCTCCTCACAAAAGCCTTTAATAAATTTCTGCTTGTGTTTTCTTTACATGTATTTCAATTTGAAGACAAAGACTTTCTTCCCCATTTCCCTCATTTGCTGTTGCTTGTTCACTAATTAAAAAGCAGGCTCTTTGGATGCTGGAATGAGAGAAAATGGAAGAGTGGGTCAAGATTGAATGTCCCTGACTCTGGCAGTCATTAGGATTCTCTTCAGTGAAACAAATCCTTTATTCTCCATCTAGCTCAGACTCAAGGAAGGCACAGAAGCAGCCCTTCAGCCCTTCCTACCTCAGGTCAGAGTCCTTTTTATACTTGGCATACAAACTAGAAACATCAGAATTCTGTACAAAATGGAAAGTTTTATGCTTCCAAGCAATTCAACTGCATTCTGTGGTCTCTCCGTCCTGTGGGCTGCCTTAGCAGATTCGAGGCATCTCTTAGGGCAAAGTGGTTTGAAAGCTTTGAGGTTTTCTTGGCGACTGGAAAGAATAATTTGACTTTTCTTGGAATAAGATCATATTCAGCAGAAAAGATCTGCTGTGCTCAAGGTCATGAATCTTGGCTCTGTGAATATTCAGTTATTCAGCAGAATAGCCACTCCAAGCCTTCAAAGCACTTTTGGATGCTGCTACAGGTGTTGCCTTTAGAGAACTCCCTGACAGCCACTGAGTTCTTGAATCTGCATTTCCCCTTCTTGGCGCTGTCCACTCTGCTCTCTGGAAACCACATTCCCCTATAATTATGAATATGTACACAATCCCAGAAATGTCCATATAAATGCTTACCTGAATCAAGATTTATTTATACTATATATTACACATATATGATATGAAGTTTCAAAAGGGAATAGATTTTTTTTTTTGAATTGATGTATTTTAAAAGTTTAGAGTTGTAAGCATTATTTTAGGACGTGTTGCTTGCAAAATAAGTCATGGAAGCCCTAAGGAATTAATTAATTAACTAATTAAAGAGACATATATTAAGGGCCTACTATGTGTGAGGCACCATGCTAATTGCTTTGGAGAAACCAAAGTTAAATTAGACGAGGACCCAGTTTATGAGGTGTTCACAACGCAAAGTCGATAAAAGGCATATAAAAGGCCATGGAAATTTAAAGGAAGGGATTATTTCCAAAGTGTTGAGATACATTTCATTAAAAAGGTAAAGCTTAGATAACATCTTGAAGGAAGACAGGTTTAAAATATAGGAAGTGTGAGGAAAAGACACTCCAGGGTAGGATATAGAGGAAACATTTTGAAGTGAAAAATCAAGCAATTAATGACATTTGACCAGAACTAAGGTAGCACGATGAAGAATAATGTCAAAGTGAGGAAGTTTCTTTCATCCTTGATAAAATGAGAAGACATCCTTGATATTTGTATCAGAATAGCCATCTGAAAATGAATGGTTACTCAATAGCATGAATTTAGGAAAAGTTGCCCTTTATTTTTTTATTATGAGCATAATTGTTTTAAAAATTTCAGTCTACCAAAAATGAAAGTAGTATTTTCAATGTAAAAATATGGAGAATTTAAGCATTTGGAAATCATTATTCAGGTTTAATTCAGAGAGAAAAAAAGCGATGGAATGGTCCATCATTAGACATTTTTATTCTTATTCCCTATCAAATAGACCAATGTGTAAGGAAAAAGCCTTCTTGTAAAAAGGGTTTAATTTGCACTACCTTTCGAGGAAGATATCTGTCCAACTATTCAAGGAGATAAAACAAAGTTATATTCCATTTAACTGTGAGATATATTCAGTAGATTGCATTAAACATGATTTTAAAATATTGTAAAGAGGCTTTAGATTCTTTAAAATTACCATATTGAACATATGAGACATAAAAGTACAAGGTACACTTTAAAATATATCTTATGAGAATGCCAATTTTTCTTTATTGAATAAATTTAATGGCAAATGTATATAGTACCTAAATACATTTTTCTTTTGACCTTGTCCCCGTTGTGTTTAAGAGCCCAGGCTCTAGAATCACAGAAGACAAATCATCAGTCTATCACTGATTAGCTTTGTGATTGGGGACAAGTTATTTAAACATTCTAATCCTCCATTTCCCACCCCCCATAAAATGTGAAAAAAAAAGCAATGTTTACCCAGAGCTTAATGAGTTGATACTTATAAAATTATTAGCATAGAACCTGTCCACAAATCATTCAATTATCCTGTACACAATGTTTTTTGTTTGTTCTTTAATCTTATGAATTAGTTCCCTCAGACTTTTACTTCATGGCAAGCTGTTCTCATTTCTTTTTTTTTGTTTGTTTGAGACAGAGTCTCGCCTTGTTGCCCGGGCTAGAGTGAGTGCCGTGGCATCAGCCTAGCTCACAGCAACCTCAAACTCCTGGGCTTAAGCGATCCTACTGCCTCAGCCTCCCGAGTTGCTGGGACTACAGGCATATGACACCATGCCCGGCTAATTTTTTCTACATATATTTTAGTTGGCCAGATAATTTCTTTCTATTTTTAGTAGAGACAGGGGTCTCGCTGTTGCTCAGGCTGGTCTCAAACTCCTGACCTTGAGTGACCCACCCGCCTCGGCCTCCCAGAGTGCTAGGATTACAGGCGTGAGCCACCTCGCCCGGCCTGTTCTCATTTCTCGACTTAAGAAAAATTCCCTACCACAAAATTTATAAAGATAGTTCCTCCTTTTTCTTCTAGCATTTCTATAATATTACCATCGATTCAGTGTTTATATGAATATGGGAGAGAAATCTAATTTTTCTTTTCCACATGTATAATCAGTTCTTCCAACACTATTAAATATTATATCCTTTCCTAACAGTTTTTAAACATCATGTATATCAGACACTAAACTCCATATTTATTTAGATCTATTTCTAGACTCCATTTCCTCTCTACACCTTTTGTCTGTTTCTGTGTCAGAACCAGACTGTTTTAATTATAGTTGTTTCACAGTACCTTTCAGTATCATGTTGGTCACTCACCTATGCTGTTATTTTGTCAAAAAACTTAGCCTTTTATGGGAATTTATGATGGCTTATTAGTTTTACAATTCCTCAACTCTAACCCCCCAAGTTGAGATTATGAATTGAATTGTCCTAAATCTATAATTTAATTCAGAACTTGAATCATCCTATTCAGAGGAACATAGTTTGTTTTTCTACTTTTTTGGGGTCCTGTTTTGTATCCTTCTGTAAGGTAGTATTATTTTCTTTATGTAAATCTTATATAAAGCCAGAGTTTTGTAATGTTTGGGTAAGCTTTTTATATTCCTAGAATCTTCATGTGGGGGAAAAAAACTTAATGATTTAAACATCAACATTAATTTGATACATGTAATTATTTGAGAGAAAACCCAGTCAATATTTTTTGCCTTCCCACTCTAGTCTTCTGTCCTGATTACGCTTGGTAATTGAATTGGTAAGAAAAATGCTTATTTTTTATATTATTCTTTCCTGTCTGAAAATAGCTTTCTTTCAACAGACTTATATATGCATATTGATAGCCATTAAGCAATACTATTTTTAAATTATGTTTATGGCAAGGAACAACTCCTATAAGTTTCTGAGGAGACTAGCAAATGCAAAAGAAATAAACAACAAATTTAACTGGAAACATGCAATCCCTCAATGGTTAATCTCCTTGACTCTACAATCAGAAAATAAGGAATAAACCATTCTGATAGATGTCTATGGAATGGAATAAAATTTGCTTCTACCAGTTCACTGGAGAATATTCTTTCCCCCAAGTTCTCTTTATTTAGTCTATCCTTCAGGTTGAAGGAAAATTCTTCACTATATTATTCACTAATAACAACCTGGAGGGACAAAATTACATTGAAAATGCCAATAGCCACTTTTTTCACTATTGAGGTCCAACACTCACCACACTAACTCAGTAAATAAAAATGTTGTAATTTAAGCCAATTAAATACGATGGGGAGTATCTACAGGGTTTTTTTAAAATATATTTTTTTCTTTTTTTAAAGCACAAATAATAAATTTCTTGATTTTGATGTTGAAAATAACATGTCAAATTCATACACATTCAAAATATGACTTAAATAGACATTCAAAGACACATCCCAGAAATGAACATTTTTCTATAAGCTGTATAGAAAGTGTCTCTAAGTCTTCATTTCTAAGAGAAAATAAATAATACAAGAATGAATAAAAATAACAGAGTGTCTCTTCTGGAATTAATAGCAACTACATTGCTATACCCTTTTACCTGGCTTTACTTTTCTTTCTCTATAACACCTATCATAACATAAACTATGAAATATTTATTTATTTCCACATCTCCCGTGAAAATATGAGCTCCCTGAAGACAGGTTTTTTTTGTTGTCCTGGTGGTTGTCCTGGTGGTTGTCTACCACTGCATCCCAGGGACTGGCAGAGTGCCTGGCACCGAGTAGGCAGGCACTCAATCAATATCTGTTGAATGAATTAATTCATAATCATTTAATTTACAATTTGAACATGAGCACAAGAACTAAAAATCAACCAAATAAACCTTTCAAAATATAAATAAAGTTTTCTGTCATTATTATCTACTCCCTTTCACTATGCTTAAAAGTAAAAATCAAATTTGATTATAGAGCTAAAAGAAAGTTGTTGCCTGAATATAAGATCGCGAAAGGTTTTTATTTACATGACTCCCAGACTAAGAAAAGAAAGCAGATATTAATCACACATTAAACAAACCATTCAATTACATTTGTTCAAGGTGCCATCCAGAAAGGAAAACTGAAATGTGCCTTGAAGGCAGGTACTCAACCAGAACACTAGAAGGGCTTTCCTAGACACGGATATTTTGGATTGTGGGATATACAGAGTAAGAGGCAAGTCAGGTGGAAAGGGCAGGTAATATCTTAGGGATGTACGGAGATATTTACAGAGCTCAAGTCCAGGAAGATTTTGGCAAATTCTAGAAACTATGAGACTGGAGATATATTAGAAAAGAATCAGGACAAAACAGGTGGAAGGCAGCTCTTCTGTTGGCAGATTTTCTCCTCACACTGAATTAGCCAGCTGGAGTCCTTGGAACTTTCCTAAACTTTTCTGCATCCAGCAGCACTCTGTCCCAGCCAGATGCTGCATCCGTGACAAGTGGAAGGAGGAAATACTCTGAAATTGGTCAATTTGTTTAGTGAGTGGGGTGACTCTTGGCTAGTGGAAAAAGACATTTTGTATTCAAAAAGTTTGAGATTCCTTAGATGGCATTCCAGATTTTATGAGTGCACTGTGATATGCAAGATCAAACTGAGGAGAGCTAGCTCTTTGGCTGCAGATCTGAGAACTTCCTATGGGATGACAAAACAGAGATAAATCACATCAATCTATTTTCATACCAGTGACACAAGGTAGGTTAAATTATTCAGCTATAGAAAACTCAGTTTTCTTATGAGTCCTCAAATGTCATAATTGTTCTTGCCTCTGTACTTTTATTTTCTCTTTCTTCTCTCAACTTTTCTATTGGCCACATATTTTTCGAGTCAGCTCAAGTCCTACCATGAGGACCTTCCCTGTTTGAACCATCCTTCTGAACTCCTCCATTTTATGTCCATTACTACACAATTCCTCCCTCGAATGCATCTGATTCCCTTGAGAAGGTGAGGAAGAGGGTAGGAGACGAAGAGGATGAGAGAAAGACTATACATATGAAGATCAAGTAATTTTCTAAAAAGAAAATTTCTAAGTATATAAAAGATCTGTTCAAAGGTCAAGCATTATGTTATGTAGGATAACATTTTCAATTTTGGCATTATGTTTTAATGGTTTTCTATAGAATATTTGTGCAATAGAAGATCCTCTTGAATAATTACTTGCTAAACAAATTATATATGAGATGCATCTCAATTTTAGACATGTTTATTTAGATCATTCTCTGAAGATTGTCCTGAAGAAGAAAGAAAGTGGAAACTTATAGATAGTAGGACAGGGAGAAAATATAAGCTATTTTATTTGTTTTCCACTTTTGAGAGCCTCATAATTTCTTGTTATAAGTACTCAGGATACACATGTAAGGTATAAAATCTTTAACATTATTAAAATCAGTTCAGAAAAATCCTTTAACCCTCCAAAAAAATAAAGAACATAAAAAAATCCATAAAACTGTAAATTAGTAATTAATAAATCTATGAAAAAATATACAACTTAATATACATCCAGAGAAATACAAAGGAAAACAAAATAGAAATTGTTTTGTTTCTAGGTTACAACATTCATCACTGGTCAGATGTAATAAGACATGCTTTTGGTACCCCAACTAGTGGAAGTGAAAGTGGAAGAAATTATGGGGAATATAAGTTGGCAACTTGTATAAAAATTCAAAGAAAAGTTCTACCCTTGTCCTAATAATTTCACTTCCAAGTAACATACCTGAGGAACAAAAAAAAAAAACAGAGACATGAACAAAAATTTGTATGCCAGATGTCCATTACCATCTTAAAATATAGGAAAATTTGCAAATAATTAAAATATTCAACTATTGGGAAATGCTTAAATTATTTATGATGCAACATTAGAATGAACTATTTTGCAGTCACTAAGAATCATCTATTGTGGGAGAGAAAAAATATGCCCACATAAAACTAAGCAAAATAAATGTAGGGCACAAAACTATGTTATAAATCATATGATTACAATTATATACATAGAGATATAACCACATTTCTGGAAGGAAAGAAACCAGAATTTTACCATGTTGTGTTGTATATGTTTATTATCTTTCAACCTTCGTGTAACTTCCAAATTTTCTACAGTGTATATATTTTTTATAACAGAGAAAAAGTTGATAATATTAAATGACTAATTTAGACTCATTTTGCCATGTGCTTGAATTATCCCACATCAATAAGCTCCCTTCTACAAGTCAAGCCAAAGAGATGTCAAATCACATTGGGTTCTACAGAGACTCAATTGCCAACAGTGACATAATGCAAAACCTCCCACAGAGACCCTCTTCTCTTTCACACAACACTGTATTTTGTAACAATGAGATTATTAAGTAGAAAGTATTTTCCATCACGTTTTTGTCAGGGAAAATCCCTTAGTAGATCTATTTCTGAGTTATGTTTTTTAACCAGGCTGACAAAATTTAAAGCAGAGTATATAAAAGATGTATTTCCAAGCATCTTCCTCTACCAAATGGAATTCACTCTAGCTATCAAACTGATAAAGATAATTTGTTATAGGCTTATCCCCTGCATGACCCTGTATTTGGAGGGTTGAGAGACTGCAAGATAACAAGTGGTCAGGGCCTCAAAAGATGACACCTGAGCAACCACTTCCAAAATTGACCAGGAATACAAGGAAAATAGTGATGATGATCTTTATGATTTGATGGTGAACTTAATGACCTGTGTAATTCAACTATTCTATACACAATCAACAGATTTAATGAGTCAACAAAATTCAGAAAAAGCCCAAATGCATTTTGACTCAGGAAACAGGCTTTCCTCACTCCCACCCCATTGTAACCCATCATGCTAGACTGACCAATCCATTTCCTTCATGGATCCTTCAGCCCTCACCTTTGTGAGCCCACTTTTGCCTTTGATTGATGAGAACATATTCCAAGGGACTGTTCTCTTTTATATAAATGTATATCCATGTAAATCCTCAAAACTAATGGCCTCTGAATTCTTCCTTGTCAGTCAATCTGGAAGTCCTCTTCCTCAGATCTAATACCTCTGTGCTGAGCCAGGTTTTCCCTGATTTTCCCGGCAGTAAATTCAACTTAATTTAAAATCCAGTCAGATGTAGAGTCTTTATTTTTCCTTTATCAACCCATAGGACTGATGAACAATAGTTAGAATTGTATTTAAATTTTCAAATTGTGGATAGTTTGAATTGAGTATTAGTTAAGGGGTCCTCTTTCAAGGAAAAGAATACACAATTAGTTACACACACACACACACACACACACACAAACACGCAAAGGGATCACAAGTAATTCTGAGATTTTTTTTTTAGACATTTTAGCACAGACAATGTCATAGAAATGCCTCCAGATTACAAATTGGCTTCCTCTCCTTGTGTAGAACACTCCATAGTTCCCAAAACTTCAGAGGGGCAGATGCAAATAAGGAGCCCTGGATTAAAATGAGAGAATCAAACTTAAAATTTCTGTTTACAGAAATTTGTTCATTCGGTTATTTGTTAGATTGGTTGTTTTTTCTTTTTATTGTGTGTTGGTCTCTCTTTCCTTGAGGGTGGGGGGTCTGTTTCTGCCACCAATTTTGTGACTGTAGTTAAGTTATTTAAATGTCTCTGAAATCATGTCAAATGGAACTAGTAATAAAGATTGCATCACTTGATTTCTGAGAAGATTAAGTGCAATCAGAGTAAAATGGATACACACACACACACACACACACACACACTATTGTCTGAAAATGCTAACACTAGAAGGCAACTCCTTCAAGGCAAGGAGATTTTGCACTCCTAGCACTCTTCTTGGTGCCCAATACGGAATTCACTGATAAGGCACTGATTTGCTTGAGGGCTGTGCACACATCCTCAATGTCATCACTGCCCTTGCTCTGTCCCTAAAATGAAGAAAAATGAAGCAGCTGTGGTCATCTACATTCTCACTGTCTAATAGCCACAAGTGGTCTAAATCCAGATTAAAATAAAGTGGACACTGGTTGCATTTATATTTATCCTCCAGCTGTTTCTGTCTCCCAATTTTACCAATTCCAATCAAAAATGCTCTTAGCCCTGAAGAATCTGAAGAACTGCCTCAATTGTGCATTGTCCTCTGGGTGTGCAGATGCAATATAAATGTCTGCTGTGGTAGCAATATACGGAGGGCATCATTTTTATTCAAGCTATGGTGAGGGAGTTAGAAAGTAGTTCAGATACAAGAAAAGATCCTGAGTGTGAGGCCCATGCTTTGTGATGTAGACCTCCTCGTTATTGCCTTCATATATGTGATAAAACACAATTTCAGTGGGAGCAACTGGCATAGGACTCCTGACTCGGTGTGATAACATAGCACATTGTTTCTGCGGAGATGTCAACTCAGTTCCGGAAGGATGATTCACTTTTCCAGTTCTATGCTTTCTTCCCTTGGATCCTCATAAGAAACTGCTGTGAAGTTTAAACATCGAATAAAAATGCTTCCAAACAATTAATGTGACAGCAAACACACCAATAAACTTATCGGCAGCAGCCCAGTATTTTACCCATCTTTAATGTCAGGTTGCTTTTTTATTCCAGAGGTCAGAAAAACAAACACTCTGTGAGCTCATTTTATGCATGCCCAAACAAGCTGAAAAATAGGCGCTTTTCCAAATGCCAGACAATGAAACCTAGGATTTTTCTTTGTACCTCACTGTAATTCGGGTGATAAAACACTTGCTAATACAAGCTATTAAAACAAACCAACAAACAGAAATCAGTCTTTCATAGTCTATTTTAAAACCCCCTGACTGTGTCCTTAATTAACTGCTGACTTTTAAACCAAAGATGCCAGTCAAGAAGTACAAAATTATCTTTTAAGATTGTCTAACTTAAAATTTTAAGATCCTTAATATTTGAAGATAAAAAATAAATAATAGACAACTCATTTTAGCCAACACTTTGGAATCAACTTTAAGTGGTAGAAAACTACACGGTACAAACCTATTTTTCTATTGTTTTTGGTTTTTAGGGAATCAATGGATTATAGTAAATTGTATTTTCTGATGTTCAGAATACTTCTTTTAACCACAGGTTGTTTTAATAACTGGTAAGAAAATAAGCGATATCCATAACAATGACCCAAAGACATTGTAAGGTCCTGGGAATTAAATTACAGGAGAAATAAGTAACTCTGAGTACTTTTATTAGGGTTATTTTATTTTACTTGCAATTCTTCAAAAATGAGTGATCTATGTGTTGTGTATGTATATAATAAGTCTCTCCTGTATAGAATACCCTCTGATCATGTTGAAAAATAAAAGTTGACTCCTTATCTTTAGGAGCTTTTCTAAAGGAAAATTATCTCTCTAAAGAATGTGAACTTGCTGACAGCATGTTCTCTTCCAGTCTACCCCCCACCCCCAACCCCACCTCTTCTTTTCTGCATTGCTCACAATGATAGGATTAGTACAGCTTGTACTGGGGCTTCGGAACTATAATAAACAAGGAGCAGTTTTCTAGTCCTAATTAACCCCTTTTAAAATAAGCACAGTACAACAATAGTCTACCAAGAGTTGCACTGAAAAAACAGCAACAAATCCTAACATTCTGTGAATAATGAACCCTATTTAAACGAGCAGATTACAGTAGGGTCTTAATGAGCTGCTCTGTGGCCACAGGACAGGTTTGCAGCCCAGAGTAATGGAGCATTTTCCAGCAAACTCCTGCAGGGTGGGCTAGCAACAGAATGGCTCCCCTGGTAAAATTAGAGAGGTGACATGACATCAGTGGTTTATTACATTTCCGTTTTATTTTTTCACACATCTCTTCTGCAACTGACACTTGTCATTCCCATCACATTTTGAAATGTTGCCTTCTTGGACTTCCGGGTCTCTATATTCAAGTTTCCTCTTCATTTGTATCTTTTACAAATACTTTATACACCATTAAGTGCATTTGTTTTCAGTGTACAATTCAATAGGTTTTGAAAAACTTACAATATTATACAACCATCACCATAATCTAATTTTACAACATTTCCATTGCACCCAAAAAAAGCCATGTGCAAATTCCCTGTTCCCGCATCCAGGCTAACCTAGCAACCACTGATCTTTCCGTCTGTGTTGGTTTGCCTATTCTGCACTATAAACATGGAATCATGTAATGTGTGACCTTTTAGCATAATGTTTCTGAGCCTCATCCATGTTGGAGCATATAGCGTGTGGAACACAGTAACATTTCATTATATTGATATACTACTCTTTGCTTTTCCATTCACCAGTTAATGGACATTTGTTTCTGCTTCTTGCTATTATGAATAATGCTGCTATGTATAAACATTTGTGTACAAGCTTCTGTGTGGACAAATGTTTTTATTTCTCTTGGATAGGTACCTAGGAGTGGAACTGCTGAGTCATATAGTAAATCTAAGCTTAACACTTTAAGAAACTGCCAAATTGTTCTACAGAGTTTTACTTGCAGCAATGCATGAGGGTTTCTTCCACTCCTCCGTATATTCAGCAACACTTGTTATTATCTGTCATTTTTATTATGGCCATCCCAGTGGCTGTGAAGTTGTATCTCATCATGGTTTTAACTTGTATTTCCTTGATGGCTAATGATATTAACCATCTCTCATTTGTATCTGACTATTTTTTCTGTTTTCTTTCATTTATTCATCTTTTTAGTATTCTTTGGTATTTTTATGTCCTCTTTTTTCTTTATAGCCATTTCGTGATCCACATGGATCATACTGACTTCCACTCATATGTAATTAACTTTCACATCTAAATGCATGCTGCTAATGGCTCATTCTTAATCTATTTATCTCCATTAAGTTGCTGATACCATATTTTAAAAGAAAATCTTTAGGCACATTAAATTTAGCAGGCTTTATTTGAGCAAAGAATGAATTCATGAATTGGTCTGGACCAAAATGGTTCAGAAAGCTCCACCCCATCACATATGGTATGTTATATTTATAGCCAAAGAAAAGGAAGTGGCATATAGAAATAATCTGATTGGTTGCAGTCAGCATTTGCCTTATACAGTCATGTTTGGTAACTTTAAGCCTCTGATTGGTTGGAGGTTCAACTGCTATGACTGGCTGAGACTCAGCTACTTGTTACAAGATTATACTTTCAGTTTAGGTTGCATTCTTTGTACACACCAAGTTAGGATATAGTTCATTATGTACAGGGAAACCTTTACATCAAAGCTAAAATATGTGTGGAGGCAGCTTTAGGCCAAATTTCATTTATTTTAATACACATTTCTACATGAAATACATATTTCTACAGGAAAAAGAGGCAGGGAAGCTGAATCACAAATGCATACATAAATAATACAGAGAAGTTCAAGTTTACTTTAACATACAATTACACAAAGTATTAGTATACTACAATCATTTGGATTTTACATAAATATATTGACCACATGATCAGACTTGCCTGCTGCGCTACTGTCTCATGATTACCGTAGGATTCATTTGGCTTGGAACGCTTCTATTAATAAGCTAGAGCTCAGATGCCATCACCATATCCTCTGCCTGCCTCTTCCTTTGTTCCCTTCTTTTTCTTTTGTAACATAATGGCTGTCAGTGAGGCACACAACACAGGTAGAATCTCACTATACAACCCACCCTTTTCCCTTCTAGACTGACTATCTAATCAGTAGCCAATACGAGGACTCCATAAAAAGGCTCAAATGATGCTTAAACAAAACTTATTGTCCATTGCACACTGTGCAGCCAAGTGAACATGGGGAAACAGGAGAACAAAGCAAGGAACAAAAAAGCAAAAATGGTCAAATTAATTTGCAACCTGGAAACAACATGTCAGATCTCGATTTAAAATAGAAAAGTTTGGAAAACTGGGATAGTTTGATACACAGTAATGTGGCCAATTTAAGAGTAGCAATAAACTGAGTACAATTACACGGTAAATTGGACTGACCAGTTTAGCCCTACTTTTCTTCTGGAAAATAGCAAGCACTGGAAAAAAATATAGCTCTCTTTTTCCCTTTATTTTTCTTTCTGTTTCTTTTTTTTTTTTTTTTCTTTTTCAGGAAAAAAAAAAGCAGCTTTTCTTCTGATATTACTAAAGAATCAAGAAGGGTTTCATTTCATAGATTTTTATTTAGCCTTCAAAACTTCCTTCCATATTCCAAGGCCATTGCTTCTGGAACCCAAATTTGTTTTAGCTTAAAACCTAAGGATAAGAATATATGCTTTTCTATCAGGATGAGTTTTGAGAAATTCTGATGAATAAAACCTGGGCCATTCTAATCTGATAAGGTTGCTATGTTTGTTTGGAAGTAAAATGATATACAAAGAGAACTGAAAAGTACTTGCTAATTGCTAAAAAGCTCCATTGTATGATTTAGTTTAAGACTTAAATATTGGCATCTTTGTGGGAACAAAATACTTGTGAGTGGGGAGTAGCTGTGGGGATTTTTTGTGCTGTTTTTTTTTTCATTTTAGGAGGGCAGAAAACTAGGACTATGGTACTTTGAAAGCTGGAAGATAATCACTGACCTCCACATACACATCGCTAAGGTATATTAATTAGTTTAGCTTTGTAACGGTGTAAATTGACATTTCTTTTTCATATTATAGATTTATACAAAGAAAAATACTCAAAGAGATAAGGAAGGAGAAATAAGAAAAGTAATTCTTAGACCAGGGATTATTTAAGGGTAACTTGACATATAAATGTGATACAATTAAATTCAAACCACTTTTCAATCTAATTATTAATACAAAGAAATGGGAAGGTATTGACCTCTAGGCATCTGAAAGCTTAGATAAAATCATTACAAACTGTCAGCTCTACCATTAAAATAAATCCAGAATCTAACCATTTCTCGTTATTTCCACTGCTGCTACCCTGGTCTGAGTCACCAGCATTTTGGATCTCTGAAAAAAACTTCCAAACTTGTGTCCTTCAGTCTATCCCTGATACATACACACACACACACACACACACACACACAGAGGCAGGCAGAAAGAAAGAAAAGTAATCCTTTCAAAACCTAGAGTCTAATCATGTCACCCCTTGGCTAAAAACCCACTCATGAGAAATTAAGTAACCTTTTAGAGTTAGAAACAAAAGAGGTGTCAATTAAAAAAGCAGCTCTTTTAATTCTATATTCTAAAGAGCAGCTAAATCTACACTATTAACAGAACAGCTGCTTTCCGAAGCCATGAAAATGGTCTGAGAAAGTCACAAGGTGAGGACAAGATAAATAAGTAAATATTTAGCAAAATGAGAGTTTATAAAGCTCAATCAAGAAGTATTGAGTTTCTAGATGCTATGTATTTGTTGCTCCATTTAAACATTTGTACTAACTGAAGTTTGTAGGTGAAAAGTGAAATTTGCCATCTAATATGTATTTTGTATACAAAAGCATGGGTGAATACATTCAGTAGCCTAAGCTGCTTCTCTTGGCTCTTCGTTCCTGCCATGATAGGAGTTCTGTTTGTGCTACACTAATCATCACCAGTAATTACATGATGGAAAACCTACTCCGCAGCCCTGATGCCCCCACCACCACACCCAAGCTCAAGGGCTCCTGGAGCCTTGTAGCAGCTTATAAAGAAAAAAAATTTCTCAGCAATAACATTATCTCACACTTGAGACAAAATATCTTCATTACAAGCAATGCCACCAATTAAATTAATTCACTGGTTTAAAAAAAAAAAGGCTACCCTACAGTATTTGCATTTGTTTGTTTGTTTGGATGCTTTGGAAAAAGAAATTAAATGGAAGAGAAATTAACAATATCCTCAGAAATAAAAACTATTAGCATGTAACTTTTCTATTTTGCTTTTCCCACTTAATATAATGATGCAAGCATTTTCCTATCTCATTACAAACTCTTCAGAAATACAAAAAAATAATAACAAACCCTGCTGTGGCTTCTCATCTCTTTCAGAGTAAAAGCCAAAGTCCTGCAGATGGCCTATACTCTATACAATCTGACCTGTCCTTACCTCTGTGAGCTCATCTTCAGTATCAGCCTGAGGCCCACCATTTTACTCCAGCCACAATCATCTTCCCAATGGACTCTTTAACTAGCCAGACAATTCCCTGGATCATGGCCTTTCACTGGCTCCTTCCTATGCCTGCTATATTCTTCTCCCAGATTGCCCTCTTATCTCCTTCAAGTCTGTGGGCCAACATCACCCACACTTTGCCTTCCCAGTGCCCTGCTTTGTTTTTCTCCACAGAACTTATGTACTTACCAATATAATATTCTATTACTTATGTTTAAATATTTGCTGTCCCTCTCCCATAGCGGAATGTGAGTGACAGAGGACAAGGATCTTTGTCTTTCATTTGTTCTGTTCCAGGGCCTAGACTGATGCCACCTGATGATAGTCAAAATTCCTTAAAGATTGTTGTTCCTTGTGATGGGTCAGGACTGAACTTGTAAAGTACTTTCCTTTATCCAGAGAACTGGTGAGTATCTGTGCTTCCTATTGACTAAGGTACAGTCTGGACCGGAGGACAGACATGAGATAAGATTGCTATGTTCTGCCCTCAAAAAAAAAAAAGAAAAAAAAAAAAAAAAGAAATTGAATGTCTTTTTAACTCTTTTACACTTGAAATTCTCATCTTCCTTTAAATCACAAGGATAATCTGTTGACCCTTACAACAGCTCTGAGCTATTATTATCCCCAATTGAGAGAGAAAGAAAGAGGCTGTGGGGTTTATTGAGGCCAGAAGTGGCAGAACCAGGACTAGTAAACCATGTTATTGGGTTTCCTCTCATATACAGTCACAGTGAACGGCAGCCACAGCTCTGACAACAGTAAATTAGCAAGTAGAGAGGAGTCTCTCTTTCCACCCTCAGAAGAGGCTTTTAGCCTGTGTAATTAGCTTCTGAATAAAGATACAAGAATAGCTATTTCATTGATATGCTTTCAGTAGGTCTTAGTCTTTCCTTTCTATTGTTTGTTTCTTTGGTTTTGTTTGGTTCAATGTGTAAGTGCTTGGCTTTAATCTTCATTTTACTTAATTTTTGCCTATAATAAAAACCCTACATTTACACAGCCCATCCCAGGGTCCAGAAAGCCTTCACACCTTGTCCATTTGATTCACCCTCAAAACAACCCTAGTTGAGGTAAGAGCAGGTGGGTGTACCTTCACTTCAGAGGGAGGAGTGACCAGCCCAAGGTGACATCACTGGTATGCCTCAGAACTAGGATTCACACACTGACCTCTTTAGTGAAAACCCAGTGTCCTTCACTTACTGCAAATGCATTCACTGTTGTGTGTGTGTGTATGTGCTGGAGGGAGCACAGGGGTCAATTACATAATGGGAAAAAATTATCTAAATTATTCTTACTACGAATATCTTCTAGGAATATAATTGTCACTTTTGCCCTTCATTTCCATTTCCTGGCAATTGTTCTGCCTCCAGATTCAAAAACAGACTCATTGGAAGTTCCTTCCCACTCCTTTCCCTTTCTCCATGGCCTCATCACCACCTTCTGTTAGACTAATCTACATTTCCTGCTTTTGAGCCTTTGCTGATGCTTTCTCTCTGCCATCCTCGGTACCCAAGTGCAATTTTGCCAGATTCCAGGTCCAAAGTTAATATCACCTCCTCTTTGGTCACACTAGTAAAGGTGCTTCCTCTTATCTCTCAATATTCACATGCTGTCCAACTTTGAAGAGCTGCTTACCTCCTTTTTAGAGTTGTATAAGCTTCCTGTGAGCTGGCTGTATAATCTCAGACTCTCCAGCACACATCACAGTCTGGCACTTAAAACAGTGCCTTTTAAGTGGGTAGGCTTAGTTACTTCAGGAATGAGCTGTGAACTCAACAAGATAGCTTCAGGGGAATTATTAGAGAGGAACGGAGGCCAGAAGCATTGCTTGCCTGTCTACATCACCCAGCTTCAGCACCCTGGCCCTCCTTCAGGCCTCCACTGCACTCCCCACCTCTATGCCACACACACAAGATGGCATGAACTATGACAGCTGGCTCCATCAGGTAGGAGGAATGTCAGATGTATCAATGACACAAGGTCTTATTGTACCATAAATATATAAACCATTGTTCTTTAGCCAATGAACACTTTTTTATGTGCTAAACTACGTTTCATTTCACCGGACACTTCTTACAGCATTTAGCCATTACCAAGAACTTCATTATGTTTGATGCGTATAGTTTTCATCTGCACAGAAAACATTTTCATTTGATAGGCCTATTATTTAATCCATTTTATTTGTGTGTACAGGATAATAATTGTCCTTCAAGAAAACAATGAGGTATTTTTGATGTAAGAAGCTTAAAAATCACTTTTTTGGAAGTATGCAGCATATTGACATACTGTCTGGGAGTAAGCCTGAAAAATGGAATGAATCCTATTTAAAAATCATTTTGTGACTTAAATTAAGAATTTTATAATTTTAAAAAGATTATAAATTTCTTCAGATTTAATAACCAGAGATACTTTTTTAAATTCCAAACTATTTAGGAATATATTTTTGCATATTATGAGTTATATATTCATTCATACAAAGGCTGTCCGGAGAGATCCAGCCATGTAATCATTCTCATTATACTAACATTGGCTGGATACTTTCTGGACAGTCCTCATATTTTTATAAACAAAAAATTAGTTGTCTATTCTTTAATATGACTTGTAGATTTTTTTTCTTTCTTTTTCTGAATCTACAACTTTTAAACATCTTCAACAGAACTTACCCTCTGAAAGTTAATCAATGCCTTGATTAATATCTCACAATAAATTATAACTATCATATAGACTTGACTTTGCTTTGATTTCACCCTAAATTAATTTCTATTTTAATATTAGAAGATTTGAAGACAAAATAGAATCTACGAAGTATACTTTTACTTTATATTAAAGAACAGAATTATCATTAAAATTGCTCCATGAGGATTGGAATTTTTCTCTGTTTTGTTCAATGATTTATCTCAGCACCTAGAACAGTGCCTAGTATACACAAGACACTCAGCAAACGTATCAAATAAATGAATGCCTCCTGTCCACTGCAGTTTATCCCCTTGGGGCAGTGGAAGATCAGAAGAGGCTCCTACTCTGCCAGACACTAGGCTAAACAATGTTAACATATCATCTTATTTGACTATCAAAAACATTCTTTGCAGTAAGTTTTATTATCCCGATTTTACAGATGAGGAAACAGAAGCATTGAGAAGTTAAGTTGTTCATTCAAGATAACAGAACTAGTATATTTGCGGTTTTAGAATAAATCCTTTAAAATCTGTCTGTCTGCAAAAGCTGTCCTCTTAACATCCCATAATGCCTTCCTTCGCTCAAAAGTATTATAACTATAAAGAACATCAGCTCCTCCTTTTCCATCCCCACATTGCATAAGAATATTGAGATAAAATGACTTGAAAGAAACATCTTTGTAGGTCAATGCCACAACTAAGTCATGGCCTAATACCAGTAACCTGTTTGGATTTTTAAGAGAGTGGAGTTCTCCAGCCTTAAAACATCAGAGGCCATTAATAAGCTATAGTTGAGCAATATGACAGAGAAACGCACTATCTATGTTTCCTAAACAGAGTAAAACTGGCTTCTGAAAAAGAAAAGAGAAACTCATGGACCTAATTTGTTTTTAGACTTGGGCAATTCATGTTAAACTAAGGCCTGGGAAAGGAAGCAGAACCCCTCCTCAGAATCCATCTGGGAAGGAAAAGAGACCTCCTACAAGGGTAATGTGTAACCTGAAGTTAGCATAGTTGTGAAGTTTGGCAATATAAGCAGGACCTTTGGCTACTGGTTTACATCAATGTGAGCACCTAGTATTTGGATTTTCCAGGAAGCAGGCCAGTGCCATAATATATGGCTGGCTGCTTCTGACTTGAATTTACAGTGCTCCAAAATACTGGAGCAGGACCTCTCAGAACTTCAGGGAGTCCATTCATCAGCAATATACTCCCGAAATATATATGGTGTCTCAACTATGTGCTGAGCACTGATCTGAGAGTTGGATATACAGAGATAAAGGAAATAAAGTTTCTGACCTCAGAAAGTTCATGATCATAATGTGTGTGTGTGCATGTGTGCACACTCATATCAAAATAATAATGTTGGGAGGGTCTTTATGTAGTATGAAATTGTACAGGAAAGAACTCTCTCTCTTTCCAATCTTAGGTTCATGGCTAAGGCCCTACCTCATGTGTCAAGGGTTTAGTGCTCATTCTCGCCAGTATATATGCTGGTGGGCACCTTCACTATTCACATTTTACAGATAAAGAAATTAAGTTTTAGAGGTGACTGGCTTAGGTTCTTACAGAAAATGGTGACAAATTCAGGATTAAAAGTATCTCAGGTTTCTTTGATACCAAAGACAAGGTTCCTAACTCATCAGGAAAGAGGAAGTTCAGGAAAAGGTTCATAGAAGAACTGGGGAGATATATCTTTGATCCTATTTTAGACCTACATTTTTGTGCAGGCTGCTTCCTCAACCAAGCCTCCATTTAATATGGACTGCCCAAGTCCAAAAACAAATTAGGAGCCTGAGACTCTCTTTCCTTTTTCAGAAACCAGTTTTATTCCATTTAGCAAACATAAATAATGCTTTTCTCTGTCACATTGCTCAACTAGAACTTATTAATGGCCTCCACTTTTCCTTGCTTGTGCCTTAAAGATCCCCAGTAATTACCCAAGGGCTCTACAGACACATAGCCCTAGAGGCTGGTTTGGTCTTCTATTTGCTACATTTGGAAAATTCTACGGTACAGTAAACATGAGTGATAGCATCAGTATGCCTTCATAAAATGATGAGATTCCACAGAGTGTGGGTTTACCCTTCTGTCTAAAATAATTTTACTTTTTCATATCATTTAGAACCCAAAAGAGCTTATCTCTTCTTCTGATACATCATCTGAAGGCTATCCCAAATACTTTTATATTAGTTAGAAACTGAAATACTTGACATGAAAACACAATGGTAGCTGCCTCTCCCCAGGCAGGCCTATTGTTATATTCATGAAGTGCTTCCTGAAGTCTTCTCAGACTTGCAGAGACTAGGAAAGGAATTGTTTGGTCTGTCCATCACTGCAATTCCTCCTAATTGTTATTTGTATTATTCCTCAAGACTGTCACTCCCTACAGAGTATGTGGCAATGTTGATATTACAATGTACCTAGGATATATATTTTTCAAGAGTCTGAGGGTGCCATGTATAAAGTCTATTTCAATTCCTCCCATCAGGTACAGAAATGCTACAAACTAAACAAAATGTCCTTACCACAGCTTGCATAACTGAGAAAAGTATATCATCTGCACGGAAAAACTGCTAATTCTATTTTGCCTTCGATATTTTGAACACTACACCTGCCCTACTATATTCAGGGCTAGATCTTTGCACAGGCAGTTAGTGGCCACCTACACGGTGTGTTTTGAGACATACTGAAATGATCATTTTTCCAAACATATCCTGATACCCAATGTTCTACTTTTCTCTCTTCAAACTCTATTCAAGAGAAATGTGAATGGTTAACATATCAAAAGTGAGGAGATTGTCCAAAGACAATCCTTACAAAACATGTCTATTCCTTCTCTAATTAATACATTAGAAGAGTTTAGGGTATCAAATAGCAAATATTGATCCTTTGGTTTCAGGAGCAATGAAAATTTTGAACAAGGAAATTTCTGTGTAGGAGAGTAAGATACAACTCAACTCTTTCTGGTGAGGGATAAGATGAGGATGCTAATTAACACAGAAGGTGTAGACCCAGGACTTCCCAACAAGAAGGACGATACAACTCTTTTAGGGATTGTAAATTCATTCATTCTTGAACCCCACCCTCAATGATTCTCATTCACTAGACCTGGAGTGGCATCTGAGAAGCCTTATTTTTTTTAATAAACACCCAGTTGGTTCTGATACATCATTAAGATCCATGAACCACTCTTCGAGAACTGATGCCCAAGGATAATAAACCAAGATACAGGAGATAAAGGCCAGAGGGAGGAGACATCTTCATCACTTCAGTGTTTCCCAAGGCTACTCTTGCTAGCATGTTCTTTTGACTTAAGCTGTTCATCCTACATTTTTGCTCATTGAAACACCATCCACATACCATATTTTTTTCTGCCTCCAAAATAAATTTTTTTCTCTGGACAATCACCTGGTTCTTTACAACTTTGCTGCTTGTTCTCACAACTCTTTTTTTTTTTTTTTTTTTTTTTTTTTCAGATTCATGAATCTTGAGAGGATTTCTGGTTCCTTCAGGTAAATGAACCTTCAGGCTCTTCTTTGTGCTCCTTAGACATTGGCTTTTGTTCAAGTTTCAGCTCCTCTCCCTCCCCTGTTTTTAGTGCATTGACCTCCTATCTATGATCTCTGATAAGAAACTGACTATTCCTGATCCTATGGGGCCTTTACAGTGTAGGGTGACAGAGTTTAACATAAGCAATCAAGTCTAAGTTATCTCTTTAGATAAACCAAAAATGAGAGAAAACTCAAAACACAAGTGTTTCACATTGTCCCATTTTAGAATTGCCTTTTTCATTCTGTTTTGCTGGAGCTAATTTCACAATTACTTGTGTTTCTTTAGGATATATGACAACTGGTGCAGTAAAGGTAATCTCAATTGATTCTCAGTGCAGAAAAAAGTTAGTCTAGAACTTTCAAATGCATATGCATAATTCACATATGAATCATCCAGAATTCACAATCTATATGTACAACAATATGCCCTCTATCCACTATTTCCTTCTCATACTGTAGTTTCCTATACCCCAAATACAACTCTGAGTTTAAAGTTTTAAGAATATTTGTATTTTTTTAACTTTTTTAAAATTTTAATTGACTAAAAATACCTAGGGCCTATTTTCCAATAGCTGAAACCCTGCTTTCTAAATCTATGCATCTGCATCTCAATTGTGTTTATCTCTAGGAAAACAATTATTCAAATACTAAAATTATATTTTGTTCATTAATTTCATTAATTTACTCTTAAGAAACAAGTGCAGTCTTTACGGAGCTCCTACTCTGGGTCAGGCACTGTGCTTAGGGGTAGGAATACAATGGTAAACAAATAGATCCTCTTGGAGTTTATAATCTACTAAGGCAGACAGATGACAAATGCACAACTACACAAATCAATTAGTTAAATAATTTGTAAATGCTAAAAGTAATCTTGAAATTGGCATTGGAAAATCCACATGCCAAATACCATGTGCATTTTCCAATCAGAATGCATGACTCTCCTCCTCTCTCTTAAAGAAAAGAAAATAATTATAACACAAACTAAAGAACAGCATGCTTCCCTCTTCAAAGAAACTTGCCTAAGCCATCCAGCATAAAATATTCATCCTAAATTTCTAGCTTAAAAGTGAACTGTTGAGAATTCAATGTTTAAGAGATTGTATAATAAGGTGTGTATGGAGAGAATAGAAAGATAGCACTGTTTTTTTATTTTGTTTTTCTCTCCACTGGTGATAAAAACATCCTTCTCCAACTATGGCCCCAGAAATCCCATGTGGAACCAGAAGCAAAGCTCTTGATTCTTTTGGAAGATTTAACAGGAAAGTATCTGTAGTTAATTTTGGCTTGCACAATGTCCTTCACTGTCTGGGCATAGAGAAGCTAGTCATCTCATCTCATCTCATCCAGAAACTCTGCCATGAGTTTAGAAACCAAATCACATACTTTGATATTCACTCTGAAGCTAAGATAAAACTGTAGGTTGATGTAATAGGAAATGGAGTTGATATTCCTAAAAAAAAAAAAAAAAAACCCTGTATGTGTATGATATATTTTAGTCTTATTTTGCAATAAAAATAGCCTAATGCTATCACCTTCTGTGCAGAACAATAATTCTTAATAAAAGGCAAAAAGATGTTTATCCTTCAAATAGAAACTATTATGTAATTTTTGGTTCTTTCACATGTGAGATTTCTGAAGAGAAAAAACAAATCATGTTAACCTTTACAGCATCAAAAAAGTGATAAACTGAAAGCATAATTAACTTTGTTCTTTTAATAAAACTTGGTTGCTTTGATAGAGTCCAGTTTACTAGTGTCTCCACAGGCCACTTCTTTCCTCAGTATGCACAGATGAATAAGAGATTAAAAAATTTTTGTGACCTACAGTAAGGTCAACTTTTAATTATCATACTAATTTCAAGTACTAGATTTAATACTTTTCTACTATTTAATAAAACAGACTCCCAAAACATTATCTGGGCTATAAGGAGGATGCCCTTTCATACCTTAAGATATTTTATTCAAGTAGCTGTGAAGGCCAGTAAAAAGTCTTGCTATCTTGCATTGATCTTGAATCTTCTAAGCTGATAAATCCATGTTTGTTTGTGAATGTTTTGGTTTTTCCAGTTTTTGTCTCTTACAATTAAAGCTGTTATGAACATTCAGATACAAGTCACTACAGTGAAGTATGTTTTCATTACCCTTGAGCATGGCTAGATTACATCGTAGGTATATGTTTAACGTTTCTGAGAAACTGCCAAACTATTTTCTAAAGTAGTTGTACCATTTTACCTTCTCATGAGCAGTATGTGAGAGTTCCGGTTCTTCAATACACTTGGTATAGGCATGCTGATATATGCCTTGTCTGCTTCATGGGAATAAATGATTGTAGTGGGGGTGCTCACAAGTTTGTATCTTACTCTGAATTATATTGTTTGCATCAGAAACTGACACTTCGTATTTTCCTCTTTGCATTACTTCTGAACAATTTTTTCACTCAGGAAAATAGGTGTCACAGCTAATTAGAGCTAAGATCATTTCTTTGCAAAGATAAAAACGTGAAGGTGAAGGATGTTATTAATTCCTCAAGCATTTTTATATATTATATATACAAAATTATATATAGTTATACAAATAATATATATACAATATTTATTTATATATACACAAAATTAAAATTCAAGAACAAAATTGATGCAAATAAGAAGTAGCCAACCACAGATCAAAAGCTCCATCATTCAGAATAGACCATGCAAGTAAAAAAATAGTTGAACATCTTTAAATACCAGTGGGAATCATTGTTATAATATTTTAGAACTACTGACCCAGAATTCTGGGTCAGACAAGGTAGACAGTATACATTAATTCCAAGTTCTAGAGCACAGAAGGAGGATATGTGTGTGTGTTAAAGACCATTTAAAAAATTTTATAGATTCTAGGATTAGAGAACACGTGGGTGGCACAGTGGGGGCATATAAAAGAGAAGACAGTGAGAAATGACCTCATTTTGCTTTTAAATAGCTAAGGAAAAATACTTTTTCTGTTTGTTTTATTTGAATGCAATTTGCTTTATTATACTATATTCCTTCCTTCTTCAAAAACAATTGGAATGTGCTAATCATTTATAAGCTTGTGATTTTATTCTAAAGACAAAAAATATTACAAATGTGAAATATAGAGAAATCCAAAAAGAATTAAGACAAGTTCTTTCCTTTTTAGAAATTTAACTCAGTCAAGTAAACTGTACTTTTCCTTTTCTGATGATGCATCTTAATTGCATGTTATCAGCATGGTTTGCTATTCAGCAGAGACAATTTCATAATTGCTATCTTCAGAGAAGTAAAATAACAGAGGGCTTCTTCTATTAACATTTAGTGAAGTGTTACAAATAGCATTGGGTGAATGAAGGGCTTCAAATTATTAGAAGGACATAATATTGGTTACACATGTTCATTGAATAAGAAAGATATTTTTAGTTTCTTTCAGTGTATCAATTGCTGTGAAATAAACAGCATTCTGCAAGTAATGATATATTAATGGAGCTGATGGCTATTTTGCTAATTTGTAGGGACCAGGATAGAATGTCATATAAATCGGATAACCAAAGGAAGTTCACTGAGATACTGGTGCATTTAATCTGAGTTCTGAGTTTTCTCCTCATATCCATCCTTTAATGTTCAGCTCAAAATTTAAATTCTCTGAGAAGCTCTATTTTTCCCTGGTCAAAAATGATATTTTCCTTCTTAAAACACTGTTTTCCTTCTTGTCTTTATCTCTTATATGGCTCTAATGTTATCCCTGGCTTTATATTTCTAGTTATTATTGCATCTTTGTATGTTTTATCTATTCTAACTACATTGAAAGTTCCCAGAGTTTTGAAAACATATTCAAAATTTGGTTATGTCCCATCCACAAAATTTACTATCATTTTTGTCATTATTTACATTTGTATAATGCTTTATATTTTTTAGAAAATTTTTACATGTGCTATTGTCTATGGTCTAACAAAATGCCTTAAACTAAGTAAGAATTCAGTACATTATTCATCTAATGATAGTTTCTCCTGGGTTGTCCCTGAGTAATAAGATGCCTTTTAGAAACAATGGCAGCTGTGAGGCATTTTGAACAGTATTTCAATCTTAGTAGCCCACAGAGCATCTGACATCTCAACTTCCCCTTTTTCTTTCAACAGAGTGCTCCATTTACTACTATTCAGAGTCATACCTGATTTGCCAATTCATTGTCTTATTGGTGTTTTCAAGGACCATCCATTATATGATATGTGAGACCATAAAACAGAGACAAAGAGTGGTTCCCTCAGGCACTCCTTCCTTAATTAGTGTTCTGCTGTTCAAGCTTAAGTGAATGGCTCAGAGTCAAAAAATAGAGTCAATATGCAGAAATTTTTGTCTGCTTGTTTACAATCTATGACAAGCCTATTAAATCACTACTGAGTGTATCCTTGAGTCAAATACTGGTATCCAGAAATTAATATAAATGGAGTTAATTGCATATCATGCATCATGGAGGAGGAAATATATTCCCTACAGGATTTAAGAAGAAATACTACCCTTGCAATCACCCTGGATAATTAATTAGTGCAGTGAGTTGGGTTGCACTGAAAACTGGACAGTTTTGCAGTGGTATTGATACTTCCACGCTTGGAGCAACTAGGTAGAATCAGAGGCAAGCAGCCTCCTCATTACTTCAAGGTGCCATTCAAATGTCATAATTTTCTTGGGCATCATGACATGTAAATGTTGGAAAGTAGGGAGAGCCTTAAAAGCATAGGGGTTTTCCTCCTCAGGTCACAGGGCATGTATATCATCAGCTTTGTGCTTTAGATTTACGTCATCATGGAATAGGGATTTAAAGCGGGAATTTCATAATCAAAGGTTTTCTTTTGGGGTGAGAGAAAGGAAGGAGGTAAATAGAGGAAAGGTCAGATCCAAATACAGATGCATCATCATGTTCATGAAGTAGAAGATGAGTTTTCCAATGTAGAAATAAAAATTGTTGAGAACAGTTCTGGTCAGGGGATTCAGGACCTCCAGGTGATGGATCGTATGAAGTGTGTGGACTTGGGGAGAAAGAAATCTAAGCAGGAGAAGTGGGAGGGCAAGAGTGGTGGCCCAAAGGAAACTGTGTGTGACCAGTGGGTCTGAAAAAAAGAGTTCACCCAGAGAAATATCAAGAAATAAGTTTGGGGATCTAAACTGTGAGCATCCAGAAGACAGGACCTAGTTTTACCTCCCTTTGTACCCCAGTGACAGGCATGAGACCTGGAATATGGTGGAGTTCAGAAGTTTATTAAATGAGGTAGCAAACAGATATTTAAAACATTTTTTTTTTTGCAGGATTAGGGAGATTGAGCTTTACCTTTTTTAAGGCTGTGAAAAATCCCTGGAAAGTTTTAGATTAAAAAGTATTTTTTTGTGTGTGAAATATTCACTATAATAGAAATAAATAGCAATATCAAAAATATTTTAAACTTCACAAGATACTTTCATAATCACCATTTATTGCCTTCAACTGGAGCTATGACATAATGCTAAATAATTACTTAACTAGAGCTAAGAAACTGGACAAGACAGCTATACCAAATTTCATGACAATTATTTGGGTTACAAAAGTGCCCCTTGATTAAAATACTATATAATAGAGTAGTTTTCTCTAATAATTATTTTTTAAAAGTTTCTTCTTATCCCCATCTATCATTAAATATATAACCACATCCCAGAGTAGAATTAATGTAAACTAATATAGTAACCCGAGTACACAGGTAAAGAAACTGATATGATACAAATAATGATTTTAGAAAAAACATATTGGGTTGCCCACAGCTACTCAAATATACTAAATCCACCAGACCTCAATTTAGAACAGTAGTCTCTAAGAAAAGTACCTCTAGCATAATTTTTAAGGCTATTTCACAGAGGGGAGACCATATGAACCAGAATTTTCAGAACATTTTTTGTTATGGACAAATTAAAATTTTATACATACAATTTTATACATCTATCTATAGTCAGCATTATCTTACTGTCTTCAATTATTTTTTTTTATCGTGGGTGTATTTATCCAGGGTAAACATGGATTTAACAGTAGCATTGTACCATATATGTAAAAATTAAAAAATTTAGAAAATAAAGAATAAATACAGGTGTTTTCACACTCTGCTCAATTCCTAAATGTTGGTTCAAACTGAAAAAACATCAAGCATGTTCCGTAAGTTTTCTATAAGGTCAAGTAAGAAACTATTCACCAATCCATATGAACAGAGTAACCATTTCTTTACCACTGTAAAGTGGATATTTTACAAGTGTTTTTCCATATGTTTAATGCTACATATTTTTTCATTATTTTAGTAAGATATGGGTATGGGCTTTTGTTTTTATTATAAGGTAAACAATAGTGTATGACTTGCTTTTTAATAAAAATAATTGTAGACTTACAGAAGAACTGCAGAGAAAGCACAGAGTTACCATGTATGCTGTTCACCTAGCTTCTCTAATGTTAATGTTATATATTAATAATCATAGGACAATTATCAAAAGAAACTAAGACTGGTTCAATACCATTAACCAAATTACAGATTTCACCACTTTTTCCACCAATCTTATCCTGTCCCTGGATCCTGTTCAGGATCCCACCTTGAATTTAGTTGTCATGTCTCCCTTGTCCCCTTGGTGGGAGGACCAAGGAGACACTGACTCTTTTAAAGAGTACTGATCAGTTATTTTGTAGAATGTCCGTCAGTTGGGGTTTATCTGATGTTTTCTCATGATTAGATTGAGGTTATGCATTTTTGTAAGAATATCCGGAAATGATATGCCCTTCTCAGTGCATTATGTCTGGGGGTAAATGATGTTGCTGTGTCATTGTTGGTGATCTTAAGTTTGATCATTTGTTTTACTTGGTGTCTGCTTGTGTTTCTCCACTGAAAAAGATACTATTTATCACTGTGTCATTAATACCTCCTGAAAGACATTGTAAGACTACACAAATATCCTCTTTCTTCTTAAACTTTTGCCTACTAATTTTAGCATCTATCTGTGGATCTTGTCTGCTTTAATGGTTCAAAATGTATAACTGAAACATATCTTTAAAAAACTGATTTCTACAAAGCTTAGATCTATTTCTTTTCTTTTCTTTTTTTTCTGACAATGCAAACAAATGTCAGATAATTTCTCTTGAGCATAAGATTTCTGCAGTTGCTATAGAAACTAATGATGGAGAAGATTAATAACACTTTACAGTCTGCATATAGTAGAAGAAACTTAATAGATTCTTTTAGTTTAATATATTTGGCTATTTGTACAGAAAACAATACATCATTTTGTTTTCCAGCTAAATTTTAGTTTATAGATAAAATTCAGATTTTCCAGTTGCTGAACATAGTAAAATCATACAATATTATCTTATAATCTTCTTGGTTTACTTTATATTATCAGTATTATTTTCAAATCATTTTTCTTCTGGTATTAGTTATTACATCAGAAATGTATTTAATATTCATTGTGCCTCAAGTCACACTAATTGATTTTTCTTTATTGTATGCCCATCTTGTAACTAAATGTATGTTATCAATAGTAAGAATATGGAGTGAATTTGTACTGTAAGAAAGCGTGTTAGCCTTGGGAAAAGCTTTTGTGTTTCAATGTGATGGCGCATTTTTTAAGTACAAAAATAAAGAATTAATGACTGAAGTGGAACTTTGCTAATTCAACAGTATATTTTAACCATCAATATTTTTTGCTATTTTGTTAAACTAATAGAATTTAAGCTTCCAGTAAGTAGACAATAGCTATAGATGCAATAAAACTTTGTAGAACAATGGAAATTTTCCACCAGTTTTTATGATAGGAAGAAACAAACTAAAAAAGACAACAAAATGTGCTTATTAGCATATCTGTGTACATCTTCTATTGCCATTATATTTTATCAGATTCTTTTTAGTTTTCAGCTCTCAATTAGATTTTTAAATATTCAACTTAGCACTTAACCTAATGTAAAAATACATGTAAAAATCAATGAGAACAAATCTTTTTATGATGATCCATAACATTTAATGATTGCTACATTACGTTTGAAGATACATAGCCATAATTTGCTAGCATAGCTATTAATCTCCGTTGACATTCACAGCATACCACAGGAAATTAAATAATTTGATTTTTTTCAACACTGATTCAAAATTTTATTGGTTTCTTCAGTATGTATCATCAGCTATCAGCTGTACCTGTAACTACTAATGTCAAAAAATGCCACAATTTAAAGTTAGTCTAGTGTAAGTTTCTTGTGAATTTTTTGTTTGTTGTTTAAAGTGAGGTATAATTGTTAAAGTTAATCTAAAACCATGATTTCATTTAAATGTGGCTGTACTTTTTGTTTTTCTACAAAGAACCCTTGCCTTGGTCATATAATGTCTTTGGTCAAAAGAAGACACATGTTTGATGAACGTGATTTGCAATTTTAAGTTGAAGTTAGATCCCTAGAGGAGGAGCATAGAATTCTTCATAGAAGTCTTAGGACAACAAGATGGGAAAATCAGTGTTACAATTATTTACTCTGATATTAGGTTCCCCCTCTACCCCATGTCAGTTTTCTTATGAGGAAAATGTGAATGTCAGTATTTCACCGCATAGAGTTTCAAGAAAAGATGCTAAGTGAAGACAAAATGATATGTAGTTCAGTTTTCTGGCTGTTATGGAGAAATACTGTACACTTTTCATGATACTTACAGAAAACTGGGTTGACCATTATTATATTTAAATTTATTAAATACATTTAGATGGCTATATTCAGTGAAACTTTTTCACTGAAACGGAAGATCTCTTTATGAAACATAGCTATTAAATCAAACTTGCTTTTGTATCACTATGCATTTATAATGCAAACATATCTTTATTATTTGCAAAACACCGCATTTGGATCACATCGAATGTAATGCTACCATTATTTGGTTCTGGTTTACTAAACTGGAAAATGGACTGTTTACTTAATTAGTATTTTTTTAACCTGCACATATCTGCAAAGTGGACAGTAACAGTGGACAATGTGACTTTTTAAAGGACAAAATGAAGAGAGTGATGAAAATTAAAATTGAGAGTAGTTTAGAAAGAATGCCAGCTCTGAGATTTGCTTACTTATTTTATTTCTAAAGATAGATATGTTAAAATTTCTAAAGATAGATATGTTAAAATATATTTCTATTGTAACCCAGTAAATTATCCAGGTACATTTTTAACTGCAATTTATTAGTTGAGAAACTATAATATTTTTTGAAGTATTTCAAAAAGAAATATTTGAATCTAATTAGTTTTTCTACCAATACTAGCAAAAGGGTGCTTATTTACTAAATTACATATGTATTTGAATGAAAATAATGTGAACTCAGCGCTGTTAAAGTTATAATTTGCAGCAATGCCTACAGCACAATATTTAAATTGCTTAATATTTCTCTTCTGGTAGAAATGAGTGTAAAAACACAATGAGATCCCCCATTCTATGTAGAATACAAAAGAAAGATAATTGTCGGGATAACTCCTAAAAGATGTTTACATTGAACAGTTTGGGAATCACTTCTGGGTGTGTAAGATTATTAAGATGTTTCAGGGAGGTTTGTTTTATTTTGCAGGAAAACTACAGCCAGTATAATTACAGAAAAAGTGATTTGTTGGAAATATATGCATATGAAGAAGAAATGGACCTGTCCCCTCATCCATCAACCTATCCAGCCATTCAACATTGATTAAACACTTTGTATTTATCAGGATCCACTTTAGGTAGCAGAAAAACATTGATAAGTAAGACATAGACCACCATCTTCAAAAGCTTCCAACTAGCAGAAAACACAAGAAACTAATTATGACAACATGTAAGAAAAGCCCTAAGAAAGGCAAGATATAATGGCACTTGGGGAAGTGTATGGAACTCTTGGTCATGTTATCTGGAAGTTAAAGAAAGAATGGAGGGAAGGGCATTCTCTTTAGAGAACAAAGCCTAAGTAGCAAAAAAAAGAAAAAAAAAAAATTCAAGTATTTTGGACAGCTGGAGCATAGGGCAGAGGTGGGGAAGACAAAGGAAAGCAGAGCAGGTGACAGGTGACTCTGGGAGGCAGAAGCCAAATCAGGAAGGTCTTCTCTGCTCTGCCATGAGGTTTATAATTCATTCTTAGGCCCTGGGGATATGTGGAGTGATTTTTAAACAGAAATAGCATAACTCTGTTTGCGTTTTACAGTTCTAGGGCTGGAAAATAGGCAAATAGGAGTCAGGGAGGTGAGTTGAGAGGCCACTACCATATAGTTCAGTGAGGACTGGAAGTCTAAAGCAGTGGTAGTAGTTGGGAGGAGGGAAGACACTTGAGAGTGTTTTAGAGCAGAAAGAGGACAACTTTGCCATCCCTTTACAAGGGGATGACAGAGAGGTAAAGATGAGGCAGGCTCCCAAGTTTTTGGCTTGGGTGAATGGTGGTGCAGTTAATGTGAGGAGAAAATAAAGGAAGAAAGATATGTTTTGGAGCAAAGACAATGAGTTTAATTCTAGATGTGCTTAATTTGAAGTGAAAGAAGACTAGCTATGGAAGAAAGAAATGAAATAGCACAGCAATCCCACAAACCACTAATGCTATTTTGGGAGTCAATAGATTTTTAAATTGATCGGTAATAGTATTTGCTTCTAACATGCTGCTCAAGTATTTTGAGCAACTAGTCAATAGTAGAAACATAGACAGATTTTGAGAATGACTTAATTTGTTTTGTTAGACTACCACTGCTTGGAACATAGTTTAAATTTATGCTGTATCAGGAAATCAACTAGATTTGGCTTGTCTGTATAAATAAGCAGCACAATTAGAAAACCAGAAGCATTTGCATTTGGCCAGTGGAGTGATCATAAACTAGAAGATTCCTTTCGGGACAACAGTTAAATATGTTAACTCAAGCTATTCCAATGCAATGTAAACAAACAATATTTATACATCATCTCCAAAATTCACCAATTAAACCATGAATCATTTTGTCATTACAGTTACTCCAGCTTAAAGTTAGCATGGCAGAAATATGCTTTAGTTATTAAACTCAAGCATACTATGCTTTAAGAAATATGAATTTTAGGAACTATCACAGAGCAGTAACAAAAATAAAGACCGTTAGCTAAGAATATCGATAATTAACAAATCAATATGTACTAGTCACCTGTACTATGCTTGGCCCTATCAAGAGCAATGTGTGGATAAAGAATGAATTAAGAAGCTTAAGATCTAATCAGGAAGATAAAATATTCACTAATTAAAAAAATCAGAGGGAAGTCCCCAGGCAGAAGGCAATATAGGTTAGCGATAAAGAGTGTAAGTCTTAGTGTAGACTGGGCTTGATTCTCAGTTCTGCTCCATATGGGCTATGTGATATTGGTCAAACTACTTATTCTCTCTTAGCTTCAATTTTCTCACCTGTACAATGTGATAATATTTGTATCTACTTCACTAGTTGTTATGAAAATTTAAAAAGATAAAACATACAATGTGCTTAAGGCAATGTCATTCATATTCTAACCATTCGGAAAGTGTTAGCTCTAATGATAATAATGATTGGTATTATGATGATACAAATTAAGAACCAAATGATGAAGATATGCAAGTACTAAAGAGTTTCAAAGGAGGCAAAGGTCAATTCCACCTGAAGCAGTTAGGCTCTGTGTGACGCTTGAAAAATCAGATAAGCATTGTGGGGTGAAGAGGAATTAAGAATCTAGTATGAATCCCTGTTACAATTCATTCATTCATTCAGCATTAGTTAATTTACTTTAAAATTACATGTAAAAACATTGAATCATTATCTGATACCCGGTGGTAAAGGCCATGAAGTGCTAAGTGTGACTAAACTAAAGGTTTGTTTTGGAGAACAGGGAGATATAAATAAGTATATGGCCATTCAAGGATAACAGTGTGGAGGGTAGATCATCCTGTTCGCCCTTTGCTACTGGGTAAGCATGAACTATATAATAATAGCCGCCAAGGGGCGTGATGTCTTGCATGTCTCCTTCAGCCTTTTCTTTTTGGAGCATTCTTGTTAAAAATCTATGCCTTATAGAAATAGGAAATTTTAGGCAGAGAAAAACACACAGAACGGCCAATTTGGGACACTGCCATCATGTTTTTTGTTCTAGTTCTGTGAAGAAGCTCTGATCAGATTTTAATGGGTTTTCAATAGCCAACATAATTGATATTCTCTTCCAGAATTTAACTTTGGCACGCCTGCATGCAGGCTATTTACAGACTCTGGAATAAGTCAGTGGCACTGCCACTTGGAGGATACAAATGTCTTTAGTTGGCCTTCCTTCTTCCTGACACTCTCTAAGAAACTCAAAGAGATTTTTTTGTTTTGTTTTGTTAGCACTCAGTTAAAAAGTCTACGGTTTTGACTAAATTTACTGGCCTAATTCAGTCACACAGGCAATCGATGTAGTTAATTCAATTGTAGAATTTTCACTGAATTAATTGATTATTATTATTTGCTTTTTTCACCTCAACTGGCTGAGAGACTAGACTGGGCTTCTGGGAATGTATTCTCTGAGCACAAAGGACACTTTTTTTGTTAAGTCCTGATATATAGGCCATAAAAATTTGCATGGAAAAAAGTTCACATATAAGACAAAATTTTAAGTGGATATTCCCTTTCTTAGGTCAATATTTAGAAAAGTAGTTTCCCTCTCCCTCTCTTCCCACACAAACACACTCCTACTCCTTCATGAACATGCAGTGTACCACAAGGGGTTTATTGTTAGTGTTGTCTCTGGTGTTTGTACAAATCACTTCCTACTTTTAGGTGACAACTCAGAAATCATTTTAAATTATGGCTAATAGAAAGATGTATTCTAGAAACCATATTCACAAATATTAGATTCTCCTCCATATTTTTAAAAATTCTACCACCTTATTTAGCACTCAAAATATATATTTTTAAAAATATCAATTGGGTAAGAGTCTGAGATATTATAAGAGTAATTTGCTTCCATCATCCCAACTGCTAATAACATTTATTTAGAGCATTCCATTTTCTTTTCTGCCCAATGAGTCTAATTTTATCAAGTCACCATTCTAAGCACTGCATCTGGTGTTTTGTTTGGTAGGACAGATTTGTGAGGCAAGTTCAGCAACACATTATGATCAAGCATTGTTTGGATTAATATAACATGAATACACAAGCCTGCATCACAATTTAAATTTTATTTCACATGCAAAAAAGTTTTCCTTTAAAAAATGTAGATGAATCCCAAGGTTTGTTATTGAATATCTTTGGAAAGTATCCTATTATTATAAATGACATCCTTGTAAAAATGCAGTGCAGCTATAATGGAAAGTGCAAAAGTTATATTAAGGTAACTCCTCTCTGAGTGAATATATATTCACTTTACATGTTTCAACTAGAATCAACTCTTAGGAATCTGTCTTCAGCCATCTGCACCAATGACCAGCATTAGCAAATTTTGTTGTCAAGTTCTTAGCACCTTTTAAATTTGAGCCTTCAATGACTCATTAACCCTAAAGCCCCCTTCCCTAGAAGGTCTTTTCAATCACATTTGATCATGTTCCCAAACTGAGACATTTTTGACTGTTTATTGCCAGTGCAGACAATATTCTCTTCTCTTTCATTATCCCAACTCAGTACTAGACTCTGTATGTATGAGATGAGGATGATAAATAGGAGAGGAGAGAGAAAGCTGGGGAAGGGGCAGAGGTGGGGGAAGAGAGCAAGATGATTGAGGAGCACAAATTAGAACCCATGAAGTCTGTTTTACTGGTGTTGACCCCTAAAGAGACACAGCTTAGAGTGATTGAAAAGGGAATTTGTGAGACTATTGGCCACACAAAGAAGCACTAGAAATTCTAGTGACAAATGGAGGCCCAGAGTTGGAAAGGAAGGAATTTTCTACTTGTTTCAAGATGCATTGTCACTCTGGAGCTCAGCGGTTGGTAGCTGCTGGGGATGTGCAGAAACTTGTTTGGTATGGATTGGGACAGTGGCTACACTGAGATTTTCTTCTTGGAAATGCTTTACTGGCAGAAGAGTACGTAAGAGAGCAGATTCTCAAGGAAGACCTGGATAATGGGGTGGATACCAAGTAGGGACTGCAAATGATGGAATAGTTTTTGTGCACAAGCAGGTATCCCTCTGGAAGGATTCAGAGTGTGGGCCAGGGGCTGGGTCCTCCCTTATTTGGATGGGCATTATCAAGCCAGTGTAGACAACTATGCTACACAGCATAAAGGAAGAACACCATGAAGTGACGGTGTCTGTTTTCAACATGGATCAAGGAAGAGGGAAAGGTTGAATTATGTAGGCAAGGAAGAAAAACTGAAAATATTTTAATTCTTCCAGAATCAAGATTCTTAGTGTGGTTTCATTATTGTCAAAGATTACAAACTTGCCAACCACACCAAAGTAAAGCTAACATACTACATTTTAAAATCAATTAGAGATGATCTGAGATTATGCACTATTGATCACTGATAATTGATGAGAGTAAGACACCTTAGAATAAATTTCCCTATTTGACTTACATGAGCTTCACAAAAATAAAAAAGTAAATTAAATTATCTTTATTTTACTAATAAAGAAAATGCATTTTATAAAGTTTAAGTAATTTGTCCTGAGTGACATGGCTGGTAAGGGTTAGAACCCTTACTTAGTTTCTTGTTTATTATCCTGTCCTATCTGCTGTGTTACCTCTAAGCATCACCTCAGAATTCAGTGGAACTCCTCCACATTTTTTGTTTAAAATTAAATTTAGGAAAAAATTGACATCACATCTATTATTTGTCTTAAATATATAAATAGTTCAATGAATAATTAATTATAATACATCTGATGCCTGAATAAATTAACCTAAGTAAGAAAAATACATATTTTTGAATTTATTTTGATTTTTCTTTGAATCAACATTATCACCCAAGCCACTCTCAAGCATCCTATAGAGACCTATGAAAGGTATAGTTATGACGTGACTTAGTTTTAAAATTTGAAAAAAAGATTAAAATAGCAGACAAGATTTTTTTTCTTAAGAAGTCAAGAAAATAGACTATAGGTACACGTAAAATGATATTCAATAGAAACATGGTTATAATGGTGATATAAAGTCAAAGATGAAGGAACAAAATAAAATTTCAATCAACTGGATCCTTTCAAGTATCTCTCCTAAGATTTGGAAGATACCAAAGTTTCACATTTTAAATTAACAACCTATAGAATGTTACCAAGGATATTTCACAGTCTTTGTGAGATGGAAATAGCAGGTATCAAAATAGTCTGCCACCCCCTCCAAAAAAAAAGAAAAGAAAAGGAATTTTCATTTTTGGATGTCCTTCAGTAAAGCTAAATTCAAAGAAAAAAAAAAAAAAAGCAAGTTGGCCAGGTGTAGTGGTTCACACCCGTAATCCCAAAGATTTGGGAGACACAGGAGGACAGATTACTTGAGGCCAGGAGTTCAAGACCAGCCTGGGCAACATAGCAAAAAAAAAAAAAAAAAAAAAAAATTAGCCAAGCCTGGTGGCATGCCACCTGTAGTCTTAGCTACTCAGGAGGATTGCTTAAGCCCAGAAGTTTGAGGTTTCAGTGAGCTATGACAATACCACTACACTCCAGCCTGGGTGACAGAGTGAGATGCTGTCTCAAAAATAAATAAATAAACTAAGTATGCAATGAGAAAAGAAAAAATTAATATGCTGGGATTCAAGGTAATGCTATTCAATTCTCAAATTGCTGAGTAGCATTTATAGCAAAATGACACTCTGAGCTATCTCCTACTAGAACATTGAGATCAGCCTTAGGATGCAAGAGGTTAGTAGGCTTCATAGCACTTAATTTTCTAATATTACAATAATAATAGTTAACTAAAAAAAATCTATTCTATGTCTTTATACAAAGTGAGTCTAAGTATATCTTTGCTTCCTGCCTATTATAACCCTAAGGAATTTATTCATCATTCTACAGCCAAGACATTAAAAAACAAAGAAGTTGGTCTCTCAGAGTAATTTACCTTTACATTATGTTCCCTATTTTAAGTGTATGATGTCAAATCATCAACAAAATGAAAAATGTGCAAAAACTGTGTTGCTCTCTACTTTTTATCAGTCTCTCCAATGCTTAAGAAGCATTGGAAGATGACTTAATCAGAAGACTAGGCCAACTAGAAATAGAATGACCTTGATCTCTTTTAAGAAACACGATCTGAACTAAATCTTCTAAGGAACAAAAGAATTTGTGGTCTGTGTCTTATGTTTTTATTTTGGGAGTCAGGTTAGGCATGAGGCTGAATATCCATTCTGCCCCAGAGGACAGGAGCAAAGAGAATGAAATATAGAGATATGTGTGGGCATTAAAGAACTGCTTGGGGTCCCAATCCATATAAAAAAAGCTTGGAATCAAGGACTTTGACTTTTCTCGGGCACATGTGAACCTAACAAGCACATCAGCAGATTTTAAATTGTAAAATTCCAGTAAATATTAATTAATGTACATCTTAGTAAATAGTAATAAGAAAAAATGCATTAACCACAAATTAGTAAACAATAATCTAGAGGTAATATTCTATCTGGTATTAATTACTTTCAACTCTTCCCCCTTTCCCCACCAAGCCATAGAAACTTGAAGGAAAAAGGGAAATAGAAGCTTTGTTTTGTTGAATTATTTAATGGTAATCTATTAGACAGCCATGCCATTTTTATAACTAATCAAAACAAGTGGTTTGATGTTAAGTTAATGATATTTATATAAATATGACTTACTGGATGTGGTTATATTTACATTATGACTGGAAATTGGCATAGTAATTAAAATTGTGTTCTGATACTTACTAGCTCTGTAATCTTGGGCACGGCATTTTATCTTTCTAAGCCTCCTGCTGCCTCATATATAAAATATAAACTGTTAATAATACCTACTTACAAGTATTTGTGAGGTTCAAATGAGGTGGTGCATAAAACATAAATGTGACTGGCATAAGTTAAAAGCCAATAAATAGTAGCTGTTAGTCACTGGAGACAAGGCTTGTTAACTTGTAGGTTAGTGCATAGATCATAGATTTGAATTCACACCTGGATTATCTTCCTCTTCCATGTCCTAAAACTATCTAATACAGTATTCCTACTTGCTAACCAGTGAGAACATGTAGATGCCCCAGCCAATTATCCAGACTGAAGACAATGACTAAGTAGCATATCTTTACTTACAAAGAATCATATTTTCTTCCCAAGAAAAATCTCCATAAACTTTAGCTCATTTACATATAATACAAAATAAAGCCAGTTTTAAATATTTCTTGCTCACTTATACATCTAATATCTTACTAAACCACCAGGGATTCTTACTTTTTTAAAGGAAGGTAAGAATAGGCTTTCAACACAGAAGCTGGTAATAGTCTCAAAATTATGGTGCTAAATTTCCTTGACTTGCTAGGATTACATAAGAGGAAAGAAAAGCTATTTCCAGGACCATCATGCCTTGGTTTACAAGTGTCAGAGCACTAAAGGTGGGGCAATACTTTTTTTTAGTGTTTAACAACATAGTTTGATGTCAGTTCAGAAGCAGAAAGAGTAATACAAAGTGAGTCGTGGTGACATACAATATTGTTCTCATTATCAAGAGATAACACCATCACACTCCAACAGGCTGACATAGGTTGCAATTTTCAGTAGCTAATATTTCCCAGGGTCCAGCAAGACACAGTGCAAGGTCTAGGAGTAGAGCAAAATCAATCCCAGTGATGCAGAAGTAATTTTAAAAGATACAGTTCATACATGTATTGCTTAGTGGTCTTAATAGCTATATTAATTATGAGACTTATGGGGGGATAATCTCAATACAGTGCTATATAGTATAGCCTTATACATAATAACATGTTTATACACAAGATTTACACACATGTACATATATATGCGTATGTCTACATACAAATATAATTATCTAACTAAATATATAGTTGTACATAAACAAACATTATATATCAATCAATCAATCATTTATCAACCATTGAGGGCCTACTAATGTGGTGTATTGTGCTATATAGAGGAAGCAACATTGAGCTGGTCTGTGGCCACATATCCCATTTATCTTGAAGGTATTTATCCTGCAATCCTAACTTCCCAGAACATAGATAAGAATCAGGAAGCAAACAAAGGAAGTATATAAAAGCTGAAATTACTACTGCAAAACTCCTTGACAGAAGTTTATTCACTTTGCACTGGAAGTGCTCTTTAGAACCTATTTCGTAATCTATTAGTTGTATCTGTGACAGCATTTTAATTTTCTGTTATTTGCCATTCCAGGCTACAGCAGATCAGAAGTAAATAGTTGCTTAGCATGGAAGTGACTCCTATAAGAAGGCACACTGATGATAATAACAAGCAATTTCTCTCTTAATAAGAGAGAAGGATTTTAAAAATGATTTACAAAAGACGGATATGGGAACTTGGAAAGCACAGCAGTTTAGCATGAGGGCAAACAGCTTTACATATCTCAGCAGCCCCAAAGGTATTACAGTACTATAGTACAGTACAGTGATTAATGTTCATAATGATGACCTTGAGTTATCAAAAAGAGGTTAACTTACGTTAGCAGGTTCAATTTAACAAGGTAGGAAGTGTGTGTTACTTTCAAAATGGTAAAAGGAAAAAGAAAAGTTTTGTTGCATAAAATGGAAAGCATTACTTATATGGAATGCACATGTTAGTAAAATAATCTTCATTAATGGTACCAGATAGTTAGTATATGTACCCATCTATCCACCTATGCATTTTATTTCCTGCAATTTTCTCTGTTCTTTTAGTTTAGCTAGGTTACTCACTACACCTACCACTGCAAAGCTCATCAAAGTATTAATATAATACAGTATACTAATTAGTAAACTAAATTAACACTGATGGCTAAACCATATAATTTATAACTGTATTTTTAGATTAACTCTTAAATATGAATGATAATTTTTAAAAATTAGGCAACATCACATTCTTAAAATCTTAGAAAAATTGAAGAAAGAAGTACACATTATTGGGTGGTTTCTGTTTTACTGCAGTTGAGTTTTTCCCCAAATATCTTTTCCTACCTTGGAGGTAGCCATAAATTGACACATATTAACAATCCATGAGCAAGTATATGGATCATTTAATATATATCATATGGAGACTATGACACACACAAAGATGTGGTCTTTACCCAGATGCCCAGTTTATTCTTAAATTGTTAAGGAAAAAGCTTGAAATTCCACTTTCTGTTTCAAGTTTCCTATATTTTATTTTAGATAAAGCTAAATTGACATGTTTAGTTTTCATAAAATTGTAAAATTCTTTGTTTACACATTGTTTATCCTCAGAAAGTGTTGGGAATTTTCACCCAATCCTTGTTGACAAACACAAACAGAAAATGAACCAGAAAATTTGAACTTTGGGTCTAGATGAGAACCATACCATTAAATAATAAAAGTAGCCAAAATGGAGAAATTCAGCTGCTTTTAAAAATATGATTTTTCTAAAAATTAGTATAAACTATAAATTTTTATAAATGGATTCAATTTTGATTTGTTTTTTCCTTCTTAGAGATGCATGAAACCGTGAAGCCAGTTTACATCCTAGAACTCAACATCTCATGTAAACAAGATGTATTATTAATATTATTTTAACATATATGACATTTAATATATTTATAATATTAATATATTTAATTTAAAATATATGCATTAATATAATATGATTAGCTTATGTTATTTATAATAGTAATTTAATATATTTAATATTCCACCTTAACTATTAAGGTACTACCCTGGTCACTCTCCTTGATATGTTTTTCCCTTCTTTTATTCTGTAAGTGTTCTCACATATCCAGATCTAGGCCTTAGCCTTCTGTTCTTCTCTTTAATAGTTAAGCATATCACTCTGGGGAATTGAAATCAACATAGTATCCTTGTGCATATCCCTACATGTCACCAGCTTCTTGATTTGTTTTTTTTTTTTGGCATTTTTGTCTGGATATCCTACCCTTTTCAATTGGTAAGACCCAAATTAAAAACATGCTCTCTCTCTCAAAAATTAGTTTATGGACACCACTGTTATCTCCATTGCTAAGGCTTGGAATTGTTAAGTCATATATTCATTTGGACTTACTATTTTTTTTTAATATTTCTCATTGCTATCCCTTTACCTCTATTCTTAACATCCTCCAGTGTGTATAGGACCCATTCTGTTTAGGCCTGAATAACTGCAGCAATCTCTGGTCTCTTCTTTCCTCTGACTCATTTTACAAATAGTTTTTCCAATTTTGTTTTATCCTGTCAATACTTTATTTAAAATATTAATTGAACAGCTTGTTCCATTTTCTTATTTGTGACCTAACAGCTTTTGCAGAAAGACCAGACTTTTGGTCTTTGCATCAGTAAACCCAAATGTTTCTTTCACATCTGTAAAATCATAGCAGATTGATTTTAACATCTGTGTGTCCAATATCATCATCAGGGTCTGCATACCTTTTGTATTCTACTTTTCTCCTATATTCAGGTTTAACCATGTCAAAAACATAGATTCTGCTTCTAAAGACAGTCTTGAAACTAGACGGCTTTCTCTAAAGTATAATTTCTGGGGCTTGGAGCTACTTACTTCCTCTTCCTCCCAAACTCATTCTCTTTCTGATGGCTACAGTGCCACAACTAGAAATATGCTTCGCAGGTTTAAAGCTGAATCTCCATAACTTTCCACATCTCGTTCTAGTAAAAAATACTTGAAGATGTTTCATGTTTAAGTTAGCATTTAGAAACTGGTTTGCAGAGGGTCTTATTTGGCCAATATAATACTTTTTAAAAAATGATATCATTGTCCACATTTATAAATGTTAGGCTTCAAATAAAAACAGATTTCTAGTTTCTCTAAAAAATAGTTGAGGCTACAACCAGAAATTGCAGCAAATCCCTCTCACATTCCTTGAGCCTTTCTAAAAGGAGCCTCTTTCAGGGGAAATAATAATATTTTATACAAATGAAAGGGAACTGTGTCACTACGTACGAGATCATGCCAGCCTCCCTCAGAAGAAAATTAGCACCTCTTGTTCCAGGCCCTGTGTCCATCTGCAAAAATAGTGCTGCTTGTCTTTTTAATAAATGGAAGCAATTTAAAGAAAACAATCTATAAAATGCTACATAAAACCACATTAAAATTACAAGTAAAAATCAACATTCAACAAAACCCTGCTCTCAAATCCAATTTCTTAGAAAGACCTTGACTCTGCTATGTCCACCCCATCTTGATTTGTTCCCCAGGGAGAGTATAATAGCATTAAAGGTCACTGGTAGGGACTATTGCCAAGCCAATAAAACAAGGACTCTCTCTTTCCAAAGATGCATGGAAATAGGCAGTGACGGGTTGATTAGGCCAGGGCATCTTGTATTGTGCATGTAAATGGAAATTAATGTCCACAGAGTGCCAGCAGCGATTTTGTTGAGTTTGTAAAAATGAAACCCTATATACTCTATATACTTAACCCTCAACTCAATTTTCTAAAGTCTGAATTGGGATAAGATTTTTTATAGTTCCATAATTAGGTACATGACTTATGAATTGCCTCAACTCAACTCAAAATGTTTAGCATTGAATAGAAAGAGAAAGCATCTTTCATTAGAATTGTTTTCGGTTTGTTTCCTCTTATAACATAAGGTAACTTCTGCAAACCAGTGAATATTGAGGCTATTTACGACAAAGTTATAGGAAAAAGTCAGGTATTCAACGATAGGTATTCAAAGATGGGATTAGTAACACCTCATTTACCTGGGTATTTCCTGGGAAAGGGCAGTTTTGGAGAACTAAATTTTCTATGTACCTGAAGCTTATGCACACTTAAAGCCTAAATATTAGATGGAAATCTTTATATTTAAGAAAATATATTAAATGCTGGTTTCCTGTCTTCCTACATAGATGTCTCTAAACATAGTATTATCTGTTTTTCCCCGCGATGATTCAGGGGTCATCTTTGTGAGCATTCATTACTGTAATATGTGGTTATACAGTTCTATGCCTGCTTTGTCATTTTCTCTCACCTCCCTCAGTAGCAGGCTTTCAACTGTCACGTTGGCTGTCTCTGTGTCTCTTCTCAGCTTCTCCTTTGCTGTTTTTAATCTTTTGTGGGCTGGGAGACCAGATAACCAAGCTCATTAAGAATGACATGGTGAATAAAAGTCAGGAAGACTCAGAGTGGGCACTAAAAAATAAAATGCATGACTTTAATGTGGAGGTTTTGTTTTGGATATGCAAAGCTTTTTTCACTTGGTTCTAGATTTCAGACAAGCATTTAGGACTGAGGTTGTTCTTTGAATTGGTAGAACAGTTTCACAGTTAGTTTCAAAGTATTTCTCTATAGGAGACACAGACAGTTTTAATAGGCAAGAGAAGCTGAGTTGTTCCTCTGGAAGCGAAGGAATCGGGTGGGACAATACTCAAGGATCCTCATCTGAAGATTCAGGAAACTGTGTGGACATCAAAATCTTCCCTTTGATCACGTGGAGGTACCCTACTCTTTTTCATATACAAATGAGCAACAGTGCCTGGAAGAATTAAAATTGAATGATAATAGATAAACTGTATGGCTTCCAGTTGGAATCTCTGAGAATTTCACCTTCTGCTTTATAATAGAACGTTGGCCAGGTGAGGTATTGGAAGGGGAAAGCCCAGAAGTACCTGCAATTTTGGGATGTATTAACCTATGCACTTCACTTTCATCTCTTTCTGGATAATGTCCAAATGCCCCCATGTAAGGTCTCTTTCCCTATGTCTAATGCTGTCCCTGAGGATAGCCTATGGGGTTCCCAAATGCCTGTAGCATCCAGGGTCTCCCCACATCCACACACCACACAACCTGGTGCTAAAACATAGACTCACCCATTCACTTGTTCATATTTGAATGACTTGATCTTAATGACTTAGAAACAAATGGAACCCTCCCTACTGAGTCCTCCTTGTACATATTATTTACTTAGGACATCTCCACTCTATTTTTGTCCTCATTTAATGCTTCTCTCAATGCTCATTTTAAAGGAATTTCACTTCTCTAAAATAGATGAAGTGGTATGTGGCTCTGTGGAAGGAAGAAAGGAATTGTTTTGCCTGCGCCTGTATCCCTAGGACCCAGCTACAGCCAGGTTTTCACTGCAATCAGTCAGGATTCCTCAGATTCTAACAAAGATGAAAGCAATAGCAGACATCACCCCTTATGTTTCCAGGGGCTTTCTCGTCAGTATTACAATGAACTTTTGTTGCTTAAAACCAACTTATGTGCTTCCATGTTCCAAAAACTTTCAATAGTAAAATTAGTTTGGAATCCAGTAGAAGAATATTGATTATACAATTAGTCCAAAAGCTTAAAGGCCACCAGAAAACACTATGTGCTTGCTGCTGCTAATCAGAGTTTGGAGCTTTCTGATGATTTGTTCTTTTCAGGTTCTGTGCACCACACTAAGCTTCCTGCCTCCTCCCAATACATTGCAATGAAGTCTTCTTCCAATCTGGAAACTTAAAAATAAATAGAAATACCCCATGACTATTAATAGTTTGGGTTTTTGCAATTGGATCTAAGTTATAAGAGCAGAGTCAGGGTAATCAATTCATTCTATTATAGGACATTGCATTGTGATCCATCTCAAAGCCTTTTAAATCAACATTCAATTAAATTTAATATATACAGACTTCTTACATTAAAAAGCAAATTGAAACAAAATATCACTGGAGACAAACAATAAAATTGTACAATTTTTGTAGCCCTTATTTTATTCCTTCTTCCAGAAATGTTAAAAGCCTAACAAAAATAATAGGCTTGAAAGCAAAACCAGATTTACAGTTCCATCAGCCTCCCAGATTTCAATCAGCACAACTACCCATCAGTTTGAGTAACCACTTGCATACAAGACAATTCTGCTCTAAATGTCATGCCTATATAGATAGCTTGACTCCAACCCCTAAATTCTCTGTATAGCAAAGCCCAGCTTAAAACTATATTCTCCAAGAAGCTATTCAGATTTCTCGGCCAGAAGTCTTTGGTTTTCATTTTGCCTCTAAGCTTAGTATGGTTGCTTGGTTTTTCACTGTGGTGTTTTGTACCATATGATCTCTCTGTTAGTAAAGAATAAGCTCTTAGGTAGCAAAAGAGGAAGTTCTTTCAAACTCTATAGTCTCCAAAATGCCTAGAAGAGAGTCTATTGTAGGAAATGAGCTATGTTCAAGACTGTCATCCACTGTTTTGTCTACAGAAAGAGAGATTTTGAAACGAGAGAAAAAAAGCTAGCAACTTTTTAAGCCCGTTTGGGGCTTTTCATCAGCTCTTATTTTGAATAACAACTGCAGACAAAATGCTGTGATGTTAACATTTCATTTTCACATCAAATTTTAAGTCAAATACAACTTTCCAACCTGTACAATTTGCTGCTAGGATAGCCAATAATTGTACACAACCTGAAATGCAAAACATGATGAAAAGCATGGTGTTATAAAACAGAACATTCCAGACATTCATAAATATACATTTGATGGCCTATTCTATGAATGATTCAGCATGCAGACCTATGAAATTCTGATGGTACTGTTTATGTATAGAATAAAAACCATCCAGAGGCAACAAAATGATGAATTCCCTAATGGATCATACCGTGAAGGCATCACAGCCTTGAACATGAGATCTAGTGGGAATAGGAAAACATCTGCAAGTTTCTGGATTTCTCTGGATCTTTACTAAGGGATGTCATACACAACTACATTTCATGGGTATGGGAGCGAGTGTGACTGCAGTGAATTGCAAAGCGTTTCTAATAAGCAGCTTTGAGAACATATATTTATGTAGGAATACAGAAAATAACTGCACTGAAGCACTCTTATCCTAAGTGTCATCTCATAGCACAGATGTGATCAAACTCTGGACTTAAAAACTATAATTGCTTTGGTCTAAGTGGCACAAACCAAAAAAGGTAAAATATGTTAAGTACTTTTCCTGATTTTCTCCTTCACAAACACACACAAATATTAAATTAACCACATCCCTCCCCATTCGTTTCTTCTAACCATAAGAAACACTGAAATACTGTGCTCCCAGTATTACCCTTGTGAACTATCTGTCCCCTTATCAGGCACAACAGATTAAATGATATATTAGTCTGGGTGTTAAATTTAGGATGCTGCTTCGATAACCTCACTGCCTTGTAATGACATTTTTCTAAAGGCATTTTCTTTTAATACTTCAAAAGTCAGTGACTACATTTTAGATGGAGGCATGGCAGGAATCTCTAATGGCCATACTCTCTTTGTAGGCAAATATATAGATTCTTTAAAGATGTGAAGAGAGTTTTGCATAGTTGCTTTCATACACAAAGTGATCTTTAGAAATGAAATTTCTTAGTTTAAAGGTAAACAGAAAAATAAGAGGTCTGACACTGAGAAAGAAAATCTCAGGAACATAGAACTGCTTGGCGGACTGTATAGTACTTGAAAAGCTGTATTACATATAAATGGAAATGCATGTTCTCAGAATAGTGTTTATTGGCTTAACTCTCTACAATAACAGGTTCAGGTTGACCTTGGTATCTCATAAGACATCTTGATAGCAATTTAAATAAATGAGATTTGTTTTAACATTGAAGAAATTTTAAAAACTCTTTAAATGTTCATTTTATTTCTTTAGGATGGATAAAAGAGTCTTATTTTCTTATGTGGAAACAATATACATGAGCAGTTTTATTCTGAAATGTCATTGTAAAGATTTGTGATGCTTTTTTTATTCTTTTATGATCAGGGTTGCTGCTTTTGCACTGCAGAATAATACTGCATTATATAAAATAGACAGATTGGGCCAAGAAAACAAAAAGGAGCACTGAGTAACCATCTAGCTCCTTTTAGGACTCTTGCCCTGATCACACATCACCAACCCTCTTTAGTTACAGTCAATCTTCTTGTGGCCATCATAATCCGAGGGTGTACACAGGGCCACTTCCATAGAAAACCCTCCCTTTGCTTTCTCACTGAGAACTGTACCTGTAGCCCAACAGCTCCCATTCTCTACAAAGAAAATAGAATACTAATACTCATTTGTAAAGTCTTCCAATGTATACTTAATTTTACTTCTTTGTATATACATTGACGCTGCCATCTAGAGATGGCAGTTACTTATACTCATCTGAAAAGCCTTTGATTTGTATCCTGTACTGATTCAGGCTGGCTCTGGAAGATGTGTCTGTGTACGAAAACAAAACAAAAAAAAACTAGCAAATGAATTGACTTGAGACCATAAAAAAAGAAGTGATTCTATGTAATCCTTACTAATTCCCCTCCTTCTTTTATTTTCCCAGTAAGCCTCGTTAACTAAGAAATTTTACAAACACATTTCCTCAAACACATTATCTGAATGATCCTCCGTAAGAAAAGCAGGCTCTATTTCATAAATGGAATAAAATGCCTTTGAATATTATTAAAGATAGCATCAATATGACATCCTGTTTTAGACTTAATTCCTTTTTTTTAATCTTCTGGTTGTTTCTTTTATACTGTTACTTTGTGATACACAATAACATGCTATATGTTGTATGTTAACAGTAATATTATGTGCTGTTTTAGCTTGTTCTGGGTTTATCTTTTCAAGGTCAAAGCATTTCAGCCTGCCTAAGAAGCTACTCTGTAGAGATCTTTTTTCATAACTTCTATTTCTTCTTAATTCCCAGACATGTTTAAAATTCTAATCAGAGGGCAAAAGCCATATTCGAATACAATATAACACAGAGAATCAAAATCACTCATCTACCACTATTTTGTCCCTGTTTATTTTATGACCCATCAACAAAAAGCTATTTTTGCACTCCCATTAGGTTTGCCAGCAATAATGACCTGAGATTAAAAATTGAAGAAAGGTTTTTTTTTTTCTTTTTCTTTTCTCTTTTTCTCTTTGGGTGGTGTGATTCACTCTGTCAGTACTACACTTAAACAATTACTCACACCCCTTCTAATCTGTCCTTGTCAGCTTTTTCATGTTAGCACAACATGAAAGTATCCCTATCAATCACTGTTCCTTCATCTGCCAGTCAAAATGTTTGGTGAATATTGGCCCTGCATCGCAATCTGTGACAATATATGAGTTTCATATTCAATTTTAAAAAAGCAATCTGGGAAGACACAAAACTGTAAGTGAATTTTGTAAATGGGAAGTGCCAAGTAATAAGTGTCTATGTCACCATCATTGATAGGCGTAGTAGAAAAATACCTACTGGGTGCAAGTCAGGTAACTTACTGTTAGCCATGCTCCATTCCTTTAAACTTGCCCTGCTGACTTTGCTGAACGCTGCTGACCTTTGAATAGTTTCTAACAGGTCAAGGTTTTTTCTACCACAAGGAGAATGTTGATGTAAAAGGCAAAAAGGAGAGAGCACAAAAATATATAAAGGAAAGATATTGACCCTGTGAGAAGACTCTGAGAGAGTACTCAGTGGAAAGAGAATACTCACCAAGTGCCAAAATGCTAAATACTAAATGCTAACAGAAAGTATATAGGAGGTAGACTGAGGTGCTAAGGTTAGTGGCTGGCGTGGCAAAGAACAGCTCCACTTGGCAGTGAGAGTCAGATGTTAAACAGTTTGTCCTAGCTGCCTCCTGGTTTTTCCTAGGTGCTTTTTAGAATGTAGTCATAATCCTTCTGTCCACTGTGCCTAGGGACTTGCATTTCCTCCTGCCTACACTTGCATGCAAAGGCCAAATGAACTGGCACAAAACAGAATGTGTAATCACAAATGCAAAAAAATGTCATAATTGTTTGCACTACTGAAATAAATACTTTGAATATATGAACTGTGATATTTCTGCATTAAAACAGCAGTTTTGCAACCAGTAACTATGAAGGAAATTATGAAGTGAAAATAAAGAGATGGTAAGTAAGATCCGATTTCTGTATTATTAACTCAACTTGAGAAAGTTGATATATTTTCAAAACTGCAGACATGTCTGTAACCTAAAGTACATTTCACAGCATTTTATTTTGAGGTTTGAGGCCTGCAGTGTGTATAATTTAATACGTGAAGATTCACACTATTTTTAAACAATGGGTGCCAACTACACACATATTAACTGCTACTTGAATATAATAAAACTTTGTAAGTTAATAGGCTAGAGAGGAAAGATCCCAGAAATTTGAGGGGGAGAGGCAAATTATAACATTGTCTCTTACATTTACATATTGGGTTAGCTTGGGCATGTTATTTTACCCCTTTGGAACTATTTTCCCTCTTAATTTATGGGTGAACGTATAAAAGCTGAACTAAATCATAACTTGAGTCAATTTCTAAGCTGTACACTACAAAGAAACACTTGACATAAATTAAAAATTCTTGGAATCTGTCCATATTTGTGTAACTCCATAACCTTCTATATCTGTTAATTGAAGTAATTATTTCTAAGTCTGAGGATTGTTTAAAATTGAATACTCAGAATGACTGTTTTGTCTGTCCTTTACAAAGTCAGAATCTAAGAAGCATCATTTCATTTGGTTAAATTCAAAGTAGAGAAAAGAACACCAAACCAAGTCTACCAAAGGACATATCATTTGATTTGATTAGGAGAAGGCAGGAGTTACATTCTTTATCTTACTTTGAGGTAAAATCAAATATTCCTCTCATCCCCAATCTTCATAGTTAATCCAGAAAATGTTTCATGGAAGAAAAACAATCACTACAAAAGTAAAGACTTTATTTCTCATTTTAGCAACACAATCTTCTCTTGGATTTTAAAAAACTAATTGCAGATTTTTCTCTCTATTGGGTACTTTAAATCTTGGTGACTGGTCCTAACTGACTGGGCTGAAAGACAATTCCCCTATCTCATAGCCACATCACCTCCATGCAAATTGATCTGCGAGTGCCTTTAGAATAAAAACAGCTGGATTCTCTATCGCTATTTATGGGTCCAGTTTCCTGGGCTTAATTTTGATTTATAACTACTGTAATTAAATCAGGCATTTTACACTGCTTAAAAGGGTGCTTTGATTTCACCAATGCAAGAGGGAGCCTGAGGGTATTTACCAACATATTTCATCAGTAACATTTCAGCGTGGGGAAGGGCAAAGAAAACAAACTGCTTTCTTATCTCTGATGTTTCCACTTGAGATTCCTTCAGAATATATGACTGTATGATTCATTGACAAATGTGAAGACAGGATTTTCAAATCAGACTCACGTAATTAAAGATGTTACCCAGTATCAAGCTTTGCTGAGTAATTTAAAGAATATAAGCTATCAAGGAGTTCAAATGAAGCATTTTATACCCCATCCAGTGGCATAGCTTATGTAACATGCTCCAGGTAGCCTTGCCTCATAGGTCCTGGGTTCGTTCTACTCACTATAGGTAACCATCAGCCAGAGACACCCTGCTAAGGACAGTGCTAAGGTCTCTTGCTCCTAGCAAGAATCATTAGAATATTTACCCAGAAGTCAAGTTGACAAGGAGATTAGACTAAGTCTTCTTTGCTTTCCTTTGGGGGACACAGGACAACTGATTAAATTCCTTCCTCCAGTAATAATTTTAATTACATAATTAATGTTAGAGAGTGATTAAGGGAAACTAGTATCAAAAAAACCCCACAGAATTTGATACAATAAAACATGTTAAATATGTGAGCAGTTATAACAAGAATTTTATTTAAAACATAATAATAACAGTCAACATGATATTGTGGGAAGAGTTGAAGACAAATGATTGGATTATCACTTTTTAGCCATATGACTTTGTACATTGATTTTCTAGCCTCAGTTTTACTAATATTCAAAAAGAAAGGGGGAAAGAGAATAAACCTGACCACAATGACTTTGGAAATTTTATTTTTTTTATTTTTTTATTTTTTTTATTTATTTATTTTTTTTTTTGAGACAGAGTCTCGCTCTGTTGCCCGGGCTAGAGTGAGTGCCGTGGCGTCAGTCTAGCTCACAGCAACCTCAAACTCCTGGGCTTAAGCGATCCTACTGCCTCAGCCTCCCGAGTAGCTGGGACTACAGGCATGCGCCACCATGCCCGGCTAATTTTTTGTATATATATATTTTAGTTGTCCATATAATTTCTTTCTATTTTTAGTAGAGACGGGGTCTCGCTCTTGCTCAGGCTGGTCTCGAACTCTTGACCTCGAGCGATCCACCCGCCTCGGCCTCCCAAAGTGCTAGGATTACAGGCGTGAGCCACCGCGCCCGGCCAACTTTGGAAATTTTAAAAGACAGTATATAAAGTACAGCTTTGAAGACCACAAAACATTCTATACATATGAGAAAAGAATGAGAATTAAAATGTACTCAATTCTTCACTTCACCCAGGTGGCTGACAATATTATAAATCTCTTTTCTTACAGATGCAAGAAAAGCAGACCCAGAAATAAGCAGTACTCTGATGGAGAGTTACAAATGGAAATCTAAGTCTTAGAAGTCTTTGAATATGCCTCTACTCTCCGCTAAATCATAGTTTGGTAGAGAAAGTAATGATTAGGTAGACAGAGGACAAGGAAAGCCAAGCCACGGGGGGTGAAGCAGGCAGAGAAAACTGCCCACGCCTCTTCTTCCAATGTCTGTTCATTTTCCTCTCAGTTCCCAGTAACTATAATTCCTTTTATCCTGTACCTGTCAAAGAAGCTTTCAGTACAGAAACCAGCACACCCATTAAAACCAAAGCATGAGTTTTAGGTGAAGATCAGTGGGCCTCTCTTAGGAATACTTTGATTTGAACAGGGATAATAATCTTTATTTGCTTAAGATTGAAGAAATTGTAATTACGAAGTTTTGTGTGTTAGTAACAGTCATAAGAGGAGGCATGTTAAAGACCAAGAATATATTCCTAGACCATGAAATCACACCATATGAACAGTTGCTTACTGAGTCTATTCCCAAGGCAAGCTTAATGTGTAAGTTCTTTAAACAGAAACCAGTATTATTCCTAATTTCAACTTTTGTTTCCAAATTGTTGCTTTTGTCTTACTGAGAGCTTATTGTTTACTCCAAGCACCTTAACAAACAAAACTGGCTCATAGAAATACCTGTCCTACTGTATCAGCAATATGGCAGCACTAATATCCTGTAACCTCTCAACAACCAGTTGACGGGGGTATATTTGGAGTGGGGCAGATAGAAGGCAAAAAGAGAAATAGTAAATATAATTTGCAGGGAATATTTTGCACATATAAGTCTGGGTGTCATATTTTTAGCTTGTATAAGTAAACTTTATTAATCTTCATTTTGAATATATAAGAAAACTTGTTCTAGAAAAAACTCATCATTACAGACCAATGTGGTGAGTTAGGACATGATAGGGTTAATATGCTATAATGATGTTTAAGAGAGAGGACACTCGTTAAAGTGTAGCTGGAAAGAGTGCTAAGACCTTGAAAGATCTGAACATATTTCAAAGTAAATTTGACAAGTTAGAGGAGTGGTCAGGTAGAGAAATGGATTTTAATCAGACTAACAGAAAAATTAATGTATTAGTTCTGTCAGTTTTGCCTCCATCCTGAATCTGTCCACTGCCCATCATTTCCTCGGTGGTCCCCTCAGGCCTAAGGCCACACTCCCCCGAATGGTCTCCTCTCTTCCTTTCTTGCTCTTCTATAGACCATTCTTCACTTAGCAGCTAGAGTGACATTTTCAAAATGTGGATTAGATCGTATCATTATTTTCTTCAAATCTTCAAATAATGTTTATAATACAATCCCAAATCTCAACCCCAGTCTACAAGGCCTCAAATAAAATGGGTCCTGCCCACCTCTCTGTTTCTTTCTCTTAACATTTATGTGCTCCAGCTTGGCCTTTTGGTTCCTTTAACTCTTCAGTTTACCTTGGCTCCTGTGCAACAGCTGTTCCCCCAGAATACAATGCTCTCTCTAGCTCTTTACATGGCTGCACTTCTGCAACTTTCACCTAAAATTCATTGCCTTGAGCAGACTTCCTTAACCACCCTGTGTCTGAATAACAACCTATCCCCCCATTATGGTTCATCCCAACACCAGCCTTATTTTCTTCATAACATCTACCATTATCTGAAATCATCTTAGTTTTTTCACTTTCAGGTCTGCTACCTCGCATGAGAAAATAAGCATTGTGAGGGCAGGTCATTGTCTGTCTTGACTATCTTGCATTTCCCACCCTTAGAACAGTGCTTGGCATTTAGTACAAGCTCCGTAGTTATTTGTTGACAATATAGCACAACAGTTCTAAAAGTGTTGTCCCAGGACAGTTGGTGGCTCCTGAGAGCCCTTCAGGGGATCCAACAGTCAAAACCATTTTCATCGTCTCACAAATATACAAGAAAGTTGTCCAGAGGCGACGTGACAAGCTATTTATAAAAAACTGACTGTGGAAGTAGATATGTGAATCTACCTGTCTTATATTAAGGCAATCATTGAAGATATTTTCAATACTATAAAACAGTGTCACTCTTCTCACTACATTATTTTAGTTTTAGAAAATGTAGTTATGTTTCATTAAAGTATATATGTATTTTAACATGAAATGAGTTGGTTATTTTTAAATTAATAAATATTTACATGTTTCCTCAATCAACTCTCAATATAGAAAATATATGTATGCATATAAACTTTTATTATGTAAGTATATATGTAGACAAAATATATGTATAACACATATATATGTATAACAATATATGTAGATCTATATAGATATAGATATATACAGATCTACATAAAAGACAAACAAAAGTTCTTTGAGATTCTCAGTAAATGTTAAGAGTACAAATGGATCTTGTACTCCAAAAATCTGAAAACCACTGGACAGGATATCATCAACTAGGTTTATTTATTCCCTAGAAAATATCCAGTAAAATTTTCTCCTGTTCACATGGCCAATTGAAATTGCTCCCAAATAGGGCTTTCTCTTTCCTGATACTATGATTTTACTATTCATTATTTATGTAAAGCGTCTCTCTCTCTCTCTCTGTCTTTCTCTTTTTCTCATCATGCGTAAAGTATGGTTTAAGATCATCTAAAGTATTACCTTTTCATGAAATCTGTCCCATAATTAATGTTATGGACCTGAAAATGGGGAGCCCAATCTAACAGCATGAGTCCTTAAAGGCAGAGAGCTTTGTTTGGAAGCAGGAGAATGGTGGCAAAGGGGAAGTCAGAGCGATCTGAAGCTTGAGGACCTGAGCTGCCACTGCTGGGAGGCAGAGGAGAGGGCACTTGGAAACATGAAAAGGAATGAGGGCAGCCTCTTGGCAAAATCCAGCCCTCTGTTGACAGTCACCAAGGAAGCCGTGCCCCAGGCCCACAACCAGAAGAAACTGAATTTAGCCAAAAACCTGACTGGCTTGCCAGCGTGAAGCAGACTCAGCCTCAGACCCTCCAGAGAGGAACACAGCCCTGCCAACACCTTGACTTTGGCCGAAGCAGAGGACTCACCCTGGACACATTACACCCAGACTTCTGACCTAAGAAGTGTGAGATAATATATTTGTATTTTTAAAAGCCATCTGTGGTCATTTATACAGCAAAAATAGGAAACCAATAAAACACCCATGATATGTTAAATCTCAGGAGCCCTTACAGCAGGCACACAAAACATCCTCCATGCACTGACTGCACTCTGTCCACTCATCCTGCTGCCTTCCTTAGTACACAAATTATGCACACAGTAGGCATGTCTGTATGATCAAAGACTAAGTAGAAACAGTAATCAAGTTGTCTTTAAAACATTTGTTTCCTTTGCTTGCTCTAAATATATACTTATCCTTTGATAAAGATCTGTTTGCAAGGTGGTTGTACGAAACTTTATGTTTAAACTTTTTGGTCAACGAATTTAAAAGTGGATCCAAAGGGATGCCTACATCTGAAGCCACCTGAACTGGTAATAGTGTCAAACAAGATTGCTCTACTGCCAGCTCCATTTGGAAAAGTAACCAGCACCTGATCTCCAGCTGAGTTTCATGTAATTTAGTTGTCAAAGTGATGGAGCACAACTCTTCCATAGACTTTATATGAAATTGCATCAACTTGACTGTATCCTTTGCCAGGCCAATGGTAATTTGGGGGGGGGGGGCAATATATTCTGTAAATGGCAGGGCCAAAACAAACAAGAAAAGAAAACTTTAGGTAAAATAAAAAGTAAGACAAAAGATGGCATGTTCCCTAGGTGTCCTAAATTTAAACCATATCTTTTAGGCTATTAAACTCAAAGTTTCTGTGACCTTGTTGTATTAGTAATAATAGCACCAAATTTAAAAGTCCTTGAAATCCTTCTACAGCACAGACTATTAACTAAGCTCTAATAAAATATCAGTTTTTTTTTCCTACTGTATGTCATTTTTGTAGGGCATATCTTAGAGTTAAGAAATAAAGATTGATCATATTTATTGATTGTTCAGTTTCTTTGGAGGAAAAAATGTGAGGGTAAGTTTTATTTTGATACCTAGACCAAAACATTTCCAAAGAGCAGGGATCAAGATTTTAAAAATCTCTTAAATTGTCTAAAAGTTGTTCCCTCCAGTATATCATACAGAGAAGCAAAATCTAGTCTTAATTAGACACTCTGTTCTTTGAAGTTAAAAAAGAACTGCATTAGCATTAAGTAAGCCCTTCCTCCTACCAGTGAAATGTTCCAAAGTTATTCATCACACCTAGTCTATTACTTTTTTTTGAATAGGTGATATTTCTACCATCTATTTTTTTAAAGCATACAAATATACAGAGAAAAATATTTATCTCATCTCTTCTCTCTTATCTGTCCAATTTCCTGCCCACCAACAACCTCTTCTAAGGCAACAGTTGTTGTCATTGTTATAATTCTGATTCTTCCAGAGTTGCTCCAGGCATATACAAACAAAAATGAATATATTATTATTGTCTTTTTTCCCACACATATGGTAATGTACTTTACAGACTTCATACTTCTTTATAGAGGGATAGCAATTCTTAGAACCATTTTACAGATTAGGGTATTGAGCCCCAGGAAATTTAAATCTTTTGCCTAGCTATATACTGATAGTTTAGAGTCTTTGTTTTGCCAAATTGCATTCTACCTGCACCATACCTTGTCCTCTCTCTTAGCACAGGATTGCATACCATCATGTATTATTCTATGTCAGCTACAGGCACACAAATATGGCATCTCAAAGGACTGAAAGGGCCTTGGGACTCATTTAATCTATCTACCCCTTCAGTGTTTGCATCACATGGTAACTTCCATTCCTCTTCAATGCTTGGATGCCTCCAGTAGGTTATAAGCCCCTTGCGGGTGGGAGACATGTTTTCTGCTACTCTTTTCTCTCTTCTACCACTTATTCAGTTATGGCTGGCATTATAGTTCTTCATTACACATTATAGTGTCTTCTCAATCAGAATTAGTATAATGACTGTAAGATTCACTCATAATGAGTCCTTCATAGGATCTCATTGCTTGTTCATGTTGCTTTTTCATATATTTTTTTAATAAATATTCAACATAGAGTAAGCATTTGTTGACACTTTCTGTGTCTTTACACACCAGTGACTGAAAATGATAATTACAATGCCAGACTTCGTTCATTTGGTTTCCATAAAGATTGTTTAAGACCTAATGGTATTTTGAGGAAAAAACATTACATGGTCAAGTGAGTTCTGGAAATGTTACATATTGTGAGAAATTCACCATGTCCATCATTATGTACAAAGCTCTGAGAAGTGGATATAACTTTGTTTAAGCCAGTGTTTCCTAAATATATTTGCACATGGAACTCTGTTTACAAATAGCATATATGAATATCCTACAGGTCATTTTCATGAACCATACTATGGAGGGGAAAATATTACAGAAGATGCTTGTTTTAAAGGGGGCTATATTAAAAAAAAATACAGTCGATTATAGTTCACCATGTGTAAAACAAAGAAGATAAGCCATATCTGAAAGAATGACATAAATAGCTTAGTTCCCTTTTCCAAGCTTCACAAAGCTTCATAGCTAATCTCCTCAATATAACTCAGAGAAGAACAGAGAAAGTTTTCTCTATGCACATAAATATATGCATAGCTTTTTAAAAAAAATTATAATGCCTTGGCCTCCATAGCTCAAATTGAAGAATTAAAAACAATAATGTTTCCTTATTTTCTTGATTTTTTAAACTTCTCTTAGCTAAGAAATCATACATTGCTGTATTTACATTGTATGATTACTTCTTTTAGTTTACCCCTCAGATATGTTCACCAAAATACATAACTATATCTAGTATATTTTGCTGTTTTAATTGGATAGTCTTTTATGACAAAATATAATATAAAAGTAATATTTATTCATTTTCACTGTTAGAATTATTTCTCTAATGTCAAAAAAGTCACACAATTTTTTTTCAGAATTCTATTATCTCTTACGAATTCCCCTCTCCAAATGCCCTTTTGTTCTACTCTCCTCGGCCCCTTAATAATAAGATATAAAGGAGATAACAGTTAAATCTCCAGGAGAGGGAAAAAAGTAAAACCCACTAAGAGAAAAAAAAGCTGTGACAGTCTCAACATTCTCAAATGTTTTGCTAAAGAACTCTATTACTGTTAGGCTTGCTCATTTCATTTAATTGTAAATAAGGTAGATTTTGTAGCAAAGCAAAATAATGACAGAACCTAAATCTTCCCAAGGACAAACAGTTGTAAGAACATCTGTACCTCAGAGCAGACTACCAAGGGAAAACAAAAAATGAATAAAACTCCTAATAGTGAGGTACGACTAGGGAAATGGGAGCAAAACTAAAATGCACCTGTCAAAAAACTAGAATATGTTTACTAGAATCAAGCCAATTGTCTTCTGATGGCTGTGTGAATAAATAAATGTGGACTAACTTCTGCACCAAGTAGTTCTAAATATCCAGATGGCAATCAAGGGAAGGGAGCAACCTTGGCTTAAATGTTTTATTTCAGAATAAAGAAAAAGAAAAGAAGGAAAAGTAAAGATGTGTCAATATTATTTTCTACAAGTCCTGTTCATATAGTTTAGTCTATTTGGAAATAGTTGATTTCAAGTCTGTTTTGGTGATTGATGGCTGCCCAAATAGGCCCTGTGTCAGTAGAGAAACCCATGGAGTCCCATGAGTGCATTCAGGTATAGATCCACCCTAAGAGAATACTTAGACTAAGTTGAATAGCAATTTAATTCATATCAGAGGTGTGCAATAATAAGGATGACTAACTACAGTTGAGGTTTACCATGACTCAGGATTTGTGCTAAGAATTTAACAAAGATTATAGAATACATGCTTATCCTGTAGATACTTCTGTGAGATTTATTACACTACTCATTTTAAAGATGACAAAATTGAAATATAATGAATAAGAAATTTGCCTAAAGTCATATAGTTTCTAGGTGGAAAAGTCAAGATTCAAATCCAGTGCCCAGTATTTTAAGTTTTACTGTCAAATAAAATAAAATAAAAACATATTACAAAAATATAGATGCACTAAAAGGTATCTATGGAAGTCAACTCTGAGTTTTATATATGTACCTTATATAAATTCTGGTGGATCTAACGGATTTCAGTGGTCACTTGGCTGTGTTATAGTGATTATAAGTGCGGAACTTTTTAGGTATGGAAATGTGTAAACTAGATGAGACTCTAGAAGAGATTTGTTGGTCAATATTAACTCTATTATCTTCTACTGATAGAACAGTATGCATCCTCTTGTATTAAGATGGAAAAATGGATTATAAAAGATTTCTAATCCAAATACAGTTTCTGCGTTGGTGGTATAGTGGTGAGCATAGCTACCTTCCAAATACAGTTCCTTTAAATTGTTTCCAAAATCTTCCTCTTTATGGTTCACAATTGGGTCAAGTTCAATTTTTTTGGCATATATATTATTGATCTTTTGGCAAATTTCCTTTGTAATTCTTCTTTCTATGGGTATAGGAAATTTGTATTGAAGAAGAAGAAGAAAGAAACAAATGAAAAAATATGAACATGAAATGGATTACTATTATATATCTGTATGCTACAGGGGACTTGCAAAAATATTTTTTAAAAAAGATACTTGTTGGGCAGATGTAGGTGGGGGAAGGGATAGGCGTATACATACATAATGAGTGTGATGCGCACTGTCTAAGGGATGGACATGTTTGAAGCTCTGACTCAGAGGGGTGTGGGGGCAAGGGCAATATACGTAACCTAAACTTTTGTACCCCCACAATATGCTGAAATAAGAATAAAAAAAATAAAAAAGATACTTGTGTAGGCATTAATTTAGAAGCTACAAAACTGAAAACTGAATTGACTAATAATGGTTTTATTTTGAGAAAAATATCAAAATATTATATAAGAAAATTATATTAGGTCATATCACCAAGATGTTTTTAAACATTCTAAGTCTTTAGGATTCTTGGCCTAATTTATATGTGTAAATTGCGACTTTTCTCTTATATTGCTGTTTTTGGGCTCTCTGCTTCATTTCCTTCACTTCATGTCTTTCCTTGTCCTCATTATTCATAATTAATTAGAATTTTTCAAATTCTAACTTAACATAAGATACATACTAATGAGAAGAATAACAGTATTGGCCCTGTTTTATCACAATTTATGTAGCATATTAATAATATATAAATTATAATTTATAGTACTTTCTAATTATAAATTTTCTAATCTTATTCTCACCTAAACCTGTGAATTAGATAAGGCAGAAATTATTACTGTTCTTTTACAGGTAAAAAAAAAACAAGTTTCCAAGAGGTAAAATGACCTGTATAAAGTTACACAACTGGATAACTTAAAAAAAAATTCTTTATTAGATATACACACAAACACACATGCACACACCACATACACTACCCTCCTCAGGAATTGCTGATTTCTAGCATAAATTTCTTGCAACTCAAACTTGAATAAACAATTATCCAGATTGTGTTAACTTGATAGTTTGACAAATATATCCCCTTATAATAGGAAATCAAGGGTGAATATTTTTACCAGCTTATTTGAATCATAGTACTAATGGACTAAACCTCTAACCCCTTATTCAATTGTTCTATGTTTTATCTATTTTATTTAAACAAATAAATAAATATAATTCAATTGCTTACAACAGATTAGGTTGAATCAGACTGATAGTGTCAATAATTATGTTAACTCTATCAAAGCATTTGAGTGCTTTCTGGTGAAGATTAAATGTGATCATCCACGAAAGTACTTAGAAAAGTCCCTGGTATATAGTAAGTATTCAATAAATATGAGAGTAACATGCTCCTTTATACCTTACAACAAAGAAGTTTTTTGGTGCTGGGAATAAGTATATCCTGACCTTTATAATGTTAAATTACTTGATAGTCTCCAGACCTATGCAGCAGAATTATTTTCAACTTGCCACATATAATGTTTTCCTTGAATCATTTAGGTAAAAAAAAAAAAAAAAATTTATATAAAGTCAAGCTTCAAAATACCAGTTATGTCTTCAACCTCATTTTAACATTTCCTTCTCAGTGCTTCCATCCCCTGGATTGGTCTACTGGTTATCACGCCCATGGCCAGAGCTGATTAGCCCATGGTTGGTCATCTAGTCCAGGAAACTGCCCTTATATAGGCTGGCCTGTAGTCCATAGCATTCCCACACATAAAAGATCTGCACAGACAAATACTGGTAATACACTAAACCTATTGGAACTTCTCCTATGAATTCTAGCTAGAGATAAAGGAGTCAGTTGGTAGCACAAAGAAAAGCAGAAAATCACATATAAAGAAGAGAGACAAAGAGTATTTAAGTCATTTAGTGATAGAGTACCAGAACAATGGTCCCCAAACTCTGCCATAGATCCCAGTCAACCTTTGAGATGCTGAACTCCATCTTTCTCTCTACTAGAGTTCACTATCATAGGGTTCTCATCCATTTTTAAGATCTGGTCATATAGCTATTTCGGGAAAACTATGATTACTGTCTTCCTCATTTCTTTGTCAATCCGCAAAATGCATTTCCATTATTTTTTAAATTTTTAGACTTTATTTTATTTTTATTTCAATAGATTTAGGGTGTACAAGTGGGTTTTTGTTACATGGATAAATTGTATAGTGGTGAAGTCAGGGCCATTTCCATTATCTATGTAATATGAGTGAACTCTCTTTGACAACTAACAAAACAGTCTGCTAACTCCACGGTATTTTTCGATGCATCTTCCTGCTGGGTTATGTAATCACTACCTGTTCTGAGCTTGAGAAGACTGTTAAAGTAATAATTACATAATGAGTGAGACACATTCTGGTATAATTCATTCAATGGGTTGGCAAATGCTTCTGTTAATGACAGGGAGGTTTTACCTTAGCAAATAATCTTAGCTAATTGATAAGACAATCTTGAGGCAACCAGAGAATTTCAGATACTCCTATTAGTAAATTGTTCCTCTTAATATTCAAGATGAACATTGATTTTAAAAGAAATCTTCATAGACAATAAAATATATACTAGCTGCGGTTCATGACATGCTGAAAACACTATTAAATATTTTAATTCACTTTGATATTTTTATTTTTTGATATATTTAGCCAAATGTATAAATTTCATAGCCAATCTATGAAACGCTATTGTGAAATAGGAATGTTATCAATGACTGTTGCATCTTTACTCTCAATGTGATATTATAATGTTGAAATTATCAATGACATTCCAACATTAAAAAAGGTAAAATTGGATTTTTTTGTTTTTACTAAAAATCAAGGGTATCTAAAATGTTTCCCATTTCAGATTCTACCTATTTTTCCTTTATTATTTAATATAAAGCCTCATACTTTTCCTTGTTTTTTTTAAATTTGAACAACCATGAAGTGGTAGCAGTCCATTATCTCGTGGCAAATTTCAAATTACCCTGCACATGATTTCAATAGGTTTAAAGTGGCAAATGTAATTTCTGTTGGCTATATGCAGCTGTCTTTAATGTTACTGGTCATAAATCTTTCATTTTATTGTCTGCATATTTTCTAAGGAAGGAGAAAAAGAAAATAGGTGTGTATGTATTTGCCTGGCTCAACTTTGATCCGTCTTGCTGGCTTTCATCACCTTTGGAAGAAACTGCATTTCCCACTTAAGCTGTTCCACTGTGGAATGATAAGTGATGACCATCCTGTGGATTTTCACAGCTGTACAAAAGACATCCAGGTGCACCTGTCTTTTGAATCAGAACCCAGTTAGCCCTTCTCACATTTACAAAATTGCTTTTGGGAGAGTCAAACCTGGATGACTTCCAAGCTAGTTAAAAATAATTCTGGAAGAAAAGTGCAGTGCTGGTTCTTGGCGGTAGAAACATGAGTTATGTTCAAGTGCAGCACATTCCTTTCAGACGGTTCTGATACCCATTTCAACTTCTAAATTTCTTGCAGAAGTTATCTTGTACTTTCAGCTTTCTTCTGATAAACATATTGAAAATGCAGTCAAACAGCTTTTTATCATTTCAAAACGAGCTCAAATTTAATCCTGCTGCCCTGATGAAGCCCAGGAAGCTGCTAGGGCATTTTCATTATATTCAGACCTGACTGCAGAACTCCTTGCCATTCCTCAGAACTCTGACAGCATCATTCATTTAGAACAATGTGATCGATCCAGAAGAAGCCAGCGGCAATGAACTCTGGGTACTCATAGAAGAGACTGTCCTATCTAGTTGAAAAATGTTTCCCTCTTCATTCTTTGCCTAGAGATAAAGTATCCCATCATTTGGATTTTAGATCCTGGAAAAATCTTACAGATTTTCCTGTAGTACATTAATGGTGCTCACCATTTAAATCTCAATCATCAGTTATAGATGCATACTCCCCAGCCAATAATGTTAGAGTTGACTATCATTAACACATACCCTATTTCTGTGCAGATTGGTAACTGAACATTTTGTTGTTTTTTATAAGGATTTCAGGTACTGTATAGAAGCAACAGACTAATCTTTGATATATATAGGAATAGAATACACATTAGCATTTTAGGACTAACCAAGAAAATTACAAGTTCCTAGGCTGGCCAATACTCTGGAGATTAGAATTGACATAAATGAATCTGAGAGTCAACGAAGTATAGAGTTGAAAAAATTTGGAGATTATCTCATGTTATGTTTCCTAATCTAGACTCCTCAGGCACTCTAAGAAATGGATAGGCAGGTATTGGTAATTCATGAACTGTTTTCAATATTTACAAAAATATAAAAATTGCAACTGAAGAGAATGTATATTAACTGAAATGTCAATTTCAGCAGCATTTGATTGGAATTATATCAGCTCTGTGTGACAAGGCTTGGCATTTCTTCTTATTGCCCAATTAATTTTCTATGTAATAAGATTGGTTCTAGTTACTGGGAACAGGGCTTGAGGTTTCCCTGCCAGATCCTCAGTAACAGGATAAAAGATTTGAAGCACTTAGCTAAACACAAGCTTCACAATTTAAGAGAAGTTTTATGACCTTGAGAGGGTGTCCTCAAAAATATATAAGGTACCCAAGTCACACAGAGGAAAAACTCATTTTTCCCATAAGACATGGTAACTGTGCCCAAGACAACTCAGTAAAGTAGGATGGGAGAAGAAAGCAAAAGCAATCTATGGTGAAACGTATCAGTGGGATCTAGTCTGCTTCTCTTCATTCCTCATTCCAGTCCCTGCACCCTTTTCCCACTTTTTCTTTCCTTAGGACTATTCAAGTAAGGAGCCCGGGCAGGGAACCCTAGTAGGATGGAAAAAATCCTAGGCTATTAATACCTGAGTCAAGACCACTAAGCGAGCCTCCAACCATAGCTCAAAGTCAGGCAATCTCCTCAGATCAAGAAGAGGCTTCTTTGGGCTGTGGCCATTGTCATTTAATAAGATGAACATAAGTACCATACAGACATTGGATTCCTCGCTGGTTTCTTAAGGGGATCATCTCTCTTTTTGGACTCCCAAGAGGCAGCCTTTAGGAAAGCCTCTCAGAGGTTTTAAGGAAAGTGTGGGCCCCTCCTCACAGCACCTGTAGATGGCATCAGCTTTTTCCACAGGTGACCACATGGGTTCACTAGATGAGGAACAAACTTGGCATTGGTGAATGACATGTGATATATGCATACACTTATTCAACAAATATTTATTGAATACCTGTTATGTGCTTGCTAGGAATCAAGATGCTGCCCTAAACCATGAAGTGTTTGTCCTTATGGGACTTACATGCTATCAGGAAAAATGTATTAAGTATCGAGTTAAGAAAAGAAACCATAATTATAAGTACAGTGAAGTAAAAATGCAAATGCTATGAGAAATTACAACAGGAAGATTTAAGCCATTTTAGAGCATCAGGAAAGGCTTTCCAAAGGAAGTAGCTTGTGAGGTATGACAAGGGTGGCCACATTACTTATCATCCAAAGTAGGACACTTTAGAGGAGGTGTCACTGTAGAGAGAAGGTGCCATTAACAAGTACCCACAGGGTAACAGGCCCAGACAGGGACTTTGTCATCCTAGCTGTGACCGGAAGGAATAAATCAGGAAGACCAAGAGGAATCTGAAAATACTCATATCTTCTTCTCTTCCCTGGGACTGTTGTTTTGAATTGATCCTGGCAGACTTCTTGGCCAATTGGGTGAGGACTGTTGCTCTATGCTTAAGGAATGAACTATCCATTGGTTCAAGTCCTAAATGTTAGAACTTTAGCTTAAATTAAATTATTTGCACAATCCTAGAAGGAGGCCACCACTTGCTATATCAGGATGTAACTCTAAGATCACAAGACTATCAAGAACTCAACTGGAATGGAGGTCTTTTACTGGACCAGTTCCCCAGCAATCCCATTCCAAATCATATATCTTGAGTTGATACATCTAAGACCATACTTTTAGTGGTAAATGGATGAGACAAGATCTAGGGACATCTGAATTGTTTACTAGAAGAATACACCAGAACATGTACAATGACCAAACAAAGCTTTCCTTTATAAAGAAAGGCTGGAGAAAACTGGGAGAGCAAGTAAAGTTATCTGCTTACAACTTTACATTGTGGGTGAACAGACCTTTCAAAAGATCTGCAGACTTGTATTACCACTGAAAGTAATTCAACTGTCGACCACGTGCCAGGAAAGAACGTCTTGAACAGAAAATAGGTATTCCTGATAAGTGCCAAAGGGCCTTGATATTTCAGCAAGCTGCAAAAGCGAAGAAATTTGGAAACTCACATCTTGTTCATACAATGCATTAACTCCAGACCACTACAGAGAACATTTCAATTCTCGCTGCTATCAATATACATCTGTTCCTCATTCGGGAGGCATCCTCAACAACATACACACACACTCCCCATTTGCACAGAGAGAACCTTATAAACATTATTCTTACTTTGCCTGTTATTTAGTTTGATTTCTATACTTTTCAGCGAGCTATTAGATGTCATTAATACTGTCTGTGATTTCAATAGTTTATTCTTTAGATAAGGTTCAGGCATTTAAGTTAATGTCAAATTGACATTTTATAACCTAAATATATCTTGCCCCTCTTTAGAGAGGTTATACATAAACATTAAAAATGTCAAAAATAAATAAACTCAACATTTACACATATTAAAAATGTATATTCACTTCTTTGCTGGTGAGTGGGCATACAAGGGAGAGCTGAAAAACATCTAGCTTGAAATTTTCTACTTTCCTCTCTGCCTTTCTTGCAAGCAAAGAGCAAATCTCTGTTTGAGTACAGTTAGTTTGGCTTTCAACTTTTAAATGAGTTTTTCAGTATGCCAAATGCAATATGTCGTTATACCCTGTTAATTTCCTTTCTGTTTGTGACAATATCTAGTATGTTCAATTACAACCAGGTGCAGTAAAACCTTGAAAACCCTTACTTATTAGGACCCCCGATTGAAGAGAATATTCAATGACTCTTCTCTATGTTGGGACAATGAAGCAAATAACAGCAGAGCCAAAAAACAAAATCAATATAAAATAGAAACTTCCATTTATGTACTAGGTCAATTTGGCTTAAAATTAAGCTCCTGTAACCTCAAATTCAACAACTCTGCATAGCGAGTACTAGCTCCTACTGAAAGGCTTTATGTAAATCAGTAGTTGTCAACTTTGATAATTTTAAGCATTGACTGGAATGTTTATTGAAAAGCATATTCTCAGGACCCACCTCCAGGAGGTCTGAAACAGGCCTCAGGAATGTGCACTTTTATCCCTCCAGGTGATTCTGAACTAATAGTTCAGGCACTACTTTAAGCATCACTGACTGCTATGGTCTGAATATGTCTCCAAAATTTATGTGTTGAAAACTTAATCATCAATGCACCACAGTTGGGAAGTGGGGGGTAATGGGAGGTGTTTAGGTCATGAGGGTGGAGCCCTCATGAATGGATTAATGTCACTATAAAAAGGGCTTTTGGAAATGGGTTCTCTCTCTTTTGCTCTTCTGCCACGTGAGGACACAATGTTGTCCCCACTTGCCCTTCCACCTTACACTATGTGAGGACTCAACAAGAAGACCCTCACCCAACACCAGACACCAGGACCTACATTACTACAGGTAGGGAAGGGAATTAATTATATTTTTCTCATACTTACTTCTAGACAACATTCTAAGTACTATGTTTTGTCAAATCATTTAATCCCCACAAATATATCATGTATTAAATATTATTAATTCTATTTTACAGATTCAGAGGGTTTAATCAACTTGGCTAAGATCACACAGTAAATTATGAATATCAGGTTACAAACAAGATGTGTCAGATTCTATAGCCGTTCCTTTCCTTTCCAATGCTGCTACTCTATACATCAAACCAATTACTATTTTTCATAAAAACTCAACTACACGTTTAAATTAAAAAAAAAAACTTTAGGTTCATCCAATTTAATAAATAAGATCACTCATTTCACCAAGCTCTCCTTTATCAGAGTTGGATGGCAGTTCAGACTCTTACTTACCCAGTGGTCAACTTCTCAGATAATCAAAGATCTTGGTTTAATGTAGGCCAAACCAGGCCCCCTGTGTCCTTATACAGCCTTTCACGATTTTCAAAGGGCTTTAAGATATATTACCTCATTTGATTCTTCTAACAACACTAATAGATCACACAAAATAGATGACATCTTTGTCTCTTAATACCAAAAATCACAACAGGGTTCTCACTTTGTTCCTTAATTCAGCGGTATCATCATCTCAGCCCTGTAACGCTTATATGCAGAATTTATTTGAGCTATTCCCCTGCCCTGTGAGCTTGGCAGCTTTGTGTCCCTGTATAACCTCATGACTGCAGCCTCCATCCCAGGGGGCCAGCCTACCCAGCCAAAGAGGACATTAATAGAGGATCCAGTTGAAATGCCTTGACATTATTTTTCGCTGAAAAAATATATAATTGCAGAAAAAGTGTTCTCCAATTATTCAAATTTAAACATTTCATTTGATGAAGGTGATATCTTTCACACATTTTGTTTCTCAATGTAAAATTGTGGCTTCATATCCTTTGAGCTAATATATCTGATAGTTACATTAAATTTAAAAATATTATAGTTACAATGGCTAATTTAATCCTGTATCCATTTGGTAACAATCTCATTTTAATGTAATATTTTTATACAGGGCAACAAAATTTTACCAGAAGCCTTTTAACAGTAACATTTTATGGACTCAGCAGAGCTCAGACCTGGCAAATGCTAGGCTGGCAGCGGTGCAGTGGATGGTGTGTTCTAGAAGTAGCCAGCCATGGCTGATGGACTTGCTCCTGAGTTAAAGTCAGCACAGAGAGAGAAAAAAATCAAACCATCCTTACGCTTTCAAATATACATCGTAATGCCCTTCTACTTCCAATACACAAATGTAGATGAAGAAAATGGTTGGGGTGGGGCGGGGCTTTGTGTCTGTGTGTTTGTGTGCCTAAATGTACTTTGGAAAGAAATGTAGAGAGAAAGATTGTTCTATCAATAATTAACAATGGTATTTGCCAAAACACATAATATCACATGTAAATTTTAGAAACTGGTCTATTGAGTAGTAGTTTATAACTAGATGAGTTTATTACTAAGTTGAAATCAAATGTCATAAGACTCTTGTTCTTCTTGGAAAGAGTGCAAAGGAAATGTAGTGTGATGTAATTTTCATCTTTTCATTATAACTCAAATGTATAACAAATCAAAATGTTACCAAATTTAAATTATACCAGCACATCCTGGGCAATGATCATATAAATATTGAAATAGCAGACATATGAACAAGATATATGACTAATACCAAACAACAAATAAGCTATTTGGCTTTTATTTTAATAATTGTTGACAAATTAGGGAAGGTAGCAAGATATTTGATGAAGAATAGTGCAAACTGTCATCTGTCATCCATACCTCTGCCTGTTACCATTTCTAGTAGCTAAATTAACTTTAGTCAAGGTTAACTAACTCTGTTCTATTGCCATGGAGGGGTATCTTAGCTATATAATTTGTACTTTAATTCTCCTGGAAATTTCAAGATGCCGAATGAAATCTTTCGCATTTGGCCAGAGTGAATAGAGAAGAAAGCCATATTTCAGACCTCACTGTAATATATTATGGGAAATTCGTCTTTTTTCAGTGTCATTGCCCAGGAAGGTTGACCCTAGCTAGGTTGGTACATGTACAGCATCAGGGTCATGACCATTTTTCTGCTACACAGTTCATCTTGGCAGTGAAAGATAGTTTCCTCCCTCCATCAATCTTTAGCCAAAGTAAGTGTCATAGTCCATGGTTGCATGAGCCAAAAATACATGAATGCTAATTGGTTTATTTTATAGCACGAGGTACAACGAGTGAAAAGCCTGGAGCTCAGAGTTAGAAACTGTACGTTTCCAGAAGGAATGCGAATACACTAAATTCTTGATAGACATTTCCATACCTGCTGATGTGTGCTAAACTGTACCACCAAATGCCAACTCTGATGAGTATCCTGGGAAGAGGCTGGAACTGTGGACTGTCAGCCTGCCTGAGAGGCAAGATATCTGGCTCTACCACCAGTATGCACAGGATAAAGGGAAGATTGCTCTAATTTCGTTTTGTTTTCATATATCTGTTAAATGTTGATTGTAATATCTGGTATATTTACATTACAGAAATATTAGAATAATTCAGTATAAAAAAGTATGAAACCAGTTGGAAAATGTTACAAGTGCTACTTATTTATAGTAATATAATGACATAGAAAGTGACTTGTAACATCCCCAGAGAAATATAGCTTAAAATCTATACATGGACTGTTTATTGGTAAAGATGGTAGAATCATGAAGGAGCCATTATTCTACTGAAGAAAATGCAACAAATGTATATTAAACAACATTTTCTACTCAAACGGTGATCTTTCCCCATCCATTGAAATGGTATCATCTAGCCAGAAATGAGTTTATTTCTTAGCATTGTACAGGGAATAGCATCTCATATACATACCAGTTTCCATAGGTGATAATGAGTAATAATCATCTTCCAATAGGCAGAGTGGAATGGCGAAGTGAACATGGGATTCAGGGTCATATCTGGATTTACAACTGTGTTCTGACCCTTTCTAGTTGTGTGACATTGGGTATGCTCAACCACTTGGCCCCCACTTTCTACCACCTGTGATTGTAATGAGAATGTTTCTCACAGGGTTGCCGTAAAGATCACACAGGAAACTGGATGTAAAAGTAATTTGTAAACTGAAAATTGCTTTAAATACTGTTATTATTACTATATGGATATGGAGGATTCATAAATATGCCATCTATTTCAGAAAACTCAAATAACTCCTGAAAATTTATGTCTCCAACCTAATTTCCCAGACATCTTTTAATACTCCCCACACTGAATTTCCGTTCTATTCACTATAAGTGAATTCTTTGTCTCCTGTTTTGTGCATTCTTCCCTTTTTGCTTAGTCCACATGCCACAATCTCACTTCCTATATCTACAAGAAACACTCTCCCTTCTCTTCTCTATCTTTCTTTTAAGGCCCAACTCAAATGCCACTTTCTCAGTGAAGCCCTGCCTGGTCATTAGGCTTCATGTTAACCAATATCTTTTCTAACCTTATTGGTGCCTGCACTCTTAAAGCACTTCTTTTTAGTGTCATACATTTGGCATTTACAGTTATCTTCTAAAATCACGTTTATACATTTTATCT